>NC_088203.1:8786190-9089494 GCF_037126465.1 Ornithodoros turicata | reverse complement strand
TGCGCAACCAGGCGAGGGCATGGCTGTTATTCACTCAAGTACAGGACTGCCACAGAAGCCGCAGTCGATCAGTAATAGTATAGCAGATGATGTTCTCGTCGGCACATGCCATTGGTCCGTGGCTGTCACGTGACTGCCCTCCTCCAACCCCCGGTACTGCTTTCCTCCACCCTCGAAACGCAGCCACTTTCAGGAAGCCACAATATCTTCCTCACCATATGTCACTGTTATCGTACAGGAAGGCATAAGAGTCTTTCATAGTGCAGCCTGAAATCTCAAGCAAAATGACCGAAACTGTGGTCATCGGCACGGATCCGCGTCATCTGAACCGTATCATATAGGTGAAACACAGCGGCGCCATCGAGCCGTCATTCGGATCGTCTGCAACAGTACAGCTGTCCCCATTTATAATCAGCAGAAACATTTCATTTTCCCACTGAGACCTCATCGTTTCACGTATTTTCCTCGTACATCTGTCGCGCAGATAATATCGTAACGTTATATATTACAGCGTAATATTCCTTTCGAGTATTTTATCTAATACGTATGACACATTTCTCCCTGTAAAGCCTGTCAAAATGCGAGACATATGAGACGCCGTCGTACTGTACCTCTGACGTTTCCTTGGTCTCGGAAGTGCAAACGCTCCAGAACATAGTAAATCCACTCTCATGTCTTGAAGCACTATGTTAATGCGAACAAGGATCCAGGTATTTAGATATGAACAGTCTAACGACGAGTAACGCAGAGAACACGCCCTACAGGCTTGTTGATCGTCCTTGCCGAAAGCTGTCGTCTGCTATGACTGTCGTCTGCTTCAGAGCTGCGATCGCGGAACTTTCCGCAGACGGCAGAAAACGAGGAGGCGTAATATTTGAACACATCAATGCGAGCATTTTTCTGTGAAGCAGTTGTGTGAACTTTATCCATCGTCTCACTATCACATCACTGATGCACTGCTGTTACATTCTGGCCTCAATGTTGCCGATATCCAAATCCCACTTCGCATGTGTACTTACGGATTGCGAATCTGACACCCCGAAACTGACAGCAAAATAAATGCGATAAACTTTTCAGCTGAATCTTCTTCTTCTTCATCCCATTAGACTAAAGCAGGTCGAAAAAGAAATAAGGCGCGTGACGGTACCAAAATAACCCAAACAAAATTAAACATTCCCTTCCTTCTTCACACCCTTCGCATTTTTGTGGAAACAATATCCACACTTTCGCTTCTCCCACTGTATAAAAGCACACGGACAATTGAACACAAGGGAAAAAAAAAAGTGTTTCTGCTCTTTTCTCCTGTATAAACAACTATAATAACAGTCTCTCACTATCTAATCAGATGTTATCTTGGGCTGAGCAATTCAAACACAATTCAGGCTTCCTAACACTGCACTTTCTTTCTTCTGCCTTGTTTTGTCCCGGTCATGCAGAACAATAACAACGCTCACCCCCATTACTTCCGTCTCCATCTTCACTGAGAACGTAAGAGCGGCAAGAAAGTACAATGTGAAGAAAACGTTACGAGAGGCTGGGAGTAAGGACACCGCCCGCCGTTACAAGAAAACACAATCAACAAAGATACACAACAAAAAGCACATCAACAAAGGTACCGGAAAAAGAGGAAGTAGGAAGTTTTCGTACCTAAACAGAGAGCAGCCGAAGGATGCCGGCAGCACTTTCACTACTTCCGGTCGGGCCTTGAATAGTGCACGTTACGTAAGGGGACGGTATAAACGGCCATACCGGAAGAAAAAAAAAAAAAAAAAAACGAGAACCAAAGTCACGCCACAGCTTCGTCGGCTCCATCGAGTCGGGCATTCACACCATCTTGATGCGGGAGTCGCGCTCTGCGTGAAGAGGTCGTCGTCTGCTAATGAAAAGTGCGGCGGCCGTTGTTGTAGTGTTCCGCGCGCACACCCTCCGACTGTTTAGTTTCGACTACTCAGACAAAAAATAAACAAGAAGAGAAATCGCTTTTAGTCAGTGAAAGAAGCACAGCCGGCATCTACTTCTCCCGAAGTGCCACAGCTCCGTGACGTGGTCAGTAACGCGAATATGCGCGCCTCAGCTACTGCGTTTACACGACCGAAAACACTGTCGACTAATCGCCAAGGTCGAATGGCGGCCTAACGACGAATTAACATACTGATGCTGTTACTTTGAGTACCCAGTTATTTTAGTTGAACTAATAATTGGGGGTTTACGTCGCGAGACAATAGTTGGAGTAACTGCAACAGAGAGTTACATAGTTGAGGGCGACGCAATTGGAGCTAGAGTACTATATCACATGTCACGTGGCATTTTCAGATTTGAAAGAATTCAAAAAGAGGCATTCACGGCAGAATTCGTCTCGATGAACACCAAAAAATACGCGGAGGTTACGCAATAACAGACTGACAGAAACTGTCGTCTGCATCTGGCCTTCCCACATCCCCATTGGCCGATCGCCTCAAAGCAATTCCCCTCGCTCAACAGGTCAAAATCAGACCGACAGTTCTGCCACATCACGAACGTGTGCTCTTGGTACGTATCAGACGAGTGAGATTATTATTATTTCATTCCTATTGGTTCGCGGGAGCACGTGACCTATCCCGCGGCCGCATCAATGGTGCAGTGACGTCACATGCGAGAGAGAAAAGGCAGTTGCTCTCCCTCGCATTATGTATGGGCCGGTGAGTCAAAATTGCCTCTAAATCTGGCGTTCTTTTTTAGGCCATTTCTTCGCTCTAACTGGACTTTTTTCGCAACGGCTTATGCGCATGCGCATGACCTTGAGGCGCCGGAGAGAGTTATCTCCGTCTTCATTAGATGACGCAGTATGGGTCGACAGAAGTGGGGACCAGTGGGGAGACCGCACGAACGGCGCGAGCTCGTCGGTCTTTCGTGCTAACCACGTGGATTTGTTTTGACGCGCTCCGAGCGTAGTTCGCTGGAGAGCCGCTAGAATGCGAAGAGTATGTGAAAATGGTCCATTGGTTGAAACATTTGTCTGAAAATGGCAACGACATCAGCACACCAAAAGGAACAGATGATGCCAGGTGGTTTCAGAACCCTTGTTGCCATTTAATTTTTTTGCATGTTCTTCCCTGCCTTGCCAAGTTCCTTTCGGGTGAGGTCGTGACTTTTTCCCGTCGTGACGACCATAACCATGCTCAAATGTACTATTTATGCAACTTATTCTGTGTCACTTTATTATATTCGTCTGCTCGAAATTACAATGAGGAAACAAGTAGGTCACTTGTCACGCACGAGCGTGCAGGATGCAATTTTTCTAGCAGCAGTAGTGTACAAATAAACATCCCAGGACACCGACACAGCACTCGGCAGCCAGCCAGCAAAAGCCGCTAAAAGTTGCCCGAGGCAGAGGGAGCAAATATTCGCCGGACACTATTCGTCGGCGTACCTTACTCCGGCAGTCCCCCCTCCCCCCGATATCCCCCGAATGAAGTCACAGTGATTGGCTCGACTCTTCCGCGATCAACACAAAGATGAGAAGGATGAAGAACTGCTTCCATCGTTAAACCCTACCTATGTCTCTACAAGTTCGTACTTAGTGATTTCGGAACGTTAACTCAAAGCGAGCCTCCAGACGGCGCTGCGGTCATCGTTGTAGAAAAGCGCGTCGGGAGAGCCTTGCAAACCAAGGGTGGCAGGTCCTGAGAAGACTCCATTACAGATTTCGGTCGCCTGGCAATGAACAATTCTCAACACTCCACTCGTTGTTAAGAGCACTTAGATAAAAGCACTGTTAGTGGAGAGTCTCAAAAGGGGACACCTCTACAAAACAAAGAGAAAAGGAATAAAAGAACAGGGAAAAGAAATCTTGTGAGTCGAGAGAGCAACTTTATGTCTCTATCCTTTGAGCCTTCCAATACCTGAGGGGAGGACCAAGACTAGCAGGAATGCCAGACTTCTTAAAAATCAGGTGCAAGTGGCCTCGAGAATTTGGATATGACGGTGATCTCTGTACAGCAAAACAAAAGAGAAGGGCACCTCGCCCGTTCAAATGCAGCGATCGAATGTCACAAAACTTGGACACAAAAAAACACACAAAAAAGTGGACAGCTGTCTAGCAGCAACGGTTTCGGAGCTAATTTTTGCGACATTCTCACAGTCTGGGAACTCGGTAACTTGTGTTACGGCTAAAAACCAACAATGAAAGTAAAAACAACACGATCGAGTTAAGCCAGGAAAATGCCTCAACTGAGTTACGCTGGCTGCGCTGCCCCCACAAAAGAAAACCTGATTTTTTGTTTCCTTACTCGCGCCACCCCCATAATGCAAATGTGTGTGAGGAAACTGAGAGGCAAATGGTAGGATGGGGTGGGAATGGCTCAATGCAACATGAGGGGTGCGGATGGGACGTCGGGCTGCGCCAGGCCCTGAGGCGCAACCGCATCCAGTCCCAACTGGGCCAGGGTCCTCAGCACGGCCAACGCTGCTTGGTCATGGGAGGCTTCCAGGGTGGGGCCGGCGCCATGGCTCACCTTAGGGAGGATGCAGGGATGAGCTTCTTGTAGGCAGGTCCCCCAAACTCACGTCGGGAAAGCGTGCAACGAAGAAGGCCGCCACTAGATACCCCACTGTTGCCGTTCCGGATCACTTCAGCGCGCTAAGTTTAACGGCAAAATGTTTTTTTGTTTCTGCGAATGAATCTAGTCTTTCTATGTCCAAATAAGACGCGTATAACAACTTTCGGTGTCGTGTTTCACTTTTTGGTCCCATTTTTAAACGTGTTGAGCGATCGGAAGGATCTAGTGCACGGCTGCGTGCATCACATAGCGTACCTGTCGTACCAGGCGCCGCAGGCGCAGTCGTCCATTTCTCCTTCGGTGACTTGGCCTGGCTTGGATTGTGCTTCAACTGGATCTTTAGCGCGCTACAATCAAACGCAAGCCAACGTCTGGTAACAATGGGGTATCTAAGGGCGGCCTCCGGCATTGCACGCATCGGGATAGGAACAAATACATGGGAAAATGGCGACCTTGGGGGACCTGCTTGTAGGTGTCGTGAAAGAGCACACACACAAGCCCTCTGTTACATGCACGCTTAAAGGGATAGTTCGCTCTCCGAGCATAGATTCGTTTATTTCTGTTGTACACGGTAGTGAACCGAAAGGGATTGACGGGGAGTTGTTCATTCCTGGGGGAATGAACTATCCCTTTAACTCGACTGAATCCCGTGGGATAATTATCTGACACCCACGGAGCACGGCTTTTGTTGTCCGACTCAGTGGAAGCCAACAGAGAAATTGTGCATGACATAGACCATTTACGTTTACGCCCATAATGATAACAGAAAAAGGTTAACCGCACGAACCTATTAAAGGGGCACTGAAGTGCTTCCTCCTCGCACAATGAAAGATGCCATCGTCCTGACACCGACGCAAAAGGAACGCGATTCATCGGATGTGTCGTTTGTGAGTCTCATCTTCAAGAAGGCAGACAATGCAGATCGAGCTCTCATTGGTCCCCTCAAACGATTTGTCTAGTCATTACGGGAGACTGTCCGAGGAGACCAATCCGACCTTTCACTCAGTCTTTCACTCCGCAGCGAGAAATTTTTGCACTTTTCCCCCTTCAGCACAGTTTAGCAAACACACAATACAGGTAATATTTTCTAGCGAAAAATAACATGCACATCGTGGAAACACTAGAAAAGTTTTGAATATTTATAAAACATGTTTTTCTAAATAATATTTCTTTTTTCAAAACAGGCACTGGTATTTAATGTTTATGCACCTTGATTAGAATCTTCAAAATTTAGAGGAGTCTGTAACGCACCAGGCAAAAAAGCATCTTCTCTCACCCGCTGCTGTCGCTGATATTACAAATGCAAACAGACATATTTACTGTGTACCGGGTGTCATAGTGTCTTTTCAGGACTTTGTGCAACGACATAGGTAGTTGCACCGCAAGGCTGAGGTTTAATTAAAGCAATCAAAAACAACTCCAAAGTACCCTCTCCATGCTTCCTGGTCATTAAAAAAAAAAAAGGAAAGAAAAGAAGAACAGCAGTTTACATAATCTCACCTGCGGTGGGTTTGTGGTCAACGTAACCAGAGAGAGGAACTCCATCTTGTTACCCTTGGGGAAGTCCGTGAAGTGAACCTGGAACGTTCAAACCAGTGCTCGGACATTTTGGTTAAGTCGCCGTTGAGCAGTCCACGAGTACCTGAAACCCGAGGACGTCTGCCAAGTACATGAGCTGTTGCTTGGGGCGCACCGGGGCGACCGATTGAGCCGCTGCAGGGGCAGCCGTAGGTGGAGGAGGAGGCCTCAAGGACTCCGCTGTGGGTGACACCCCTAAAAAGAGACGACCTTCTGTGAGTGGAACACGAGTGGTAGCAGCACAGGGGCACAGGGTAGAGCCCTGCACGGGCCGACTTTTCCGGGCCCGACCCGGCCCGGGCGCATTGAAAAATGGCCCGGGGCGGACCCGGGCCTTCATATTTTTATGCGGCCCCACCCGGCCCGGTGACCCAGTGACTAGAGCCCGGCCCGGAATCTAAGCAAATAGAGCCCGGCTCGGCCCGCGGTGCTAGCGTATTTTGTCGGCCTGGAGCACACAGCCGATAACAAGCCCGGCTCGGCCCGCGGGCCGGGTCGGGGGCCCGGGCCCGTGCAGGGCTCTAGCACAGGGGGTAATCCAGGACCAGTGAAATATGGTACTTTGCTAAGACTGTCCTCGCGTTTGCTGACCAAAAGGGAAACAACGGTAATGCTGCGCCATCGCTTAGGCGAGAGCAGAGGCCTGCCCTCCGCGTCCTCCTATTGGCCGGCACCTAGGAGGTGGAGCCTCCCTCGCTCTTGGTCAGCAAACGCAAAGCTAGTCCACTGCTGCTACCATGAAAAAATTCACTACCTCCAGCATTTTAGTATATGGTGCACCTACTGCCTATGCTCTAGTAATAATACAGTAGCCGACCGGCTATTCAGACTTGTTCGATACTTCGGACTCCCACGGGGAACCGTGACGTTCGATTAATACGTGGGATTAATACGTTTTAATTACCATTTTTTTCAGTCCAGTCAATGTCCAAAGGCCCAATTTTCCGGATTAAAACGGTCGCAAACAATCACCAATAAGACCATTTTCTGCACTACTCCGAAAACTTTGAAACATTCCGAGCGAGCCACAGTTGAACTTGTGACGTAAGGGTCCACCCACCCTTGTCCAGGAGCTCCTTGGCAATGGCAGAAGTCGTCTGAAGCGTACGGGTCGTCAGGGGCTCCTGGCGCGGAGCGGACTTTTCCGGGACCAGCAGCAAGCCAGGCACCAGCTGGCGACCTCCACGTGGGTCGACCCGCGTCTCGCAGCCCTGGGTCTGGGGTGCCTTGGGAGTCTCCTCCCAGACGGGAGCCTGGTCGCCGCCTTCCATGACTGGGCGCGTCACCGGTCTGCACACAGCACGAGCATTATACCTCTGTCAGACGGGCACACATACGGCCTTTAAGGCAACAGCATTAATACCTCTGTCGGACGGGCAGATATACGGCATTAACGGTCACGGCCGTAAATGCATACTGTCATTAACTTCCTGCCAGACGGTCAGCAATAAGGCCTTTGCGACAAAACTGAGGTAGAAGGGCAACGGAGTTCCCGCAAGACAGATTACGGCATCCCATCGAAACTGCCCAGGCCTCGTTACCAAGCACACCATAAACAGGATTTAGCACATTTAATTCAATTCGAAATAAAATGCTTTTTACCCGACGTAATGTTGTCATCTTTTTTTTCGTGTTTTTCCAGCGTTTTGGTGCTTTGCTTCGCTTTTCATCCCATCTGTACAAGTGTTACGTTTGTAGTTACACCCTCGAACCACTGCACGCGGCATCGCACCGTGTCGTCTGCATCCAATAAGTCGGACGCAACTCAAAAAAATATCCAAAGCACTTAAAAGCAAATATAGTTTGCTGTTGTCTTTTGAAAATACCAACAAAACGTTGTTTTCGTGTACTTTCAGTATGAAAAAGCGTGATTTCGCTACATTACATTCAACGTTACAGACTTGTTTATCGACGTGGACATCATCGACAAAATGCCTTCACGGATACTGTCTGGCAGCTCCCCAGAGCTTAGGGCCGTATCTAACTTACGGCCATTTCTTGATGCCGTAACTTTAAGGGCCGTGTATGTGCCCGTCTGACAGAAGTATAAGAAAAGGCCGTAGCTGAAATATGGCCTTAAACCCTGGGAGGCTGAAAGACGGTATCCGTGAAGGCGTTTTGCCGGTGATATATCCACACCAACAAACACATCTGCGAACGTTGAATGAAATGTAGTTAAATCACATTTGTTCTCACTGTGAGCACTCGGAAACAACATTTTGTTCGCACTCAGCCAATTTGAAAAACAGCAAGCGATATTTGTTTTGAAGCAATTTCGATGCTTTGTTGCGCGCGCACAGTTTCGGATGCAGACGACGCAGAGTGCAGTGGTTCGAGGGTATCACTACAAACTGACGAGATATAATGAGAAGCAAAGTGCAAATATTCACCAGAAAAATCTCAAGGCAGTGAGCACGAAAAAAGTTCGCGGAACTTTACGTCTCATAAAACATTTTATTTCGAATTCAACGAAATCTGCGCCATCTTGTTCCTGGCGTTCAGTAACGGGACTTCGACAGTTTCGGGGGAACGCCTTAAACTGCCTTGCAGGAGCTCCACTGCCCTTCCATCTCAGTTTTGTCGCAAAGGCCGTATGAGTGACCGCCTCGCAAGAATTTAATGACAGTATGCACTTAAGACCGTAACCGTTAAGGCCGTAAGTGCGCCGTCTGACCTGGGCATTACCCTCTTTGTTTTCACGAAGCAGGGTCTTACTTTGAATATCCTAGGCACTGCAGCATAGCCTCTGCAGCGTTGCGCTTGGCCGTCTTCTTGTTTGGGCCTGTGCCCTGTGTATTGAGGTTCCCCAGGAGGCACTGCATTACAAACTCTCTCTGTCGGGGGTCGCCACGCTCCGCTAGCACGGTGTAAGTGGGCTCACGTTCTTTCTTCGCCTGCTGAATCTGCACAGCCAAAATCGCGCCACATGACTTGGACTTCATTTAGGATGGCCTAACACACTGGAATATGCAAGGTGCAGGATCGTTTGGGGAAATATTCCCACCAGCGTGAACAGGGGTCAGTATTACAAGCCTCGTTTACATGAATGTGATCGGAGCAGATCCAGTCAAAACTTGTTTTGAAACAAGGCGACGTGTCAGCATTTACAAATATCACATTACAATTCATCCGGACGTAAACATACAGTAGAATCTCGATCATGCCATCAGGGACGATATGAATTTCGCAATGATACGAATTTTTTTCTGGTCCCGGCCGGAATGCCTATTCTTTCCACGTATTAGAGTTCGGATGATACGAACATGTTATCTTGCCTTTACGGATGATACGAAATGAGCCGAGGATGCGACAGAGGTCGTTCCCCCGTGACGCGAGAGCGCGTGAGAGTAGGGTTGCCACCAGGCCGGTATCATACCGGCACGGCCGGTTATTTGCTTCCGGCAACCGGCAGCCTTTTGCCGGTATTTGTGGCTCAAGACCTTTCATAAGGGCTTTTACGGGGTTTTTCCTTCAACATTCCACTACAGCTTGAATAAATGTGAAGCACAGACCAAACTCCACAGTCACCAGTAGTTTTCTTAGTTATTCATTATTATTATTATTATTATTATTATTCATTGTTAATCATTACGTCTTGTGTTCGGAGGGTACAAGAGCAGTGGTTGTGCAAAGCTGTTGGTGGTTGTGTGTAGCCAGCTAGAACGTTCCTCACCCACTTTCCCTTTCCCACGAACTTTTCCCCCTTTCCCTCTATTCCACCTCCTCTCCCTCAGCCGGTATTTTTCACTCCGAAACGTGGCAACCCTACGTGAGACTCATACTTCTCCTCCTTTCGAAAAGGAACAGAGATCCTCACCACAAACTCCCATACATCCTCTTGCACAATGCAAGCAAGGACTCTCCCTTTGGTGGTGCTGGGGGAGATAAGCTCAAAGGGATTACACGGCCTGGAACGTTATCACCTTATCTCTGTTGTGACCCTTTTACCCCCCCCGCAACAGTAAACCGCGAAGCTGCGCGACATCGCACTAGCAGGGAAACGGTGACGTGAACACGTGGAAGGAACATATCAGGACAACTTCTGGCAACATTACGAGTCTCCATTTCGCAAGTCGGCTTCACCTAACGCGTGCGTGCTTTGGGAGAAGCTTGCTCTAGAACACTGTCACGCGACCCGTGGGTGGAAAGCACGTACTGGGGATTTTGAATCATTTGTGCGCGAGTTTGGGCAGCATTGGCCAAAAATGGAGACACAAAAGCGTTACGACCGACTTCTTTCACTGACAGTAATGGAAATATCTATTTTCTTGCCTCAATTTTCATGACAATGAAAAAATGGCTAGGAAGCAAGCGAGCTGGCGACATTATGCATCAATTTTCATTTTGGTTTAATTCGCTCGATACAAATTTCGGATGACGACGAAGTTTTTCCGCTACCCCGTGAGATTCGTATTATCGAGATTCTACTGTACCGAAAAAAATAAATAAAAAATCGATATATGAAATGCAAAAACCAAAATCTGAATTTCAAAAATAAATACACTAAAGCAAAGCTAAAAACAAAACTACGCGGTGGGACCGAACTAAGAACAAACCAACATACTAAACGCGGCAAACCCAAGTGCCGTGCAATGTCCCATCGCTGCGGATTTTTTCGAATCCTTTCCCCCGAAACAACTGATGCTCCCATACTTGAATGAGTCTCGAGATGGGGTTGAGAGCAGGCGGTGGCCCGCCATCCGTTCGTGCCTCCCGCACCAGGTTGCGAGCCTTCTTCTTGGTTGGTGCGGGCCGCCTGGGCCGGACGGGAGATGCGGGAGGCGGTCCAGGAAGTTCTCGCAGCTTTTCCAGCATGCCCTCGGCCGCCCGTTTCTTTGAGACCTGCGGGGACGATCGGCAGCGCCACCTTCGTGATTTGGGCGGCCACGTAAGAGACGTAAATTGGGTCGCACCTTTTTCCCGTTGCCCTCGCCCTCGGCTACGAGGTCGCCTACTCGGCAACATGTGACAAAGGTCCGCATGTGGGGTGGGCCAGCTTCCTGGATAACCTGCACGTAAAGGTGGTCGACGAACCGAGTTTTCTTTTAGAGTTCGAGACGAGTGAATGCCGAAACGTAATTATAAAGACTGATGCGACTGGCGTAGGCGGGCCTTAGAGTCACCGCATGCTTCAAACTGTTGCTCGTAGAGTGACGATGCTGCAAAAACACTCATCAGAGACGACGTAATATTTGCGTTAACAAAACACATGAATTGGCCTGGACGTCAGCCATCTTCTCGTACATCCCACTGTCCGTGGAGTATGTTATCTGTTATCTGCCAGATGTGGATGTAGCTTGTATGTTGCTTTGGAGTACATTTGTTTCGTTGTTCTCGTACTTCGCTGTGGATGGCTTTGAAATAAAGAGAGAGATTCCCCCCCTAAACACAACTTTTTCCCCTCACCTCGAAAGATACAGGCAAATTCCGCTTGAGTGCGAGCTCGTGCACGAGACTGACGGGAGACTTGAGGTCGTCGCCGTCTGCCCCTCCGGCCGCAGTGGTGCGCCCCTGGTCGGGTAGGGGTAAGTCCCTGAGTGCACGCAGAGCCTGGGTGGCGGCGGCATGACGTGCCGCCTGCTCAGTGGGGCCCTCCCCGCGGAAGCGACGCTGCCCCACTTCCAGTGTGGCACAGTAGCTGGGTGGCGGTGCTTTGGGGTAATGGTATCGCTGGTTGTACATTCCCTGGGTGAAAACCACTTTCACATGATTTTGGTTTGTCATCATCGTATCATTACGTTAATATCGCGTTAATAATACGTAATATCAATGTTAATAATAATCGTACGTTAATAATGTGCAACATCAATGTTAATAATTATATGTTATTATGTAATATCAACGTTAATAACAATTATATGTTAATCATATGTAATGTCAATGTTAATAATAATTCTACGTTAATAATACGTAATATCAATGTTAATAACAATTATATGTTAATCATATGTAATGTCAGTGTAAATAATAATTATATGTTAATATGTAATATCAATGTTAATAACAATTGAACCTCTGTATGCAATAAGGGGATAAGTCGACTTATCCGCTTTTTACTATTTTTGCTGCAATGACATCTACATACCAGTACGCACCTGCCAATGAAAATTTAGGACCTTATTGTGATTTGTTGGCCCGCTACAGCATGGTGAAAGACGGGAAATGCATGTGTGTCAATGGGACGGAAAATCAGATCAGGCCCCTCTTCTCTGTTTGGGATTTTTCGACTTATCCCCTTATTGCATACACAGGTTCAATTATATGTCAATCATATGTAATGTCAATGTTAATAATAATTCTATGTTAATATTATGTAATATCAATATGCTAATATATGTCATATGTTAATATCATATCGTTAGGATTATATATGTCCAAGGATTTGTGCAAGGTTTTCGCCTCATGAGAGTGGAGGCGTTAAAATTCCATAGGGAGGTGACACCCACATCTGCTGGCTTTGTGGGCTTTTGTTCCCTTTCTTGGAGGCAGTTGAGGGAGAGGGTGATGTAAAGTGTTGGGGGATGGGGGGTGCTAGTAAATCCCTGCACATTAATGTTAACCCTAAAACGTTCACGAAACAGGCAAGAAAGCGTACCTGGAAATTAAGAGAGGGCAGGTATGCCAGGCGAGGCACCTCGGCGACCCGATACGTTGTCAGCTCACCACGCTTCATGGCGAGAGCATTGAGTTCGACCGTGGGCGTGAGGGCTCCTCCCAGACCCCCACTCCCCGCCCTGCCCGTCCCACCGCCCTTGGGAGCGGGACGGGGTAGGGACGTCTCGTCCAGTGCCCGCTGCGCGGCCGCGTGCTGCGCTCTCTTGATGCTCGACCCCGACGCACGGTATTCCTCCTAGGGGTTACGGGCAATGCATTCGTGGATCTCAACGTGCCCTCGTCTAAGAATGAAGGAAGGACTCACGTGTGCGGCAAGGCGGAGCACCACGGTGAAGGTTTTCTTGTGTGGAGGGCCAGCCTCGTCCACCAGCCGGTACTGGTGTTGCACCTTGTTGAAGCGTGCCAGCTCGTTGACGAGGCACATGGGGGTCTTTTTCTCTTTGGTGTTTGCCACGGTCGCGGTGGGCTGCTCCCCGTCGACGGCCCCTGAGGTGACCGCTGCTGGTGTCATCGGGGGAGGGCACCCATTGCCTGGACTGCTGTTGCTGTTCGGCGCCAGCATCCCTCTGCTACTGCTGCCGCCGCTAAGGATTCAATGCCACGTCACGTACTATGATTAGGGCCTGACTTTTTAGGGTTAAACCCGTATCCGCCCGATATTTATCCCCCGAACGAAATCTGTAAAATTCGGGTTTAACCCGAATCTACCCGAAAACATCCGGGTTGCGTGGCGCACTCATAAGTGTGCATTAAAATAAAGTTTGATAACATTGCTAAACATTAGTTCTATGTTAAGACAAATTTTTATTAAACAAAAAAAAAATCACCAGAGTACACCCGAATTCCTGACGACAGAATATGCCGTAACGGGATTTAACCCGAATACACCCGAATTTTCAAACGAAAAATAGCGCCCGATATTTACCCCCCGAATTTGGCCAAAAATAAAACCCGAAAAAGTCAGGCCCTAACTATGATACACGATGCTGCTGGGTTGCGTAAAATTAGCGAGATATGGGGGGAAGCACCCCTCGTAAGGGAACAAAGATGGCGAAGTGTCCGGGAATGCAATTGTAAGTAATGACTGGTGCGGTGTTGTCGCCTCTAATCAATCTTCCGTTTCCGTGACTTGGCTCTGCTAAGTGCTCGATTGGCGGGTAACGAGAGAAGCAGTATTGGAAGCGGTATTGGAAGGGGGAATGGTATTGCATGTCGCGTGCACAAGCGTAGACAAAAAGAACAAAAAGAGAAAACAGACAATATGGTGGTTAATCTGTAGCATTCTTGCATTGTCCCCTTGTGCCCGTCTTGGGGCTTACCTTACACACTAGTACAGCTTGGGACAAGAGTTTACAGAACACGGCACTGGCGTATTTCTTCGTGGGAGCGGCCCCCTGCTAGATATAGAGAAGATATCGAATAAGAAACGGGTGTCCACCTATTCTGTCCATCTCTCAATGTGTGCATCCACCTCTGTTTGCTGCTAGGGCGTCGTTCAAATGAAGAAATGTGGCAACCCGGTGTTCCGTAAACTCTTGTCCCAAGTTATACAAAGGTGCTCTAACCAACCATTTGTCGAGGTGTGTTGGGCACAGTTTAGCAGCGTGCTCGTACAAGATTGTCGACTGTCACTGGAAGGGGCGTGGTATCAGCGAATGTTCCGCACCAAAATCAGACCGCAGTCAGATCATGGGAAAGGGGACATTGGTTAGAAGTGGTGATGACTGTATCTGTAATGCAGGTATGCAATTCTTCTGTGATCAAATAATCGTTACAAGCCTCTGTCCGATGCTCTGGACTTTCTTGTGAGTTATGATCTATTAGTACGAGAAATACAACGTTTGCTCGTACGGTGCACTGCTGCAAGTCATACAAAAGCAGAAGACACACTTGAGCTCCAGCCTATCAGACACTCTCAGAGCCAATTGCTTTAGAAAATATCATCTTTATATTTTCCCAGTGCTTTTTAGGATTATATCAACTAAATGCAAAGAACCTGCAGTCCTCGTGCAGTCTTTTCTTAACGGTGCAGCCGGCAACCAAAACGCGAAGCCGGCTATGTCGTTCCGCTGTACATAAACAATGCTGCGCATCTCTCTGCTTCGGTTCGCCAACGCAATATAAAACAGCGACCTTTGCCGTCGAGATAAACCATATTCCCCCTTCTCATTCATTCAGCCGAAAGCGTAAACGCACCGACGGCATGGGCGAAGCATGTGGAAGTTTTACAGACGACATTTCATTCAAACTATGCACCTCTTTGCTGGCAGCAGAAGTGACACTGAATAACGTCTCGGCAATTGTACGCGTTTCTCATACGACTACGCGACTACGCTGCAAATAATTCGTAGTGGAACTATCGCGGAATCTTAGGCCTACGTGTGCAATCGCGTCATCCGAGCGCGTTTCTGATTTTGCTTACCGTCAATATCGAAATAGAAATGACTAGATGTCGATGATTGTCCAGACAGTGGATGCGTTTTAATACCACAAATGGCTTAAAACAGACCACTAAACGTTGGCAAACAATAAAGAAAAATCCCAGGCTAACATGCAGCCATGTCAGCCTGTACCCGGGTTGCCGTCTGCCCGTACCCTTGCGTTACAAATGAACCAGACAGAAAAAAACAAACGCCACCAAAAACACGCTATATTACTCTTACAAAATCGTTATCGACAATGGAAGTACGCGGGTGCAAACTTGATTCGTAATATTTAATGGTTCTGAGTTCCTGATATGTTTAGCGGCTACTTTGGAGCACGCTTTTGAGTCGTGCGCGCTGGCCGCGCTGGCATACGCAAATGCGAGCCACGGAGCCATGGACCATGGATTATCTGAACATGCTCTTTGTATCACGTATCACACTGTCGCTTACAAGTGTCAAGTCCAAGCACGTGTTTGCATGCGCAGATTTCAACACGCAACGCGTGGCATTATGCATCATATTGTTGCTCTGACTCTGATGCGCGCCACTTGCCAGCAAGCAGCAAGCACATCAAGATCAAAATGAAAAAAAGGAAAAAGAAAATCAATTGTAGCCAACTATGACGGTAGATGTCAAGCCAAGCCGTAGTCAAGCCGAAAGCCAAACTCGAGCAAATCTGCGGTAACCGGTAAACGCACGTGCTTAGTTGTTTACCGATGGTCGTGCGCGCAGATATCCGTAAATTTCACCGCGACGTTACGTTGCTACGTCGCATTTTCACGCGCACCAAAGTTTTACGATGCGTGTGCGTGCGCCAAATGAAATCAGACGCAAAGGTGAGGTACCGATGATGGGCTTTCGCCGCGGTCGAAGATGTGGTGTAAACCGAAGTAGTATTTTAATGCGGTTATATGAATCTGAGACGAAGGGTCCACAACCAGAGCATGTTGTATGCACCGCACAACCGCGTATTACGATTTCGTGTCACGTTTAATCGGCGGGTATCCTCTTGTCAAGCCGTTCTTCCGCAAAAGGAACAGTAATATCCTCCACTGTTTCAGAGGAGTTTCCCACGCCGAGCATTCTCAGGCATTCAACCCACCGGAGTGCCTCACTTAGGGAATTTATTTGGGGCCATCCGACAGTGGACGAGGCTCCAGGATTCAGGCATGGAGTGCATCTTTAGCATTGTGGACCTCCATTCCATAACATTGCCTCATTACAGTACTGAAGAGCTCAGGTTGGGAGTCAGATCCAGGCATGCAAATTTAACTGGACGACGCGAAATTTGGGTTTCAGGTCCAATATCGAAGTGATGACAGCGAGCCTACTGGCCTGTGGAGTAGACCCAGAAAAGTGCATCCTGTTCCTACAGTCTCAAGTGCGCCTTTGACTAAATGTTTTTGTGGGACATTATTCGAGGTTTCTTTCTTTTTTTTCCCCTTTGCAGGTTCCTGAACATGGACAGTTAGCATGGATACTATGTTGTCTTCAAACTATGGCCCAACTTCAACATTTTCCGCAGCTTAAAGTAGGTAGCAATGCATGGACAATGTCATATGGGAGTCTCTGGACTCTGTCTGCATACATGTACATATAGTGGTCGAAGTATAGTGTGAGAATATGCTATGACAGTAGGCCAGCCTTTCGTGCCGCCCCTCAGCTATCCCCCAACGTAAAACGGTCTCATTGCTTCATCTTTTCATCATAGTGTTGTGGCCCGTCTGTGAATGCTCCCTTATTGCTGCTTTCTGAATGGAAAGATACCTTCACGTGCTTTCTCCAACCTTTTCTTCCTATCATGTGCAGAGACGTACTGTTGTAGCGTATTAGAGCCAGGCATGGCTGTAAATGGTGACCATGTTGAAAAGTACTTTTACCACATGGACCAGGCACCTGGCATAATTTGGGCAAAAACATGCGCTCGCAGGAAAAGACATCAGGGATGAAAGAAACGCCCCTCGGACTTTACCTTTACCCGGTCCTACAGAGTGCCGACGTCTTACTCTACAAGTAAGCGGAGTTCGTTTTTCCGTTTGTTGTGTTCTCCTTTCAGGTTTACGTGCTGGAGAAACAAAATCTTAATTCAAGGTCTTTCTTACCACTTCACTCGACAGGGGAACAGACGTTCCGGTCGGAGAAGACCAACTTCCGCATGTCTACCTCATGCAAGACTTGGCGGAAACATTCAACAAACGTTTTGGAACGGTTTTCCCACCCCCGAAGCCTCTGCTAGGTGAGGTGGAAAAGTGTATTGCCATGGGCTGACTAAAACAAATGAGCTCTTTGTTTATATTGTAAGAACTGACAATGAAATACTGTCACCCAATTTGAAATTAAATTCGAACAAAAACAAATGACACTTCATTTAATAGGAATCCCATTCAAATTGATGGGTAATTTATTAGCAGGACTGCAGTAAACTTTTTGAATTAGCGGTACTTTCTTAATAGAGCAGCACCAACTTTTCAAATTAACAGAATTTTAGTATTATCGCAGCAGCAAAGTTAAAAAATAATGGTGACTTATTAGCGGGTCTGTATAATACCTTAAGATAATGCTGATTAATCAACAGGACTGCAGCGAACTTTCAAATGAATGGCAACTTATTAGCGGGACTTGAGGAAGCGCTAAGATATTGGCAGCTTATTAAAGACACTGCAGCAGACGTTCAAATCAATAGTAGTTTTTTTTAACGGGTCTGCAGCGAAACCTCAGAGCTAACAAAGTTCAAAGAAACAAACTTTCTACCGCCTTCGACAGTTGAAGGACCTGCCGTGCGTCTACGTAACCTGCGTGATCCCACTAAGAAGATGAGCAAGTCCCACCCCGACCCAAAAGGACGGATCGACCTCGATGACTCTCCGGACCAGATCCGCAGCAAGATCCGGAAGGCACTCACGGACTTCACATCCAAAGTGACGTACGAACCCGAAGAGCGACCCGCTGTGGCCAATTTAGTTGCACTTCACAGCCTGCTTACGGACAAGACCCCCGAAGAAGTAAGTCCTACACGTTTGTAAGTGTACCTCGCGCAAGGCGTACACGACTTGTCTTGTGCCTTTGCAGCATTGACACTCTTTCAGGTAATTTTTAACATCACTGACATTGGAACATTGTTTCTTTGAGGCAAAAAATTTCTTTAGTAATTCGAGGAAAATAATAATAATAATTAGAGCCTGAAGTTTTAGGGTGTTAGCAGCCTACATTTGTCCTCTGTATCAGTAGGACTTAGACAAGCTTTTGGGTGTTCACATGGCCGCAGATGTAATGAGGTGCTACGGCAAATACGTGTATGGAAAAAGGGACAGGTTCTTCTTCCTTTCCAGATATGCAGCTCTGTCCAGCACCTCGATACGGGGAAATACAAGACAGAGGTCGCTGAGGCTGCCGTAGAGGTTTTGGTACCAATACAGCGACGTCTGCAGGAACACCTCAAAGACAGGGCACATCTGTG
Source organism: Ornithodoros turicata (assembly GCF_037126465.1). Lineage (NCBI taxonomy): Eukaryota > Metazoa > Arthropoda > Arachnida > Ixodida > Argasidae > Ornithodoros > Ornithodoros turicata. The sequence continues at coordinate 9,070,880 of NC_088203.1, read as the reverse complement.
GAAGTTACTGGACAGAGGATCTCTCAGGGCGAGAGAGATCGCCATACGGACTTTGGAGGAAGTGCGCCGGGCTTCAGGGATGGCGCCCACGTAACTTTGTGCGTTTTGTAGATACGTCGTAGGTGGACTTTCTCTAACCGTTGAGGATAGCCAAGAATTTTTGTTAGCAAAATTAAACTGCGCAGTTGTCTAGGTTTGCAAATTACTGGAAGTATGTTGGTGAAGCTTCCCTGTCTAGATGTCCGGACACCATGGAGTTCGAGTCGTATATTCCTTGGATGACTTTGACGACGAAGGTGACAAATTGCCTGGAATGCTGACTGCAAAAAACCAACCTAAATGTGATATATTTCAAGTTCCTAGATTTTCGAACTTGTCATCTGCAGAATTTTGAAAAGGAGTCTGAAACAATTGTAATGACTATAGTCGTAAACAGCAGGGAGGATTGGGCAAGTTGGTACATTATGCCACAAGAACAAGCGCAAAAAACACAGGGTCCAGCAAAAAACGCACATCAGAGTTACTTCCAACTGTATTACGGGAAAAGCACTTACAAAAACACGAAACGCAGGACAGTTTGTCTGTACTGTACTGTATTTGTCTGGACTGTATGGTCCTGCGTTTCATGTTTTCATACGTGTTTGATAAGTGTGAAACGCAGGACCATACAGTCCAGACAAATACCGTACAGTACAGACAAACTGTCCTGCGTCTCGTGTTTTTGTAAGTGCTTTTCCTGTAATACAGTCGGAAGTAACGCTGACGTCTGTTTTTTGCTGGACCCTGTGTTTTTTGCGCTAGTTCTTGTGACTATATGACACTATGCTGCAGCAGAAAGTGCGCTCCCCTACTGATGGCACATAGTGGCGCTGCAGTAATTCTTGTGGCATGCTATTGTGTCTCCATATCTCTGATGGCGTATGTAGTTGACGGACTAGATTTCTTTTCCTTCTTAGCAGCCAGTGTGGAAGCAGTGAGAGTATGGTGGATTACATTATCTGGCACAGGGAGAGAGCATGACCTCTCTGCATCCAGCCATCCTATTTGCGGCACAGTAATATTTTGAGAGCGGACAACTATAAATATAACAATAATAAATATCATAAATCAAAGGAACAATTTTTTTTTTTTAATGAGGAATGGGATCAAATGCACAAATTTATAGTTTGCCAAGGCGAAAGCAGGAAATGTTTCATTCAAAAGAACCGTTGTATACTATGAATGACAAGCAACGATTAACCCCCTTTGTCACATCTCTGGTCCCGCATAACTTGCTTTAACACAATACATTGACACCATTTTATTGCAGTTGTATTGCCTCTGACAAAGTTTTTTTTTTGTTATGTACGAAACACTTCCGTATAAAAGCACCGGCAGGAGAAATATCTACTGGAAGCCCACATTTTGAAGGCAGCCCCCACGTTTTATATGATCTTTAGTCCGCGTATATCCGAATGTGGATTTTCGATGTGCTCTTTGCTCTGCACGAGACGTAGTTCTAGGGTGTGCGTCGGTAGAAGCCCGTCCTCTCCTTCTTTGCCCTCTTTGTCTTTCTCTTTCTCTGCAGGAGAAGAATAAATGTGATTACTCGCTTTTACTTGCACTATTTTCTGAAACCTATTTTAATGAAACTAAAAGAAAAGCAAAAAAAAAACAATTTGTGCACACTTCACAATTAATGCCAATGCTGTCTATGCTACCGAAGTTACTGTCACTGCTTTGTTACTTTTGTTTGCTACTGTTCACCCTGTGTTCGGACTATGGTACACTGACGTGATACATGATACTGTCACTCAAACTACAGACGAATTAAGAAAAGACTCTATTAACGTACAACACAATGTGACAAAGTTGGCATGCTTTTACAAATAGGTAAATGAGTGGATGCTCCATGGCTGCGCATGAGGTATGTGTTTACAAGCCAAGCCAAGCCAAGCGTGCCACAATCCCAAGGCCGTTTCAAGCTTGTTGGCTTTTATCAGTACAGCACATATCACATGCAGATTATATATATAAAGTTTTGTTTTTACCCGAGGCATACTTGAAGGTCCTCTGTATGACACCCTGTACTGTCGCCACTGCCTTTTCTAAAGCCTCCTGAAAATACAATGCAAAGTATAATCAAGGTGAGCCCAACACACACGCGGACAGTAACTACACTCGAAGATGCCAGACAGTAGTTGCCAGACAAGATCATAACTAGAGCCCGAAGTTTTAGGGTCTAACCCAATTCTTCCCCGAATTGACGGTTGCCTCTTTAGCGTGAGACACGGTGTTTACCAGCAAATTGCCCTCACTGAGACTTCTGTAGGAATGCACAGTAACTTGTTTGGCAGCAAATGCAGTTACATCACCGTTTCTACCAAGCCCAGTTCATTTCAGTAACTGGCCAGTACAGCTCGTTTCAGTAACCGAGTCCAATCTCTCCCCAAATTTAGCATATTGGAAGTTTTTCCACCCGAATTTGCATGAATTTGGAGCACATGTTCATTTTCCCGATTTTTATCCCCGAATTTAGAAAAGATATTCCCCAAAAGCTTCACACTGTGTGTGGTACATCATTCTTATTGTGAGCCCACTACCATATATGGACAGTTTTGGACGTGGATCTGATGAATGAGTCGTGCTAAATGACCTTGAGGTTGTTTGTGCGTGTGATCCACGCAAGAATGCAGGCAGCCAGCAGGTCGCCCGTCCCCGTGAACTTGGCTTCGAGGGCAGGGATTTCCACCTTGACTGCAGTGCGGACACCGCCTTTCCTGCTGCTCCCATACAGGATGATTTCCTGCGATGCCACAATTAAAAAATATATATATTTCTAGTTGGAGCCGAATGACTCGTCTCCAAGAATTCAAAGCGCCGACAAATTGCACCCCCAAACTTGAGAAAGAGAACAGCAGAGTTATTCTTTATGTAAAAATTCCACAATTTGATCTATTCCAAGTAGAGCTGTGCGTATATTCGAAATTTCGCATATGAAACGAACATCTGATCTATTCCAATGCTGTTCGCAACCTGTTTTCAGAATTCAAAATCTTCTAACATTTTTCGAATAGCACTGAAGCGAGGTATCGATATCACCACTCTGCAAGTGGGCTTTGCCTCATTACATACTTGAGTTAGGTGAAGCCCACTTCATATTGCAGTTCTTTTGGTGTGTGGCTCGGCTTCACCTCACTACTTTTGAGCGTTAGGTGAAGCCCGCTTTACACTGTTTACAATATTCTGTCCGAAGCGTGTACGAAGAGGGGAGTCAAGTCCTGTAGATCACATAAACAAAATATAGAAACTGACACTGAAGATTTTTTTTTAAAGTTTAATTTATACAAGCTTTCGCATGGAGGTCCACACGTCTTCAGGTACAAAGTGAAGTGTACCTGTACTTTGTACCTGAAGAAGTGTGGACTTCCACGCGACAGCTTGTATAAATTAAACTTAAACAAAAATCTTCAGTGTCAGTTTCTGTATTCTGTTTGAATATTCTGTGCCTAAAGTCTACAAAATTTGTGAGCTCATGGTCAACACTATACTCTGCGCATTGCAGGTTCCAGTAAATGTATTCCCAACTTTGAGAGTTATGTTCAGTAACAGATGGAAATATGTGCAGCTTTTAAAAAAAAATACAGGAAATTTACAATGTAAACACAGAAATGAGGAGATGCACACAAAGCAGTCTGCATGGAGCATGTTGACTAACTCTCAATGCAGTTCATCAAACTAATGCAGTCTTACCATACACGACACAGAGGGACCCTTCTCTCACAATATGTTATGATAGTTGAAAAGGCACACATGTTGGGGCAGAACATCATCTAATGAGCACAACACCAAAAAAATATTTCACCATGAGGTATTTAAAATTATTTGGATGGGACCATTTCTGATTATTTGAATTCGATTCGCTATCTGAAGAAATTATTCGATTCGCAGTGCAAGTGAAATATTCGTAAACTATTCGCAATGGAAATTTTGCTATTCGCACAGCTCTACTTTCAAGTATGTGTGTTACGATGCGCCCTTTCCCACTAAGACACTCATGCGACCCTAACTGTCCAGTATTTAATTGAAAACGGAACTGTGGTCAATGTGTGTGAAGAAGACATGGCCCACCTTTGGCTTTGCTTCACCAGGTGTGTGAAACGAGGTCAGTATCACTATGGGAACGCCTTTCTTGTGGAGGTCCTCCATTGCTTCTAGCACGTCAGTCTCCGTGATGATCGTTCTAACCGAGAGCTGCCTGCGTCCACACAGGCGTACACTCTAACATCCCCACCCCAAACAGGTAGAACTGCTTGGAAGAATTTCAGATTCCTCTCTCGGAATATTGTCTATACTCACTCCAGTTCAAAGTGGTTTGGCGTTATGACGTCTGCTAAAGGGAGCAGCTGGTCTCGGTAGATGGGCACCAAGGATGCTGGGACGTACTGTGGACAGGATGGTTAATGCGATTTATCGTTTCGTCTTGCAGTTTTCGCTTTATCTACAGGGTGTCCCAGAAAACGTGTCATTGAACTATAAGAAAAAAAAACTACGCTGCCTAGAATCATGCAGGTCAATGGAATTTCTTCTTACTAGGTTTTTGCCACCTTCGCATGTTACTGTCATGTGATGTAAGTGTTATTATGTAAATTTTTGCGAACCGAAATCGGAAATTTGCCAAGTAGAGGTCATTTACACCACCAATGTGAAGAGCGTGCCAATTTACTAAAATTCATAATTATTGACAGGGATAATGAGGATAATGGACAATTCCATCGGAAAGAACATCCGAACATAATGCTGTTCAAGGCCACCTCCCTGTCCGAGGCACCCCGCCTCCTTTCGTCGGACTGACAATGATTGCACTCAAAAAGTCATCAAGCGCTACGCCGTCGGTGCCCCGAAAAGCATGATGTCCAGCTATTTTTCCTGATGGGATAGCTGCTCAATATCCCTGCCAATTATCATGAATTCGACTAAATTCAGCACGGTCTTCGCCAGTGATGGCCACTAACTACTTCTACAGTAGTTTAACTATAACTACTTTGTGATTGAGTAGTTTAACTAGTAGTTCAACTACTTTTCAGGGGAGTAGTTAAAATTACTTCTTTAACTACTGCAATGTAGTTTAACTACATCTAGAACCACTTAACGTTGTCCATCAACAGCAATCCCTTGTAGTGTTCTTGCACACCTAAATATAAATCACGAGCAATGATAAACTTTGGCTCAAGCCATTGCTACGATCGTCAAATACAAAGCTTGCGGCGAAATTCTTTCTGTGCCTATGCGATAAACTAAGTTGCAGAATTATTTCACAGCAAATGAGGCTTCACTAGACAGGCATTAAAAGTGAAGATTTAGTACACATGCATGACACAATTGCTCTGCACCTCCGTTCTCATCAAACAAGTAGCTCAAGGTAAAAGTCGGAAGCACAATCGTGCCGTAAAGCTTGCAGCAAAATCGGAAGTAGTTAGTGCCTTTTCAGTAACCTAACTACTGTAGTTAACTACTTAAAATAGTAGTTTAACTAGTAGTTGCCACTACATTTCTGCAAGTAGCTGATAACTACTTTTTAACTACAATCAGGTAGTTTAACTACATGTAGTTAACTACTGGCCATCACTGGTCTTCACATTGGTGGGGTAAAAAAGTGACCTTTACTTGGCAAATCTCAGAGTTCAGTTCGCAAAAATTTACGTAATTAAACTTACGTTACAAGATATTCACATCAGGAGGCGGCAAGAACCTAGTAAGAAGAAATGCTGTTGACCACATGATTCTAGGTGGTGTCGTTTTTTTAATTATAATGCAATGACACGTTTTCTGGGACACCCTGTATAAAAAGACTTACCAGTCTTCCGTCGTCTCCCATCACCGGATCGCACACTGTAAATGATAAGATTAATATGGTAAGCTTGCGACAACCTAACTAAGCCATCCACATAACTTTCAGGAAGGAACGTACAATACATGAGGTTTGGGTTGTTTTGCTTCAGTTCTGTCACTATGTCGGCAACCTTGCTCAAAAGGGTATCAGAAGGAATATAGCCTGCAAAAAAGTGTGTGCATATGAAGAGGAAGCATAGACGACCAAAATTTGACACAATAATTTACCGGTTAAGACGTGAGAGTACTTGTTGATCCTGTTGAGCTTCAACCCATCGTACAGTTCCTGTAGTTCCTCAGCGTTGAGGACTTGCCCTCGAAACAAGGGATAACCTTTGAAGAGACAGTACTGTTCAAGTGTTATCTTTGCATTGAGGAGTGACGAGGCACATTCTTTTAGAGGGTTATCATCAAGTAGATCAAGTTCTCCCAATATGGTTTTTGACCTTGAAGCCACACAGCAGTAACACATACTCTCTGGGACACCGATCCTTATATGGGAAAACAGATCCTTGAGTATCAGTAGTCAATAAATATACCCAATCCCTCGCGTTTAAAAACATCACGCGCAGTTGAAACGAGATAGTTGTGGGCGAAAATCACTTCAAGGTTGCTCACATGGGCAATATCATGGTTCATAAAGGAGGAGGAGCCGGCAATAATGTACTGCCTCGGTACCGCAGCAATAAAAAGATAACAGCACAGCACAAGGCCGCGAAGACAGCTGACTCGGAGTTGCAGAGGATGTCCGCAGACTCGTTCACTTTGGACTGCTGAAAAATGATCGCAAAAGAAACGATAGTACGTACCAGTGTGGTTTGAAAACTGCACGGAGTTTATGAAATCCACTTCAAATCCCAGAGTCTAAAACGAAGGTTGTGCAGTGACTGTCAGTGAGTGTGGTATGTACGTGATGATTAACATATGCGAGACCCCTTCCATCCGCTTAGTGATTATTATTAGTATTATCTAATTCGCATGCACAGGAAAGGAAGCAGACGTACCTGTAGTGGAAAGCAGGCGCTCTTATTACCCACATACCCCGACACTACGTGGCTTTGTATAGAAAGTACTCGGTAATCACGAGCCATTGCATAAGACAACGCCTGCTAATCAGCTGCCAGCACTAATCCCGTGCTGCTGTGGCCACTGCGACTGCCGGTGTGTGCTGCGGCCGCTGGTTGCTATCCGTTCCGTCCGTTCTCTAGAAGGAGGTACGCGTTGCCATGGGAACAGAACGGGATATGACTGCTCCGCAGTGTTCATTGTGAAGGTGTTCGGTGATGGTTGTCTCTGAAGATGAATTAACGCAACAAGCATTACTCCCTAAATGTATTAATAATTCAATATTAAATGTTTAACGTAATACACATTAAAGTAATAATATGGGTAATACACACGTCACACACGTGCCACACGTGCCTTGCCTGCGATCCTATCCTATCCTCCAAAGAATCCAAGAGGTGTCGGAAGGAGAGCCAACCCGAGGACCCGAGTTTCTGGGGGGCCCGAGCCGTTAAAAAGTTGGTTTCTCCCTAATAAGCTAGTCTAAGTACCACAAGATCTAATTTTGTGGTACTTAGAAGGAACACGTTGTATTCTAGAAATATTTAATTTATTCTGCCGATGCCAGTTTTAAATATATCACGCTTGTTTCAACTGATAGAGATTTCGAAACCTCGCGCAAGGTGAATCCATTTCGGTCGCAATAGAAAACCGGCTACAAACATTGCGGTATTGTCACCCTTTGAGTGGAAAGATAAGTCAAAATAAGAGCAGCCTTCGAGAAACTGATAAGGTTGTGGAGTATCAAGTGGCGACCCTTGAGAATCTTATCTTGGGTGAGCAGGGGGTCACAGTTGTGATCGACCCGAGCTAAGTAAACAGAACGACTACTCCGTGTTTTGATGAACGTCCGTGAGCATGAGGACAGAACAGCTTCTGAGGCACGTATTGCCCATATTGAAGTGCAACTTCGGTGTGCAGCAGCAGCATGTCAGGTGTTTGGCAGCCACACATACCCATGGTGAGCATGACAGCTTCAGTAGCATGTTGGGGAACACGATATATATATTTCGGCAATAATGCACGTTTGTGTTACGATAACCCATCAGCGTTGTTCCGGCGCACGTAGTCTCGGGGATGGTGTACAGAAGTCTGGTTCACGAGTGTGCAATTGGTTACTGTGTACAAAAATATTATTACAAGGTGCATGTCTTTTATTTTGACAACAAGCACTTAATTATGAATGGACGTGCTTGTGAATTGAATGGCATGACAATCTTGAATGTGATACAAATTTGTTAAATGCTTTTTATTTTATTTTAATGCAGACGACGTGTTGTCTTACTACTGCCGGATGGTCGGCAAGGGCAAATTGGTTCCCGACGAGAATCAACTTAAAGTAGCCCAACTCCTCAGAGATCTCCAAACGCAATTGGAGAGGTATGAGCCTGTAACTCCAGGCATCTTGCAAAAGGTAAAACGTTCCTCCATTCTACTTTTTGAATAAATTGCCTTAATCGGAACAAAAATTTGAAGGTCATGCTTAAATGTGCAGTGGTTCTCCAAAACAAAACCCATACAGAAGCCACAAGGTCTCTACATCTACGGTGCAGTCGGTGAGCATTTTTACTTGTTATAGTTCATTTGTAGTAGCAGTAGTAGTAGTAAGTAATTAGTAGTAGTTCAGGTGACAGTTAGTTTCCTGCTGTATGAGGTAGCACTTGAAACTGCAGACACGAAAAATCAAGATGTGTGAATACGGATAATTTAGCCTTAACCTATGCTTTTGCTGCTGAAATTTTATGGGCAGGTCGCGGAAAGACAATGTTGATGGACCTCTTCTACGAGAGCACCCCCGTGGAGAAGAAGCAGCGCGAGCACTTCCACGAGTTCATGCTGGACGTCCACTCTCGCATTCACACCTGGAAGCAGCAGTCAGCCGAGCAGGGTTTGGGGCGCAAGTCTCCGCAGTACGACCCCATCCCCCCCGTGGCACAGGCCATCGGAGAACAGACGTGGCTTCTCTGTCTAGACGAGTTTCAGGTGACAGACATTGGCGATGCCATGATCCTCAAGCGCCTCTTCAAGTACCTCTTCGCAGCGGGAACAGTGGTCGTGTCTACTTCCAACAGGAAACCTGAAGGTTTGTTGCATGACTGAACTCCAAGAAAGAAAGGAGTAATTTTAGTCCCTCTGGACTAAATGTGTTGCTGTGGCCATCAGTCGCTTTTTGTGACGAAATACACGGAGGCTTAAAGCGTAAGTTAGGGACTGTTTAATTGTGCTGGGAAGTACCAGATAAACCGGACTGCAAAGGTTTTGTTTTAAAGAAACTTGGCGTGAAAAACTGCCCTCGTCTTATAAGCTGGTCAGTGGGCGCAGATCGGGTTTTCCATCTGGCAGGATATATGTCGTCACGTGATCAGCACTGCATTCTGCGGATCTGGCGCGACAACACGTTAGGTTCGTGCTTCACTCACCTTCATTCTGCAGATGCGTGCTGTCATTCTCAATCAACCCTCGAAGGATCATATTGCCCCTGTGTTTTAGGGTGAAACCCGCTTTTACTCCCCCCCTCCCCCCTACAATTTACATCACCAAAAAACCCTGAAAGCTAACTTGGTAAAGTGCAACTTCAGCCACCGATACTGACACTATATGACGCTTTGTTCCGCATCTCATGTTCATGTAAAATGCAAGAAACACTACTTTTTTAATTTTCCACCCTATTTTACCCTCTTTTACCCTCTTTTACGGCCCCTGCAGCCTTGCTATTTATGGCCTGCTTTAGTGCTAGGCCGATCCCCCCCCCCCCCCCCTCGATTTTCAAAAAAGAAATAAACCCGAAAACACAGGGGCCTATATCATGAACAGTTTTAATGAGTAGACGTCAGAAGATAACCCGTAGACTCCAAGTCGGTTCGTACAACGGTCGACACTCTCAACCATGTGTGTGAGTGGGTTTCGCCTGCGTGGAAGAAATGGGGTTGACATACATGGGATCGACCCATAATATGGTTTCTACGGTAAAATGGAGAATACTGGACCTTTTTTACAGCTGCTTATGTGCACGCGCTGCAGCGTCGATGATTTTGGGAGGTTATCTCCGTGTTCATGAGATGGCGCTGGGTGGGGACGACAGGAGTGGGGACCAGTGGGGACACCGCACGAGCACGTCGATCCCATTCCAAGACCGATTTTGTTCCTTTATGCTACCCACGTGGGTTTGTTTTGGCGCGTGCCAAGTTTGGTTCGCTGGTGAGCCACTAAGATATGACGCCTGTATGTTAAAAAGGTCCATTCCCATGTAATGGACTACAGTGTGTAATACCTCTGTCTGATGGGCACACATATGGTCTTTAAGGCTATGGCATGAAGAAAGGGCCGTAGCTCAAATACGGCCTTAAACCCTGTGAGGCTGCAGGCCGGTATCCGTGAAGGCATTTTGCCGATGATGTCTACACTGATAAAAACATCTGCGAACGTTGAATGAAATGTTGATAAATCACATTTCTTCTCAATATGAGTACTCGGAAACAACGGTTGGTTCTCAGTTAGCCAATTTGAAAAATACAACAACAAACGATATTTGTTTTGAGGCGATTTCGATGCTTTTTTTGTGTGCGCAGAGTTTTGGATGCAGACGACATAGAATGGAGTGGTTCGAGGGTAACACTAGAAACCGACGAGAGAGACAAAGTCCAAATATTAACCAGAAAAACTCTAAGCATTGAGCGCGAAAAAGGTTGGCAGAACATTACGTCTCGTAAGAACATTTTATTTTGATTTGAAGGGCATCTGTTCATGGCTTTGGTAACAAGACTTTGGCAGTTTCGGGAGAACGCCGTACACTGCCTTGCGGGAACTCCATTGCCCTTTCATGGCAAACGTCGTATGGCTGACTGTCTGGAAAGATTTTAATGACTGTACATACTCAAGGTCGTAACCATTAAGGCCGTAAGCGCACCCGTCTGACTAGATTGTTGAATCCTAGTTCTGTTAGGTTGTTGGTGCCATTACGAACATGAGGCAAATGTTAACAAATCTCTCATGTAACGTAGTAACGGTAATCAGAGGCTGCGGGTTCGAATCTCATTGCTGGTGCCTTTTCTTCAACTGCCATCATTTAATTGACAAATTTCTCATTCCCAGACCTCTACAAGAACGGACTGCAACGTAGCAACTTCCTGCCATTCATCGACGTACTTAAGGTGAGGAAATTTTGTGAGGTGTAACTGTTATTGTAGTAGTCTGTCTCATTAATATTAATTACAGAGTAACTGCTTGCCTGTGGCCCTCGACTCTGGCATCGACTACAGGCTTAAAAACAAGACTGGGAAGGATTCCTTCTTCTTTGTGTAAGTTGTCCTTGTCACGTGTGACCATAGGTCGGCACTTTTCTACAAATTAATTCGACGCCACTTCATGATGGGGCTTAGTCCCAGCTCATCACATCACTGTCATAACCCATCATTCGACATCAACATTACAACCCATCACTATACCTCAACTTCAAAACCCATCATTCATCTTCAACATCACATCACATCGGAGCTCATCACTCAATATCACATCATTCTCCATGGCGTGATTTTGAATGATGTGCTGGCTACCATAAGTGAATTTGCTGACCTTTGCATGTGACACACACTTTTTCGATGACAATTGATTTTTTTGTTGATTTTTTTCAGGATAGGAGATTGTGAAGCTGACAAGGAACTGGACCGCATCTTCAAAGTCCTCGCAAGCCAGGAAAATGACAGTGAGTGACGCGAGGTTTTAAATGTTATCATGACTACTTCAACGACTACTTCATGACTACTTCAACGCAGTCATACGGCCACGCACGCTGACCATCAAGGGCCACAACGTCTCGTTCAAGAAGACATGCGGGCAGGTTCTCGACTGCAGCTTCGAAGAGCTCTGCGATCGGGTGGGTGTCGCAGGCATCCAAGAGTGTCTGCCAACGAATTGACAAATATTTCTGCAGGCGGTCGGCGCAGTCGACTACCTGGCCCTCAGTCACATCTTTCACACGGTGATCATCCGCAATGTCCCACAGATGACACTCCGCGAAAAGACTCAAGCACGACGGTTCATCACCCTGATCGACACCTTCTACGATAACAGAGTACGATTATTTTGAAGAAATAATGCAACAGAGATTTAATGTGAGCATATTTCTCCAGGTGCGGGTTGTGGTGTCTGCGGCGGTTCCGGCCAACCAGCTGTTCAAGACTGTCAGCGATTACGGCAACTTGACGGATGAGAACCGGAAACTGATGGACGACCTTGGGATCGATGATCAGGTGCGGCATAATTTGCCCCGATTGAATTTTTCTGTGACAGTAAAATGTGTTTCCAAATATGTGACCTACAGAATGCAAGCATCTTCAGCGGAGAAGAAGAGATATTCGCATTTGACCGAACAATTTCGCGCTTGACAGAGATGCAGACGGAAGAATATTGGAACCGGACTGTGCCTGACGAACCGGAAGAAGAGAGTCAGCAGGCGAAAGTTAAGGAGTGAGATTTACAAAATGCACACCGCACACTCAAAGGATGTTAGTGGTTATTACTTTTTAGATTTTAGGTGTACAGCTGTAATAAATGGAATAAAATATATTTTTTGGAGGCCCACAACCAGTGTGCAATAAAAGTAATAATGATGGTGTTTTTTGGGTGTGTTGTCCATCCATTCGCATTATGTTGTTCTGTCTCTCTGTCTGGAGAAACAAAAATGCATGTGGGTTGGCAAAGTTTGTCGATGCGATATTTATGTAAAGAAGAGGTCTACCTTGTCCTCATTTGCATATTCCAGCAGTATGGCTGAGCTCGCGCAGATGGAACGATGTGCGTTCTGGTTTGGCGAACCATTTACTGTGTAGCTTACTTGCAAGCTACATTTTTCGCGCAAGAAAATAAAATAAATTGCAGACTTAAAATGTGCAAGAGAGGCATGCGTGAATATATTGCATACACATCGTCGTCAACAACAGCGGGAACTCACATCCGTTTGTCCACACTGGGTGCAACATGGCATCTCACGTCATACACGAACTAGAAACTTCGGCACAAATTTTACTCGTAAGTACATTAATATCTGTGCTATTTAGTCAATTTACCATCTCAATTCGTTCAATGGACTCCGTCCGTCGCTCAAGCGTGTCTGCATAGCTTGACGCCGACCCCAAGGGCGTTTTCATGGGACGCTCAATGTGTTGTTCTGACTGTGTTTTTTATCACGAACCTCCGAAATAGTCAAGAGTCTTTCAATCATTACTTGTGATCAGTATTACCTAACGAAAATATACTGCACAAGACATCGAATACAACAAGTCTCCCTTACTCACAACGTCAAGAAATTGCTATTGACAAGGTTCGTTCGCAACACTCAACATCGTTGGGGTTATTGAACGAAAGCCGAGAAGCTTTTTTATTTTTTATTTGCAAGCAAATTGCTCAAAAGGCATTGATTTGTCACGTGCATCAGCTTGTCTGGAAAGCATACTCTTCCAAGTTTTTTTATGATTGTGAAGCTCTCCCTTGTTTGAACCACAACCCCATACAGTTGTGCAATGCCCTGCCAAAACGAAGAAATGAGAGAACAAACAAAAAAGAAGAAGAAACTTCTTGGGAATTTTTGCAATAAGTTACGCCGTTGTTCGCTCTGTATTTATATTGATGCAGATGTTCACTGTATTTGTATTGCAGGCCCCCCCACAGTTAGTGACAAAAGAGCAGAGGCACGATGCTGAACGAGTGTTCCTCAGTTTTCAAAACACCCGGTCACCCTTCGACCTCTGCAAGAGCATTCTCGGTAAATACTGTGCTGCTTTTCAATATCGAACCCGTTGACTAATTAAGGAGCTTTTGTGCAGAGACTAGCCGTGCGCCGTACGTGCAGTTCCAAGCGGCTGCTTTACTCAAACAAGCGGTGATTCGGGAATGGAATCAGTTGCAGGACCTCTCAGCACTGAGGGACTACGTCCTACAGTATTTGACTCAGCGTCCTGAGTACGGCTTTTCATTCTTCTGTTGACAGAGAATCTTAGCTGGCGCTGTAATGCAGACAGTACCATCTCCCTGTGCATGGCTCATAGAATAGGGCTTTCATAACGCAGAGCAGTGCGCTTGAAATTTCCTCGCTCGCAGCGCCGCTGTGGCCAAACGAGACTTAGAAACAAATTGAGAAATTTGTTACAACACAGATTTTTTACAGTTTGTTTGCAAAATGTGTTTTGTAGACATGCTGCAACATGAACAGTACAAAGAACTGGTATCGTAAAACAAAACCTTTTTGTGGTCAGTGTTTTTTGTCCGTTTGCAGACGACACGTTTACGTGGATTCTCGTTGCCGGCGTGAGTGACGCGAGCGGGCTTTGGGTCTCAAAAGCCAGAAGTGTGGTTTGGGTTTTGGGCATGCGCATTCACAGTGGCGCTATTTCTTTGGGGTCCCCAATATGCTCGGGTCTTCTATTCTAAAGCTTCTACCAGCGGAGCTTTAAGAAAGATCTTTGGCCTCAGAAGAGTGATAGAAGTGCAGAATTACATCAGCGAACTGTTAACCAAGCACGTTTGTTAAACGTTACGCAGTATCGAAAGCTATGTCCGCGAGGAACTGGTCCTCGTAGTCGCGATCATGGTGAAACGAAGCAGCGTCGACGGCGACACTCAAATCATCCACACTCTGCTGAACAACGTGTCGCAGCTCATCACATCGGGGGCCACACATCTTGTGAGTGCACCACCCACTTTTTTGGCGAATAAGCTTGTAAGACTCTTCAAACTCATTACAGCAAACTGTAGGATGTTCGTTGTTGAGCGCGCTGCTGACAGAGTTCTCCAGCTCAACGCGGGCGACTGACGTTGGGCTCAGGTGGGAGGTGCATTTGTGCGCGAAGAAGTCGTTTGAGGTAAATGCTGCTCGGTCATTTTCGTCTGTAGCATTATCTTGTTAAGAACTGTGTCTTTGAGTTACTCGTCCATTACCATCTTCCTTCTCAGAGGAGAAGAATTTCTTTATTTTTACGCGATATCCTCAAAATCGTCGGTGGTCCCTCAGAAACATCTTCAGACTTTTTCTTTTTTTTTTAGTGTGTGTGTGTGATTTTAGATCCGTGAGAAAGAAAAAGTCACGTCTTTTCTATTATTCATTCCATGATGAAGAGCTGAGACATGGTCTCACTTCATCCATTTTGACTTCCATAAAACTGCTGTCTCAGGCTTGTGTGAGTGATTCTGTTCAGCTTGACTCCTCTGGGCTAACAGCCTAAACTAGATAAGTTGAGAAATGTAACTTCTTGGTTACCTTGGCTGTCTCATTTTTTGTGGTATATTTTCCCGTGCTTTGTTGCATTTCTATCTAAATCATTTTTAAAAAAGAAACGCGGAACATAAATTGCCTGTTTTCCAAGTCCATAAAATACCGTAAGGGTGCAATATTATTTCGAATCATGCAGACGACACACCTGAAGAAGATCTTCCAATTTTGCCTTCAAGGGCTGAGCGAAACGCAACAGCTGGCATCGGGCGGTGCTCTGTCCTCTCCTCCCATCCGCAACCTTCTCAGGAAACTGCTTCTCTTGGCCGAACAAGTTCTGTCGTGGAACTTTCACTTTGCCATGCTCTGTATCCTGTTTGGTTCTGGAAAACAGGTCACTTTTACTATGAGTGTGAGGCTGCACAAGGTGATCGTTTGGTGCTCTCGAGTGCTTCGGAGCAGGAAGCATGCTTTCATGTATTGTGCATTTCACATTCTACTGTAAAACACTTCAATTTTGAGGCCCCAATTTTTTCGCGCACGTATTCGCTGCCGCTAAATTTTGCAAAATACAGATGCTTGATTGCCTCACTTTGTCATACACCTTAGACCGCCCTTACTGTATTTATTTCAAGCGGTATTTTCACGTGCTTATGGTCTAGTGCAATTCTAATGCTTGCTAATCACAATGAAGTCTGCAATTATATAATTGTTTCTGAAGTATCAATTTGTGCTGTAAAATTTCCGTGTCTCTTTAAAATTTGTGAATTTCTTTCAGTTTGCAAAATTTGCGAGAATTAGAGAGACACGAACGGTAAGGGTTTTACATTATTCTGCAGCTTCATGCCAGAAGAGTTGTTGGCAAATCTGCAGGCATTGGTCTGTCGTCTGCCACAGACAGCTGCATATCGAAAAAAAAATTTTTTTCTTCTGTGTATTTTTTTCTTTTCAAGACTGCACCAGAAAAAGCAGACCCTCATTCTATCCTACCCCGAATCCTCATCCTCAATAAGGTGCGGGCACTGACATGTTTGTTTATTTTTTCCCCTCCATGTCTGCCCAGTGTGCTTGTCACCTGCGTCATTTTCCCTTCTTATCCCTGCATTTTCTGATCAAGTGTATTATCGACGTAACATTTGCCCCTTCGTGGGTTTAAAAAATGTTTTTCATGTACAATTCGTAAGTTTTGAGAGTCGATCTATATACGGGTTTATATGGTAGGTTTGATGGCTGCGGAACACTACTTTATATTTGTTGGTAATTGGTAGTTATGTCTCAATATTACCCAAGTATATTGTGCATTTATATTGGTGTGTTTGCCGGGATATTGAGACTCCTCCACCACATATTTGGGCGAAGCTGTGACACCATTTCCTCACCGTATTTCCATTTCCTAGCAGGGTTGTAAAAGTCATTTTATTGCTCCTGCATACTTGAATGCACTTAAGGGACTAACCATCTCCTTTAGTAACGTGAACTGACTCATTTGGAAAGATGTATGCGAAGTGAATCACGGAGACAACCTGAAACTGTCCTGGTTAGAGCCACTAAATAAGCTTCGCTTCAGAGTATCGACACTGAGGTCCAAGGGAGAGCAGGAGCGCCATCTTGTTTCCACACCACACTGGTATCTGGTATCGTCCCCATTTGAGGATCAAAGACTGCTAACAAGTGCTCCCAGTGGGATAGAGAAGCGTGCATGATTGTTGTACGATAATCCATGATATAATATAAGATATAACATAAGATAATCCATGTATTGCCAACCAGAGCATCACGAGGATGTCGAGGTGAGCTCAAGGCCGTCAACTGCTGCTTGCAAACGAAAGGAGCATTTCACCTGTGCACGCTAGATGGCGTCGTGTGCTAAAGTGCGCGTGCACGTGGGTAGCGTGGCGCGGAAACAAGATGGCGCATGCTCGATCTTGGCACTCAATGTCGATACTCTGAAGCATAGCTTATTTAGTGACTCCAGTTCTGGTATGCCTGAAATGGTCCTTAGCCTTTCGACCACAGTACCACGGAAGTTGGTGGGATTATTTGAGTCTCAGCAGTGCCCGACGCTGCGTCCTGGCGCCGAGTGGAAAGACATCTTCATCGATCAGAACGTCCCGCAGTTTTTCTTCAAGGTACGTACGTCTGCTATGGATACAGGCTCTATCGGTACTTGCGTCGTGACACGGATCGTTCTCGAAGGTGTACGAAGCTGTGTGGCAAGAGCCGGAATTAGCCCACCCGACGCTGCAGTGCCTGCAGCAGTTGGCAACACTGAACGGTGCAGTTACAGGAGGGAAAGAGGATCGGACGACATACCTGGGCCGTTTCCTGGAAGGGGGACTGCTAGACCTCATGGCTACCGTGACCACGAGGACCATTTCTGCGCAGCTGGGAGTTGCTCAAGTTAGTTCACGAGCTTGGGACTTCACATTCATGAGACATGACACAGCAAAGTGATTGGAGCAAAAGCCTCATGTCTGGTACCCTGTGTCATGTCTGGTCTCGAATAGAGACTGTCCTTTCTACAGGGACCAGTAGAACAGTAGTGCCTGAACAACCTAAAGCTTTTGCTTCAAACTTACCTTCACTGGATTGCTGGATTTTTCGCTTTTCGACGATGACGCAGCAACATTTGGTGAACCATGCTGAATGCGTGTGCTTACTCATCAGGTGTTGGGACGGCTGTCTTTGTTCTTCCCTCCGCCTGTGCTGTCTCGGCTACCAGAACCCCTGGTGCTGACCTTCCTGGAACGGCTAGAAGGCCTGAGCTGCCACCTGGTGGGGCTCGTGGGCAGCGCTCCAGAGGAGGAAGAGATGGTGCAGGAAGCCCTGGAACATGCCCTCGATGCGTGGGTGCCCCTCCTTCAGGACACTCAGATCTTTGAAGGCAAGCTTGTGCAGGGGTCGCAGATCTTCCCCCTGTTCCTGAGACGTCATATAGCACCACCAGATGGCACACGTGTAAGTGGTAGGGAACTCGAGGGTTTCAAGTTTTTATGACTTTGTTGCTTTCCTCGTACTGCAGAACGTGGCAGAGGATAACCAGGAGATAGCGGAAGAGGAAGAAGATGATCGCGTTCGCTTCAAAGATCAGCTCGCCGTGATTGGGCTTCTCGGGAGGCATCGCCTAGAAGCGAGCTTACCTCTGCTCACGAGGTACGAACAAAATCGAGACACTGTCACGGTGAGCTGGTCGCGGTGGCCGTACATTATCAGACTCAAAACTGCACAGTGAAGCCTATGTGTTCGTAGGGTTCTTCGTTTTAGGGTTAAACCCGATTTTTCATGATACTTCCCCCCCCCCCCCCCCCCCGTACAAATTTTCAAGAATTCGGGTAAAACCCGATATCTACCCGAAATCCTTGCGGTCCTTCAACTTGTCGTTCTTGGTAAACCGTCGGGAAAGTGAATCATAATATCAGCATAGAGAGCTATTTGTGACACCCTGTTTGTCCTCTTTTTATCATTTCCTGATTGTCGGGGGACTTGGGAACTAGGGGGACTAGGCGATTGTCCCTGACTTGCTGCAAAAGTCGAATACAAGCTTTTGTGGAGCTCGGGCAAGTGTTTGAATATACCGCGGGCATTCACTGCCCCAGTTCCAATCCGAAATATAAAGATTCTCGTTTCTTGTCCCATTGCCACAGCAGTGGCTTGTTTCATATGCCTTTCGTTTCACCGGAAAATTCCCCGGTGACATATCACACAGAGATCATAGCGCCCGATTTCTCCCCGAATCCTCGTGTGTCAATAACACCCGATTTTTCCCTCCCGAATTAAAAAAAAATCATAAAACCCGAAAACGGAGAACCCTGTGTGTTCAGTGTCGAATGCTTATCATCGACAGCATCATGGAGGATCGCGTTGGCCGTCTGCAGTGCATGCTGCACCAGGCTCAGCAGCAGGCCCTCAGTCCAAATGATGGTCTCACTCTCAATGCTCTCAATGAGGATCTTCACTGGGCTCTCATGATTACTGGTGAGACCGTTCTCATAGACTTAAGATCTCGTGAACATGGTCCAGTATATTTCAGGTCACACTCTGACCACGGTGAGCGACGGAGAAACGACTCTGATCCCATCGGAGGTGATGCAGTACTCGCTCAAGTGTGCACCACAAGTTGATAAAGAGGCCACGTTGAGGTTGCTCTCTGGACAAGGCGTTCCAGGCACTGAACAGGCCACTGATCCTATTGTCAGGTGAGCAACTGTTCTGTCTGTGAAGCAGAACTCGTGTTGTCCGTGTGTGGTTCGAAAAAACACTGTTTTGCACAACAGAAACACTTAAAGAAGAACAGAAAGCACTCCAGCCACTACCCTTCTTTTTAAACCAAGCTGTGAACTTGACTGTGAAACTACACTATGCAAAGTGATTCATTCGACAGACGCACAAATATCGCGGAATTAGATTTTTAAAATCGCGACCGTGCACAGTCGTGGCAATGCCCGCGACTAGCCCCTCGAGTCGTTTTGACGCCATTACGGTACAGCCCGCTGACTGGTTTGGAAGAATGTCGTCTGCTTCACAGGGAGAACTGGGAGAGAAACAAGGAAAAGCGGAAAGCGCCGGCCCCGATTGGAGCGTGGTTACTATTGCAACCGTAATGACATCACCTCCTCCTCCTCATTTCGCCCTGCAGAACGAGTTCAGCGGGAATGCACACGTCGATGTTTGGGTGCTTTGTTTTGTTTGTTTGTTTTTGTTTTTGTTTCTGGAAAAAAAAAATTGCGCTGAGAGAATTTTTTTGTTTTAGTTGTCAAGTCACAGCCTTTCATAATGTGTCAGGAACGGAATATCTTTTGAGATGGCTTTCGGAGCTCCTTTAAAAGGCGCAGTGGTGACATTTAGTACGTCTCAAAACCCCGTTTCACTTAAAAGGAGCAATGAGGTGACATTTAACGTGGCTCGAAAGTCCTGCCTCGTCTGTCAAGCTGTCCACCAGGAGTCACCGTGCAAAATATTTTTGCCCTGCGGTGCGCTATAGCTGTACAATCAAATTTACAAAAAAAAAATAGGTGGAGAAAGCTGTCGCGGATGGCAGACACGATGCGCTCGTGACATAGTGAAGTACCTTGTGTGTGAGAAGCATTGTTTCTTTCTTTGTTTTTTTCTTCGCAGTTCGCGCGCTGCTTATGCATGCTTGAGCTGTGCCGCTGTACGTCACTGTTCACGTGAGGGAAGTAGCATACGTCACGACGTCCTCGCGTTCTGGGATGCGCTCTTTTCACGAGGAGAAGGATTTTTCAAAGGTGCGCGGAACAGAGCCCTCGTACTCGCTCTGTAGGGTCACCTATGCTCATTGTTCTTTCACAGGCCACTCATTTTATTGGTTGGAGAACACTCCGCACCGAGAAACGGAAAAATTTTTGGGAGTCACCTCAGTGCCCCCTCTTTAATGAGGAGTCTCTCAGGGGCCGCTTAAATATTTTTCAGGGCACGGTGTCTTCCCACTACGCAATTAACTTTAACTTTGCAAAAACTTTAGAAGAAGCAACTTAACAAATTAACAAAAAACAAATTAACTTCACAAAAAAATGCTCGGAGAAAGCAGCCACATCGGCCCCGTCCCGTGATCACCTTGCGCGATGTCGGCGGACCTACGAGCAGCCATAAGCTCTCGTTGACCGTTGAAAACTGGTCCCCTACTGCCTTGGCCGCACCTGCTACGTAACGAGTCACCTGATTGGCCCTCCCATTGTGATTGCGAATGTCACAGAGTGGTGTGAACTTCCCCTTCACTTGCATGCGTCACTTGCGGAATGCTTTCCTGTGGATGTTTCGATAGAGTTTTTCTTGGAAAGAGTAGAGCTAAGTAAAATAATTTTTTTTGCATAGTGCTTGTTGACACTTGAGCTTTCACATGAGAACAAGTTGTTTTTGCATTTTAATGGCCCTTTAAAGCCTCTGTAAAGGTATCTGCGAAATTCGAGTGGTTCATGAACCAACATTCTATTACAGGCTAACGGTAGCCGCTTTCCGTCTCTGCGAGGTGGAACGCGGAGCCCTCGAAGCCAACCTGAGCCACTTGCTGAGCCCGGAAGTAGCCACAAGCTTGGTCTGGTTTCTGAGACGTTGGGCAGCGACGTATCTCCTCCCGAACGAATCCTATTACACTGAAGTAAGTGCAGTTGGGGGTGTTGCTCTTCGCGGTCGGAGATATTCCTTTACGATTTTTGCGCGCCTTTTCCGGTAGCTGAGCCCCGTCCTGGTGGCGGCTTTCGGACGGGACACGGAGGCCGGGACGTGGGTGCTCAATTTTCTGCTGGGAAAGCTCAAGAGTAATCTGGAACACTGGGCGGCCGAGCCGGACTTGGTGTTGTCCTCCAGCCTCACGCTCGTTTCATTGCTCAACAATGTTGAAAGGTATCATCGCTTGATGATTAGGGTTCTTGGCGTGTGGTCTTTGTCATTTTTTAGAGCCTGAAGTTTTCGGGAAAGATTTTTTTCTAAATTCGGGGGGTAAAAATCGGGTAAATAAACGTGTGCACTAAATTCGTGTGAATTCGGGTGAAAAAAAACTGCCAGTATGCTAAATTCGGGGTGAAATCGGGCTCAGTTACTCAACTAACTGTAGTGGTTTGGTACAAATGGTGATGTAACTGAATTTTTCTGCCAAACAAGTAAATTAACACATTCTTACAGACATCCCAGTGAGGGCAGTTTGCCGGGTAAAAATCGGGTTTCACCCTAAAGAGGCAACCTTCAATTCGG
Organism: Ornithodoros turicata; assembly: GCF_037126465.1. Taxonomy (NCBI): domain Eukaryota; kingdom Metazoa; phylum Arthropoda; class Arachnida; order Ixodida; family Argasidae; genus Ornithodoros; species Ornithodoros turicata. The sequence goes on along the minus strand of NC_088203.1, from coordinate 9,049,033 downwards.
GGTGCAAATTCGGCGAAGAATCGGGTAAAACCCTAAAACTTCAGGCTCTATTATTTTTCTAATGTTGGGGCATCATTAAAGGGATGGTCGCCTTCGTCCCCATCAATTCGGAAGCTGTGGTGTCATTTTATTCCTTTTGTGATCGCTGACCATTCATGGTACCAAAAATCCCGAAGCCAAAATTGAATTAGTTTTTGTGCAATTCGACTAAATACACCGCAAGAGCAGATGCCGTATGTTGAGAGTATGGCATACCTCTCAGAAAAAAACAACAAGAAAATAAAAACGATAAAACATCATTCTGTAACCAGCCAATGATGGCACGCCTTTGAGAAATGTGAGCCGTTTGGTCGGCGGTCGTCTGGAAGGCACCGAGCAGAGATATGCAAGTGTGTCCAGCTTTGAAAGTGAAAGTGATTCCGTCACTGCCGAGTGATCTTTGTGTCGACAGTAGTGATGATGTTTTAGTTGACTGTAATCCATGTTCAACGGATCGATTGTGGATAGGGTTGCCACCTTTCGTAGAGAAAAATACCGGCTGAGGGAGAGGAGGTGGAATGGAGGGAAAGGAGGAAGTGTTCGCGGGAAAGGGAAAGTAAGTGAGGGGTGGAGAGTATACAGAGAGAGAGAGAGAAAGAACGAGCGTACTGGCTCAAGACAACAATGATAATAATAATGAATAACTAAAAAAATGACTGGTGACTACGGAGTTGGGTCTGTGCTCCAGATTTATTCAAGCTGTAGTGGAATGTTGAAAGGAAAACCCCGTAAAAGGCCCTATGAAAGGAGTTGACCATAAATACCGGTAAAAGGCTGCCGGTATCACCTTCCTACCGGCAACCGGCAGAACGAGCAAATAACCGGCCGTGCCGGTATAATACCGGCCTGGTGGCAACTCTAATTGTGGATTGCCTCTACACAGTGCCGACGATAGAGGCCTTGTTATTCAAGATGACCTGTGGGACGTCGGTAAAACAGGAGTGGCAAATAAGCTAGCTGCTCAGCAGAACATGCTGGATATGCTTCAAACTCTCCCGTTAACGTACGTTCATGTTGGGCAATAACAATGCAGGGGCCACCAGGCTGCTTCTTGTCCTAACCTGGCAGAACTTGTCCGTCTGCAAGCAGAAGGCCGTTTTGCAGCTCTAGCCCCTGCTGCCAAGAGAGCTCTGCTCAAGGCACTGGTCATAGCAGGAACTGCCAACCGTTCGGAAGAAAGTTCTCATTACTGGGACCGCCTGTTGGGGCCACTACGCGACAGGTTTCAGGCCTTGGTCGGGGCCCCCTGTTTCCAGACGGAGTATGCAACGCCGCAAGTGCGCGAAAGGGTAGGCCCCTCTTTTTTTTTTTTTTGTCGCATCCGTCTGCGCTTCCCCCTTTCACTAATCCTGCACACAAATAGGTCCTGGACCTCCTGGAAAGTCTGACTGGTCTTGTTGAAGGGATCACCGCGCAAAATCTGTCAACCCTGCAACCCTTTGTGCTTCCCCTGCTGAGGGAACTGGTCCCACTGGTGGGCCTCTACCACAACTACACTACAGTAGCGTCAGCCTGCCTGCAGGTGTTGCGGGCAGCTGTGCGGCGCATGCTGTGCTTCCTCTCTGCGGTAGGTGTGAGGGGAGCAACTCGACTCGAATACTTTTTCCTGACGAGTTGATGTCTTGCGCGCAGGCCGACTCAAACCAGGTCTACGAGTGTTGCCTCAACATGATCAAGGAATACGCAAAACATAACACAGGTAGTTCGATAACAGATACTATTAAGAGAGCGACCGGGTGGTGACCGGACCTTCCGTGCGATTACAGGGAAGGTAACGGTGGAGGCATCTGCAGAGGAGAACCAGTATCAGGACGTTCTGGACCTCATGGAACTTCTTATGGAACTGCTGTCGAAAGACTTCTGCCAGTTTCCTCCACCAAGTAAGGGACTTTGCTCTGCCTGGCTTCTGCATGAACTGTCGTTAGGAACTGCCAACCAGTGCCCAAGCAGAACCAGCAGAACTCGAGCCATTAGTAATTAGGGCTGTGCGAATAGCAATATTTCCATTGCGAATAGTTTAAGAATATTTCACTTACACTGCGAATCGAATCCAAATAATTTCTTCAGATGGCGAATTGAATTGGAATAATCGGACGAGGCTCAATTTGAATAATTTCGAGTACCTCGTAGTGAAATATTTTGTGGTGTTGTGCTCATTAGGTGATGTTCTGCTCCAAACTTGTGAGCATTTTCACCCAGCATAACATATCGTGAGAGAAGGGTCCCTCTGTGTTGTGTATGGTAGACTGCATTAGTGGGATGAACTGCATTGAGAGTAGTAGAGAGCAGACTGCTTTGTGTGCATCTCCTCATTTCTATGTTTACATTATAAATTTCCTGCACTTTTTTTTAGAAACTGCACATATTTCCATCTGTTACCCAACATAACTCTCAAAGTTCGAGTACATTTACGGGAACCTGCAATTCCCAGAGCATAGCGTTGACCATGAGCTTACACAAATTTGTAGTCGTCAGTGACAAAATATTGTAGACAGTGTAAAGTGGGCTTCGCCTAACGCTCACGAGTAATGAGGTGAAGCCGACTTGCAGAATAGAGCCGCACGCCAAAAGAATGGCAGTAACGTGAAGTGGGCTTCGCCCAACTCTTGGATGTAATGAGGCAAAGCCCAGTTGCGGAATGGAGATAACGATACCTTGCTTCAAAAAAATATTCGAAAATTTCGAATACCGAAAATAGTTGTGAATAGCATTCGAATAGCATCAGATATTCGTTTCATTTTCGAAATGCGGAATATCCTGACAGCTCTAGTTATTAGGTAGCCGTAATGAACCGGAGCACCTTTTCTGACTGTTAGCAATGGACAGTGATTTATAAAGAACACTACTTCAGACATGAACCACCAGGAAGTATTTTCAGACGGCTCACCACCATTACCTGATCATTATTTTGGGCAACTCTCACGTTTCGTGCAGCTATTATGCTTGGACCCGGTCAGCTGCTGGTGATGTCCCGCCCAGAGTCTGGAGACGAACCGCAGACATGTGCCTCAGACGTTGCTCTCTACGGCCTCAACATCCTCATGCCTATAATGAGCATAGAACTACTCAAGGTACTGCCATTCTCACGCTGTTCTCTTTCATTCAGTGAACCTGTGTCGCATTTCAGTTTCCGAGCCTATGCCTGCAGTATTTCAAGTTGGTGACGCTGATAGGAGAAATCTACCCCAACAAGATATGCCAACTGCCTGAGAACCTCTTTCAGAACCTCATGTCTTCCATTCAAATTGGTCTCACACAGTATCCTTTACTCTCTCTGTTGCCTTCAGTGGTTGTGCCTTCAGGATGTTGTATTTGTCCTTGATCGTCATGGTAACCAGGTTTACTGCGGAGGTGTCCAGCATCTGCCTCGATTTTCTCTCAGTTCTGGGAATCCACGTGTACAAGGCTAAACTCTTTGGATCCCAGGCACATCATGCTCTAGAGCCTTTCCTCAAGGTGAATTTTGAGTTGCTTTGGTGTTCCGAAACACAGTGATGTTACTATAGTCAAACCCCCATATATCGAACTCGAAGGGGATGGCAGTGTAGTTAGATAAGGTAAGATAACTTTATTTCACACTTTCGAGTGTGGGGTGTAAAGCGGGAGGAAATTTGATTTGATTTGGGAATTTTATGTATCGGGTGTGTGTATATTAGCAGTGACTGAACCACCCGCATGCAACACTAATCCCGCCCGCAGCCATTAGAGATGACAAAAGTAGCAAAAATACGACACACTTTTTAACAACGAAAAATCGGAGACCTTAGCTTGTGTCTTGCTGCAAGCCATGAAGTTCAGCACACACGTTTAACCTTATCAAAATGCTCGATGTTTGTAAGGCCGGAGCCCTCCATTGCTACGCAGCAGCAGCGAATAACTTGGAACGCTGATATCAGCTCAGCGGCTGGCCGCTGCGATTCCTCGTCGTCGTATGGGCTATCCGCTTTCTCAGCACCGGCAATGTCTACCATAATGTCTGTGTCAGTGCATTCTCCCAGAGCTTCTACGGCATCGTCGACACCGGTGTAGTCGCTAGCACTCATGATTGGATTGGATTAGATTGATGGAACGATGCCTGGACACACTGATGGCTCATGAAGCGACGCATTCCAAACATCCTACATTGTCATCGCCCTCCGTTACAAAACATGCATTCTCACGTTCCGCAAACAACATTGAGCCGCCTTTTCAGAGGCTGACATTCGAGGTATCGGGTGTTACGAGGTACGGAAGTTCAGTAAAACCATATTTCTGAGCTATACGTTTAGTACACGCAATTGTCAAGGGGTCATTTTGGTTGTTTGATATAGGCAATAATTCGAAGTATGCGGGTTCGACTGTATACCATAACAATTTTGGATATATGCTAGGGGAAGACCCGTGCATGCACGAGGGCCACTGTGATTGGGGAGCCACAAGGGTGCCCCCCCCCCCCTGATGAATGTGACGCATTCTAGACAGATCTCGGGCATGCGTCATCGCAAACATCAAGAGTATAAAATACCACGAAAATGGCAGTGCCCACTGTCGGGGGTAAGACCGTTTGCAGACAGTCCAGTTGCTGTTTCTGCACATTGTTTAGTAATGTCTTTAGACCTCAGTTTATCCAATAATCTTGCTGTAAAAAAAGTAGGTCTGCAAATTTGGTCTCATATTGCTGGCCACTGCCAATGATGCTATAAGCAAAACGGAATTCGGGCAATGCAGTGCACTACATGCTTCGGAAGAATGTAGAAGCATCATATTATTCACACCAGCGAAATACCCGCACCTGAACATTTTGTGCTGGCACGGTTCTGTCTTGGCAAGTGCCAAAACAGAACACAAACAAGGTCCATTGAAGACTCAACCAGAGGTCGGGCACAAGACAAAACGCCAAGCAGCTCTGTGTCCCTTCGTGTTTGCCCAAGCTTGGGCTTAGTCTTCAACGGATTCCTTCTACCAACTTACCTGCACCATTTTACCACACAGAAGGTCACCCAATCTGCACATCATCTCTGCCCAATATTGGCTTAACATTGGCAATACTGGTCCAAAGTCGGACCAGTAATGCCGATATTTAGCCAATTTTGGGCCAAGATGCTGTGCCGCTAGGGCAGATAAGGTGTGACCAGAACAAGATGGTGATTATGCCACAAGTGACCGCTTCAGGGTGGTTACGAAAATTGCAGGTCTAGGGAAGCCACATCATATTCCTGGAGATTTATTTTATCAAGGAAATTGTTATAAGGAATGCGCGAGATTTTTATACCTTTATGTGCCTCTCACTAGTGGTACTTACTTACTTTTTTTCTCCCCCCACCCCTTGGAGATGGTGCTCGAGATGGTGTTACTGCAGCCCTTGGACGCGGAACTGACGCAGACGGCTGGCAACGCGTTGTTCACACTAATTTGCTGCTTCCACGTAAGCATACATCTGCGTGTCTTGCCCCGCAAATTACCGTACCAACAAGCTTCGGCTCTCTCCCTCTCCCTTCTCCAGGAACAGTTTCAAGAATTAGGACGTGTCCTGGTGGCCAGTCAGGCAGACGCAGCGACTGGCGAGCGCCTCGCCAGGGCCCTGCAGGCGCTCGGGCTCAACTCCGGAACCCCGCCGGCGCCCGACCGTGCCCAGCGCATGCGGTTCAGGGAGAATTTTGAGACGTTCGTGGCGGACGTACGAGGGTTCCTTTGTGTGAAATGACGGCTCTGCGTGCAATCAAGATCATCATCATCTCTGTACAAAGCTTTCATAAAAGTTTCTTTTTGCATTGTTTTCATCTATCTGTACTGTTCACTACCCCTCACCTGTGGTAGGGTATATGTAGGGCAACCAGCCGTTGTGTGAATGAACGATTACGCGAACATGAACAATTTTCGTTCTCCAGGACGCGAACTGTCCATAAAAAAAGATTCCCTCGTACATTTGCCCGCCCACTGTAAATGCTGCACGTGCAAACAGATTTTAAATGAGTTAAGGATGTTGTGCAGGAGCAGGGATGTGACGGCACAGGAGATAGAAGCTTATCATATAAAAAAACTAAGTGACAAATGTGTACGTGACGCACAGATATACTTGCACAAGATCGAAACGAGCTCTCTGGAAGGGTGATGAGAGATAAACTTGTTGCTTGACTGTAGACACCGGACTGAACTGGTTATATTCTTGCTTCTTTGAAACTTTATATCTTCGGCTGATGCCAATTAAAGCTAGTTGTAAGTACGCGCTCGTCCTGTCTACATCTGCTCAGTGGTCGTCTGTTCCTAGCGCTATCTTCTGTACTGTAATGTTCACCGAGCTGTAGCGGACTCGTCAAACGAGGAGAAAGCTTTTGGGAGTAGGCTTCGGGAAGCCGAGAATAGGACTGTGCTTAGGGCATTTGGGAAGGCAGGCGCCCTCGCTTATTTTGGAAGTGTTTTCTTGACGATAGTGTCCCCATTGCAGAACTTCCTGGAGACAAGGAAATTTTAATTGTGAATTGCTTCTTGCCGAGGTTTAGGCCACAGCCTTAAGAAGTGCACCAGAATATTTTTTTGCAACGTCCCCTCTACAAAAGTTGCAGGTTTCTAAATATTGCTCTACTAGCAAGACACACATACTGCTTCAACAAAACAGTTTTAATCAACAACAGTCAACAACTAAGTAATACTATGAATTATATAAGTATTGGTGTCAGCTTCGCAGCAGTCCCCTTTTTCACGTGGATGATGAGGCAGCGTGAGTGCATGATGATTTCGTTACTGCTTAAGCATATGGAAGTCGGGGGGGGGGGGGGGGGGGGGGGGTTGAAATACTTTACAATTGTTTTTACAATCAATCTCTATGTGGCAGAATTCTGGATTATCGAGTCTTCTCTCGTCTGGTATGGATGGTTGGGGAAATTATGCCTTTGAACCACCCAAGTACCTGGAACCATTTAATGTGGGATTATCATCGCAAGTATTCTTAAACGAGTACTTTATTAATAATAGCAGAACTCACTCATAGTTGATTAGTCGGCAACCCTGAGTGATTTGAGCAGTCTCATTCGTTACATGGCAGGCGAATAAGAGAAGGTTTCGGGGTTGGACCTTGATAGCGAAACGCATGAAGAGCAGCGAATATATGCATAAGGCTGAAAGGGAGGAAAAACATGTTTCAAATGTCTGCATAATTCTTCAAACACTTTGTTGGGTACCAAGTGTCATCTTGCCACTAATAATACTTGGGTCTTTCCTGATGTCAGCGATGGCTGCAAGGGGAATCCCCCAATTTGCAACTACAAATTAGAAAGAAACGCTGTTACCTTCGGAGTGTTACTAAGAATTTCTGAGAGCGCAGTTCTTACCCGGACCCCAAAAGTGCTGTAAAAGAAAGAGATAAAATTGATAAACATCATGTACAGACGCAAGGATATTGAATAATCATGAACAGATGAACGTGCTATGAATGAAAAAGAGTGATTTCAAGGAGACATGCGAATTTTTACTTACAGTACTGCAAGGTCAGCAGTGGAGCAGTCAACAATTAAAGAAAACATAAGAATGGATCAACCACAAGCACACATCCACATGGGCAGAATGATCCTGCGGCATTTCCAAGCCTCCTACCTGCACAAATATTCCCTGAATTCTTTGCTTTTCAATTGGTTTACCGTCTGCCGAATGAATCGAGACATAGCGGTGCGGTAGTCTTGGTAGTCTATCGGTCTATCGCTTGAACGAATGTCACTTGGGTCACTTCCGGGGCGCTGCCTTTAACTTCCGGAACGCCGGTAAGTTGTAGAGAGTTGTGCCCAGTGGTTGTGCCTGTGTAGTTTTGGTTTCTCAGACCCGGCTCTGGGTCTCTGACACACGGGGGTCATTCGCGACAGCGACATACGAGGAATTTCATAATTTGTGCTTTCTGAAAAGCGATAAATCTGCTGGCGAATTTTCGATACCGCTGCTCGTGATTATTACGATTCCCATAAGTCCTCTTTCCGTTTCCGGTGTTTGTTGTTAATGGCGGCGTCCACAACTCTTCTATTCAGTGTAGTTTAGTTGATCAGTAGTTTGTCAAGTACAGAGTTCACAGAGATGTCGGCGGCACAAGGAGTTCTGTCAGCGGCAGAGCGTTCAGTCCGCTCCGTATTTGGTGAGTATATAGCCGGAACACTAATACACAGTTTTTTCTTGTAGGATATGTTTCTATGATCACGCGGCTCTCCGTTGTAATTATGTTTGTCCTATCGTATAGTTGGAAATATTCCTTACGAAGCCACAGAAGAACAGCTGAAAGATATATTTTCCGAAGTTGGACCCGTAGTCAGCTTTCGGTAAGCAAGGCTGCTACAAATTGCTTCAAAGATGAGTGCAGGCTAACACGTCTGCATTTGTTCCCCCTTAGCTTGGTGTACGACAGGGAAACGGGAAAGCCTAAAGGTTATGGGTTCTGCGAGTACAAGGACCAAGAGACCGCACTCAGTGCGATGCGCAACCTCAACGCCTTCGATTTAAATGGACGACCTCTTCGCGTCGACAACGCTGCGAGCGAAAAGAGCAAAGAAGAGCTCAAAAATCTGCAAGCGTCCCTGGGTGGTCCACCAGTCGAGGTAATGCTGATACATACCAGAGGTCGCCACCCCTCTAGAAATCTGTTCAACATGATATATCACATACTTGTCTCGCTACGTAAAGCCACAAATTATCGTTATGACATCAAATTGTGGTGGGCCTTACCCAGAGCCCATGACGAGTTCAGAATTCCCAGACAACGACTCCGCATTTCTCTTGTGTTCGCCGAGCCGAGTGTCTAGACACCGTCCAGTGTGATCTACATAGCAAAACCCACAACCTAGCGGAATAAAATACACCACAATTTTTGCACAGGTCGCGAAAGCATTTTTGTGAGAAATACCATAGCCGGAGTTCTGTGAGAGGAAAGGGGCAAGCTTTGATAGACGACAAACATTTGAGAAAACAACCTGAATGTTAAATCTACGTGCGGCAGCCAAAATATCGGGATAGGCTCTGGTTCCGGTCCCTGATTCTTTGTACAGTGTTGCTAACAAAAGCAGTACAACCTCTCGAACTGTACCTGAGCATAAACTCTTTCCAGAGCCCCTACGGGACTGAAGTGGAACCTGAACGTGCTCCAGAGGCTATCTCGAAAGCTGTGGCCAGTCTCCCGCCCGAGCAGATGTTTGAGCTCATGAAGCAGATGAAGGTGACCCATACTAGGATTGCCTACCAGGGCATGTTTGCACATAAATCGTAATAGGACCCTATCATAATGAAAATCCTTAGCCATATCTTTGATAATGCTTTTCGCATGAGATGAAAGATAATTAGAGCCTGAAGTTTTCGGGAAATATTTTTTCCTACATTCGGGGGGTAAAAATTGGGTAAATAAACATGTGCACTAAATTCATGCAAATTCGGGTGAAAAAACTTCCAGTACGCTAAATTTGGGGAGAAATCGGGCTCAGTTATTCAAACTAATTGTAGCGGTTTGGTACAAATGGTGATGTAACTGCATTTTTCTGTCAAACAAGTAAGTTAGTGCATTCCTACAGACATCCCAGTGAGGGCAATTTGCCGAGTAAAAATCGGGTTTCACCCTAAAGGGGCACCCTTCAATTTGGGGTGCAAATTCGGGGAAGAATCGGGTAAAACCCTAAAACTTCAGGCTCTAAAGATAATGAAGTTTTAAGGCGTAGGGCTGGAGTTGTAAAGCTGCACTAAAGGGAAGTTCCCGGAGGTCAGTATTCACGAAGAAAAGCAGCTGGGAACCAAACAGCAACGCGCTGACTCGGCACTGCTAGCTCGAAACTAACAAGTTTATTGTTACTGGAGCCTACGATTTTCCCAAAAGAGACGAATAGAATTATGTAACTCAATCGAAAAATTTGTGTTTGCATATCAGAAACAAGATGTTGAACAAACAAACTGCAGCATGTTTGAGAACCGAACCCTCCATTTCAGCTCTGCATACAGAACAATCCAAACGAAGCACGCAACATGCTGCTGCAGAATCCGCAGCTCGCGTATGCCTTGCTGCAGGCGCAGGTCATCATGAAGATCGTGGAGCCTCAGGTGGCTCTGAGCATTCTGCACCGCCAAAATCCAACCGTGGGGCCCCTGCAACCTGCACCAAATGCAGGCATGCCGCAGCAGGTGCCGCAGGAAATGCAGCCACCGCCGCAGGTAAAAGCACGTGCCTATTGCAACACTCGAAGATGCTACCAGCACAGACATGTGCTGTCCTACATATTCGTAGCTGTATATACTCTTATCTCCACAGTTTTCACAGCCCATGCCAAATATGGCAGGTGGTCCTGCTGGCTTTGTGCCACAGGCTGTTCCAGCTGACCCTGGATTCCAAGATCCTGCTTTCGCAGGTAAAGTCACCTGCCGCACCAATTCCTGTCATGGGAACCTCTCAGTGGGTGGATAGGAAGTGGTTGTAGCACATCCATAATGTCAAACCCAAGCCTGGCCAACGCCACCTTCGGACTGCTCGATTATTCGAACTTTTACGCGATCCTCGCTGAGTCCGAAAAATCAGACGGCGACTGTATTTATGTGGCCTGAAAACTATAGGCAATTTTATGGAATTGTTCCTTTCTCCTTCCACAGGCCGTGGCGTGGCTCCCGGTAGACCAGCCCTGCTGGGTGAGCGTCCACCGGTGTCCGAGCCCGGAAGGCCCAGCGTCCCCTTCGACCCTCGAGGCACGACATCTTTTCGTTTTAAACGAAACCTTGTATGTTGCCAACCTTGTCTCACTTCATGTTGATTTCACTTTTTCAGAGCAAGTACGAGGAGGACCCCTGTTCGATCCCAGAGGTAAACCTCTTCGCCTAATACTTTTGTTGTGTTTAACCTAAGAATGGCCCGCGTGAGTTCTGCCCAGTGCTTGTTCCATTGGCTGCGATAATTAGCTGCGTCGGTCTACGGCACAACATGAAGCGTGCGGACACCTAAGCCTAGGTGCCCCGTTTGCGGCAACTGGTGGCGTTGCAGGTTAATTACAGCCCTTAGTCTTCCGCGGTGGGAAATTTCATTTTCTGCGAAGTGAGATTTACAAATCTGCGGGATTCTACAGGTAAAAGAAAAAAAATAGGGATGTGCCAACCGAATCCTCGAATCCTAGGCAGGGATTCGAGATTCCCGAATCCGAGTCCGAATCCTGGTGCCTAGAATGGCGAATCGAATCTTTCGAATCCACCAATCACGTGTGTTTGTTTCTTTTTCAAATTGGCGCCTCCGGAGTCCGCCGAAAGCCCTTTGGCTGACGGATGTCTTCTTGTTTTGTTTGTTTACATTGCTCTGGACTGAAAGGGTTCAGGCAGGAACTCTTACGTCACAAGTTACAAACATAACCTGCTTTTGCTTTTGATTGTTGCTTAGTTTTATGGAAATGATTCAGACTAGAGAATTTATGCGTTTCTTGTAGTCTATGAACAGCATGTTAAATAGATTACGTTTAAGAAGAAACTGAAACATTGTTTAATTTGTTTTTCAGTAAACAAAGTATAATTTTTTAATTAACAATTGTTTAGTTTAATTTAATTTATTTAATTGTTTAATAATTAATTAGTTAATTAATTAATTATTTGTTTAATTTAAACAAAGTGTTTTTTTCATGGCTTTTAAAACTATTTTTTAAAGAACGGATTTGAAAGATTTGTGGATTCGTAGAACCTTCCTTGGATGCGGATTGGGACTTGGATTCGTCCCACCTCCAGAAAAAAAGCAAAAAACAAAAGTGCAGCATTCTCCCCAAGATCGCACCGACTCATCCCACGTGGTTTTCCAGCCTTTTGTAAGTTTTCCGTGTGCAAAGAAAACTGGACTCCACTCTGTCAGTCTCTCTCCAGGCACTGCTGTCGTTAAATTTCCTTTCGTCGCGGCACATTCAGCCGTGTAGGTGCCAGCATTATCGGTGGTGCCGCAACCGATCGGGTTTAACCCGCGAAAGTGTCGCAGATTGATTGAGATCCTTCGATACTTCCGCGAAGGCTTCTGCAAAAAATGCGGACGATTCTGAGGGAAACAGCGACAGGGATTCCGCGAGACACGGTCAATTCCACGAAGTTTTGCGGATTCGCAGGTAGCTAGGGGCTCTTAAGTATAATTTCTATGGTGGAGTAAATTAAGGTTGACGGTAGAGCACTGCACAGGCCACATTCCCAGGCCCGACCCAAGCCGAAATAATTTTTAGGTTTCTCAGCCCAGTGTACCGAGCCGTAAAAGTTCACCGTGGCTAACTAACGGTGGGGTAACACAAGCTCGAGCACTATCTACGAGAGGGAATGTACGGGCCCCAGCCTGCGCTCTGCCCAGTCCCACAAAAAGAAGGCTCTACCCGGCCCGGGGTTTCGGGTAGGCAACACTGTAATTGACGGGCCACATTGCGTGTTGTTCTTAAGTTGAAAACGGGTATACAGTCAACCCTCGATGTATGAACCTTCGCTTTATGAATTTCCTCGTTTTATGAACATGAGCACGGGGAACCAAACTTTTTCCATTCATTTTTCCCTCAACCTCCATATTCGAATAATGAACGGAATTTCTGGGAACCAACTAAGAGTTGCCCAGCGTTTTTGCCCTCAATTTATGAATGGATCGTTCCGAGGTCTACAGAATGCTCCAAAGGGATAATTCCGTGGTCTTATGAATGACGCCTGAACGGACAAAACGTTTTCCAGGTATTGCACGCTCGGTTCTTAACCGCTCGAAATCGGAACAACAAACGGGTTTTCCGGGGTCGCACAAGGTGCGACCAAGTGTTCCTGACCTCAGTTGATGAATAAGGTGGTCGCTGTCACCCGGAGATTAATAAACGGAGGTTAAAAATCCCGGAGGAAATCCGAGACCAGTCCAGTGCGAATGTGGTGACATCTCTTCTTTCCAAGATTGACACAGCGGAAGGCATGGTTCAAAGCAAAATTAAACAATTTAGTATTGCATAATAAACAGAGTGTGAATGCGCTAACGTCTGTTCTTTGTGAGATTGATACAGCAGAAGGCATGGTCAAAAGCAAAATTACACAATATATGGCATTATAAACAATCCCAACTCGGAAATACTGTTCCATTTGCTCGATAGTACTCAGTTAACTGAATTTTCAATTTATGAATCCCTCGATTTATGAACTATTTTTCGGGGAACCGAGGGTGTTCATAAATCGAGGGTTGACTGTACTAAGGAACTACTGACCATCAACATTCCCCTATCATCAAACTCGCAGCTGCGGAGCCCCGCATGGAAGCTCGTGGCGACCGGGACATGCGACAGGGTCCCCCTCCCGGGTCCATGGGCGATCGGGACATGCGACAACCCCTCGAAGATCAAGACCTGCGGCACATGGGTCCTCCAGACCCACGCTTCCGAAGCGGGGCGTTCGATCCCAGGGCACGTGGTGGCGGAGGTCCCGCACCATTTGGGGGCGGAGGGCCGCCTCCGAGGGACGACCCACGCTTCATGCCGCAGCGTCCCCCCGCACCACCCGTTCAGCAGCAGCACCCTCGACCGGGTCCCAATCCCGTCATTTCACCGCAGGACCAAGAGAAGGCAGCCCTTATCATGCAGGTCTGTGTGGGATGCTGTGTTGCTGAGCAAGGCATGACTCTGTAATAGGATGTAACTTAACAGATATGTTTCTTTCATATACAGGTGTTGCAGCTGTCAGACCAGCAGATTGCGTTGCTGCCTCCTGACCAGCGTCAGAGCATTATGGTGCTTAAGGAGCAAATCGCGCGTAGCGCTCAGCAGTGACATTTCCACCTTTGTGTTCTCAATACACTGTTTTACAGTCTCAAAAAGTCCTTTCTTCCTACGAGATGGTTCGTGGAGGTTACCACATGACGAGAGCAGGCCAAGTGGTATTAAAGGCTTAGACATTCCTTAAACTTAAACAGACTATGAAATTTCCTGAACACCATATGAACTTTTTTTCTGAAAATAGTTCTTCCTGTCCAGGAACTCGTACTCAGAAACTTTTTCCTAAATTAAAACTTGCAGTTTCGATCACCTCCGGACCTCTCCTCCAGGTTCCTTGTTCACTGGAACGTAAAACTTTGGGTTGTTACAGCCGTAACATCTCACCCCTCTGTGTATTTAGGTGTATTGTCCCCCATGAATAGAGACTTACCCAGTGTGTCAGGGGGGGTGCACCCCGCAGCAGAGAGCCGAACCGAAAATGTTATGGGTTCGGGTTCAACCATAAGGGTTCAGTTTTGGTTGAGCTCCGGAAGGCAACTATAGCGGTTCAAACCAATTAGTTCTAAACAGTTCAATAATATAAACATGCCTCCATCGAGATATCACTGTAGGTGAAATCAACTGTGGTACGTCCATTCTGCTGCAACATTTTTGTTGTTTTATTTAATTTGTTATAGCAGACTGGGACAGGAGATTGCCCCCCCCCCCCCCCTTTCCATAGACACCGACCCTGCAGTGTTGTTCCCTTCCGTTGGGTGCAAGACAATGAATTGCACGAAACGGCAGACTAATATTGGCAAAACCTTTATCATTTCATTCCCCCCTCACGTCTTTGATGACGGCCAGTCATCCACAAACGAGAACAACTTCACAGCCGTCGAGCACACACCTTTGCCGGCTGTAAAGTGCGGTTTCCCCTTTCTCGGACACAGGTCCGGTAGTCCTTCAAACGCGTCTTCATCTACGACTTCCTTCGGATTAGCCTTGCCTATTCCCTGCGGCAAGACTCCTTCCGCGCCTTCTGCCAAGTACCGCGCGACTGTGCGCACTTTGGGGGCAAAGTAGCGCCGGAGCAGGTGCAATTCCCACAACGTCCCAGCGGGAACCGCGGCCCCCTCTTCGTCTCCGAGGTCCGGGCGGAACATTCCGGCATTGTCGCTCTCCGTGTCGATGAGTATGTCCAGTCGGCGGTCCACACTTATGACTCCGCGGATGCTCAGAAGGAGGGAGAGACAGGCGTCGTGGGAAAGGGCGAGTGTGGCCAGACGCTTCAGGAACGCAAGGAGGCGCGACACACTGAGCCGCCTTCTCCGTCGGACGATCATCAGGTCGAAGCAGTTCAAGAGCGGTTTGGCGTTGAGGGGACCCTTTCCGCCGAGCAAGCTCCGGTAGAAGACTGAGTAGAAACGCTGCGGATCGACGTTGAGGACGTCACCTTGACCGGACAGGACCTGTTAGATTGGTTGTAAGATTCAGTGGTGATAAACACACTTTGTTGTTTCACTTCGCACCTTTCAAGTGCCCCATTTGGAAGCTAGCGGTGGCGCCACTCATCGGCCCGGTTATTGCTTCCTCAATTTCTGCGATACTTTGTACTTCAGCTTACCTTAGTATTTTTGTACAAGCGGTGGGTGTCCCACAAGAGATGCTTCTTTCTAAAGTTCATTATCGTCATCATTTTACACGTTTTCATAGGAGCTGTTGCTGTCGTCTGCTACGATAATCGTACGTCCGCTTCTGCGCGTTCAAATTTCCACTGTCCAGTCATGATGTAGATTTTGCGGGCCGACGCGTGGCGCCCCCAGCAGATTATGCGAACGGGCCCCTCATAGGGGTTGCCGATTGTGGCATGGTCATTATAATCTACAGGTCTTCCGGGCCATTTTAATCCAAGTGCCAGCTAAATTAATCCATGCCCCATAAAGTTTGCATGGCACACGGATTAATTTAGCTGGCACTTGGATTAAAATCGCCGGGAAAACCCGTAGAAGGTCGTGGTTAAAACGTGACACGGTGGAACGCACATGTCCGTGTCCGTCAGTGTCTTCTGTGCGTTCAATCATTTCAAGTTGACTAGCTACAGCTACACTTACCACGTCGAAGTAATTTGGCTACTTTAGCTGTATATTTCGGTAAACTAGGTAAAACGTTGTGTTACGTGAACACTGCGAGAACTTACAGTGAAGATTGTGATGAGGCAGTGGAGGGTGTCGCGAGGCTTAAGCTCATTGATGAGCCCATGCAGGACGTTGACGAGGTCGTCGAAGAATTCCAGGTTAATCATGTGGGCGAAACGTGCTAGGCCTTCCAGCACAGGTCCCAGCAGATCCACGTGTCCAGCTTTAAGAACGTGGAAGTACGTCCAGAAAACTTGTTTCAGGATAGATGCCTAGAAAGTGGGTGTTTTGTACTATTTAATTGTATTCCCATAGGAAGAGCTATCAACTAGGGCTGTGCAAATGGGCCCCCCCCCCCAATCTGTAGAACCTAACCTCACTAAAGTGAGGTGATTTAGCCCCCTACCCTTCGTAAGATGACAAGTTTCAAATCCGTTAGGCTTAGCACTCCCGTGTTTCTCCAGCGCTACAAGTGCATCAGATGGGGTTGTTCAGATGCATATAACATAACTTCTAGACCACAAATTCTTGTAATTCTTGTTTTTTTATATTCGCTATATGGTCTTCTCTCACTTCAGTGCATTATTTCTCTTCTGAACACTCCGGCTAATTAGAAAAAGCAATAAGCCCGTCTACGGAACTACACCCCCATTTAGTTTACATGCCTGGAAGTGGTCCTTTCGTTCCCCGCTCTCCTGTGCCTTGGTCTCCCGCAGTTGAGCCTCCAGTTTGAGCATCTGCTTCGTCTTGTCTCGCTCTGTGCGTGACATCTTCTTCCATTTCTCTCTCACTTTCTCCATGTCAGGCTTTCGGTTCTTGTCCGGACGAACGTCGCGGATGCGGAGCGACAGGAACGGAAAGAGCACCCTCGGTTGCACCTGGGAATATTGCACGTACAACGTGTATACAGTCAACCCTCGATTTATGAACCTTCGATTTATGAATTCCCTCGTTTTATGAACACGAGCACGGGGAACCAAACTTTTTCCATTCATTTTTCCCTCGTTTTATGAACCTCGATATTCGAATAAGGAATGGAATTTCTGGGAACCAACTAGGAGTTGCCCAGCGTTTTTGGCCTCAATTTATGAACGGATCGTTCCGAGGTCAACAGAAACCTTTAAAGGGATAATTCCGTGGTCTTATGAATGACGCCTGAACAGACAAAACGTTTTCCAGGTATTACAAATCCGAAATCCGAACAACAAACAGGTTTTCCGGGGTCGCACAAAGTGCGACTAAGTGTTCCTGACCTCAGTTGATGAATAAGGTGGTCGCTGTCACCCGGAGAATAATAAACGGAGGTTAAAAATCCCGGAGGAAATCCGAGACCAGTCCAGTGCGAATGTGGTGACATCTCTTATTTCCAAGATTGACACAGCGGAAGGCGTGGTCCAAAGCAAAATTAAACAATTTAGTATTGCATAATAAACAGAGTGTGAATGCACTAACGTCTGTTCGGAAATACTGTTGCATTTGCTCGATAGTGCTCAGTTAACTGAATTTTCGATTTATGAGTCCCTCGATTCATGAACAATTTTTTGGGGAACCGAGGGTGTTCATAAATCGAGGGTTGACTGTATACCACGTTAGCTCGAACATGAGTAGGGTTCTTCTATCTACCCGAAATCCTTATGGTCCTTCAACTTGTCGTTCTAGCTGAACCGTCGGTAAAGTGAATCGTAATATCAGCATAGAGAGCTATTTGTGACAGCCTATTTGTCCCCCTTTTATAATCCCCTTCTGCAGGAACGAAAGACGAGCTTTTGTAGAGCTCGGGCAAGTGTTTGAATACCGCGGTCATTCACTGCCGCAGTTCCGAGCGGAAATACAACGATTCTTGTTTCTCGTCCCAGTGTCACAGCAGTGGCTTGTTTCATATGCCTTTCGTTTCACCCGAAAATTCCCCGATGACATAGCAAACAGAGATCGTAGCGCCCGCTTTCTTGTGTGTAAATAGCACCCGATTTTTACCCCCCCCCCCCCCCCGAATTTGAAAAATCATAAAACCCGAAAACTAAGAACCCTAAATATGAGGTGCCGTGTTTCTCTGCCACGCGTGGTGGTTCCGATGTGCGAGCAATGTCCAAAGATCTGCAAATTTCACGCAAACCGTGGGACCCTGGTTGGATGTTTTCTGGATGTTATTTGGATATCACAGTCATGGGGAGGCAGTGCACTTTATGGTTGAGTAAATATTCAATAGCAGGGGTAATGACATGAAAGCTAGCAAGCTGTACTGCTGTTCAACCTAGGAGAGGCACAAAATAGTGTGTGTCAACCCTAAAAGAGTTATACCCCAGCTCCACGGGCACGAAAAATGAAGCGCTTGATGCCTTGAGTTTTAACACCATTACTGGGGTACTACGTCGATATATTTAATGACGTTTGTCTGAATGAGATTGCCACAACTTATTCACCAATGAAATACTGTAAAAACGTTACTAACTGATGCAACAACATCTGGATGTGAAACCGTTTCATTAATCGGGGCATCCTAGCTCTCGAGAAAGCTTCACAACTGGAGACTCGTTCTCAAACTTCTACAACAAGGTTCCTCGAAGGAAACTCGAAGCGTATGAGACTACGCTTACTACTAGGTATGTGCCTGGTGTTCTCCCACAGCTAACCCCGCCGATGACTACGCAGGATGATTTCTCGGCGAGGAATTGCATTGTTATCACAAGTGGCTTGGTCTTCGTTCTAATGTAGCTTCAATGGGCTGACCTCTGACACCAGAGGGAAATGTGAGCTATGATTTTCAGCTAATTTAAGTTCGTGCAAACCGTTTCTCAACTAAGGCAGCCGCCAAAACGCTAAAATACGTTCCATGCGAAATCAACGGCTTTTACAGTACATACTCGCACTCGCATTGCCTACCAAGAGTCACACTTTAATGTATTGCATAAAACTACTGTGTACTGCGCAGGACAAGATTATTTCATAATTTGAGGTCACACAACTGTTCTTTGGTGAAGGAAAAGCTGGACTTGTTTGAAATTTTCGCTGACAAGACCGAAAGAACGCGTGACGGCACCAAAGGGGTGACATCGGCATTCTGTCATTACATTGTCATTGCAATATAATACCATTCGGGACCCTCATGGCATTAGACGATAATGTCATTTGTTCTGCCCGTGTGGAACAGACATTACCTCTGCTGGAGCACTTTTACTACAGTGACCACGGGGTCCCTGTACTTCCAGTGCGGCTAGCTATTGCAGCCAGCCTAGCTTAAAAAATGCTTGTTCTTAGGTTGAACACAATCATAGTCAGGGGGTGTCACTAGGAAACATCTCTAGGGCTTCCTGTACTTCAGTACCTTGAAGTTCCTGGATTTGATAAGGGCCTTTGTCCTCTTGACCGCATCCAGCGCAGCCTCTCCCAGCCTGTCCTGCCTGTACAGCTGCGATAACGCGATCCGTGCCGTATTTGATACGTGTCCATCTGTGCTCCCGAGGCAGTCCACTGCCAACATGACAAGGTGGGAGCGGTAGTTGAAGTGCGGATGAGCGACCAGCAGTCCGCAAGCGCTCTGCGCGCAGGCCCTGGCCAGACTGCACCGCAGGCGCGAGGTAGGATCTGTCTGACGAGGTTTCCGCTTTTTCTTGGAGCTGTAATGTACAAGAACACGTGAACATTACAGAAAAGAAATGAAAAAAAAAAAATGTTCTGTCGGAATTGACACTTTGTGACACCATCTGAACTGTGGTTGCGTGAAGACACACCCAGGCAGCCCTCGCAATTACTAATATAAATTACTAATACACCGCAGTAACGCTCAAAACGTAGTTTTTTTCCACGTCCCCACCAGGTACGGTTTAACTGGATTTTACTATAAACTAGTTTATTGATAACTTTCAGAAATTTTTTGGGACTATTTCGGTTCTAAAGCTACATTTTAGGGGTAATTGTGTCCCCTACACTTTTTCCCTCGATAGAAGCAGTGGTGTCAATGTTACCCCATGTGGGACTTTATTGCATCACCATGACGAACTGCTTAACTGTAATTATACCACAGAATAAATACCCATAGCTAAAATGTACCAGCATATTTACTTTTGTAACAATGCAAGTAACGGTGCTCTTTCTCACGCTGGTTGCTGCTTTCGTCATCATGCTGCAGCTAAAAGTGGAAGCATGGCGATGAGGTTGTCAGCCAATAGCGTCACCTAACGCCTGCTGCACCGCTTTTGAGTATAAGACTATCCCACATTTTTGTTTTGTGACAGGTATGTTTCTTTTGTATGTTTTGTATGTTTCACTCTACAGCAATCTAACAAATTGTTAAGAGATGTGCTAAAACTAGATCTAGTAGCATCCTCCTGACACGAAGTGACTCATGCGTACCTTCTGAGAAACTTAGCATATGAAGTCAATGTCTTGTTCAGGAAAACTAGAAACCTCTTGTAATAGCGCAGGAGGGCCTCCTCGTAGCCCTGCAGGGCACGCGTCTCCTTTTTAAGTTTCTTGCCCCTTTCCTCTTCCGCCAGCGGTCGTATCGCGTAACCAGGGACCACATCTTTCAGGACCTCCAGGAGAGAGAGCGTCACCCAACGTTGGACAACGGGACTCGCTCCTGGTTCCGTCAACATCCCAATTAGTTCTCTGAACAGAAGCCAGTGTTCCTGAAAAAAAAAAACAAAAAAAAACAGAAACATCGTCAGTCAGTAAAATTCGTTTCTGACATCCTGCCTGCCGAGAGGTCATTTATAAAGGCGCGCACCGGGACAAATGCTCAGGTAAGAGTCAGTTTCTCACCTGCGGATCTTCCACAATAGTGCTTGCCAATACTCCGATCCGATGTTTCTTGATCTGCGCCTCCTTGTATTTGTTAGCTAGTGACTCAACGTAAGCTTGAGGTTCGTTTTTATGGTGTTGTTCCACATTTCTTGCGTCATGATCAGCACCGTTCTCATCCAACTGCTCCGTGACAGCTTCGTTGTCGGGATCCGTGCTTTCGATTGGTACAGATTTATGTAAAATACCATCGCGTGTTTTCACTGGTAGAAGGGTACGCATTTTCTTGTCAGGAACGAAGTTGTTTTTCCGCACTTTCTTCTCGTACTCTTCGAGTTCATCCTCAGAATCACTGTCTTCCGAATCAGAAGCTTTGCGTTTTTTGGCAGACGAATCTGCCAGTCTGCTGAACTCGGGCTTCTTGAGACGTTTTACGTCTTTTCCTGTCAACTGCTCGGAATCGCTGGTCTCGTTCCCATAATCTGAACTTTCTTCTGGTGAACTAAGGTTTGTCATTTTGTCTCTTAACTGACGATTTTACGGCGGGTCACGAACGATATGTGTGAAAACAAGCAGACATGTGCGTCGCCGCCATACATGTGGCCAGCTTGGCCATTCGTTCGTATTGGCTATTGGCATTGGCGCTGTTGCTTTGGCTCAATATTGCGAAATGCTCAGAAAGCGCAATGATCCACATAAATATGTCCAATTTAATGGCGACTGAAAATTTAAATTAGTTAATTAGATGTGAAAATCTTTTTATGCAGCAGCGCCGCACAACGCTGCTGCTGCTGCGCACTGCCGCCCAATCCGGAAGAGACGAGTCCGACAGGTCCGTGCGCGTCCGTGTACACCTGAAAGTCTGTAGTAGGTCAGCAGTTCGGCATTTAGATTTGGCAGCGTGAAGGTTTATCGAGTTTGTCATGTTCAACTGTCTTGGAGGCTGTGTAAAGAGATAAGGGGCGCGTTTCCTCTGTGTCGAGTTGCAACATTGCTCTTCGCATCGAGTGCATCACTCGAGTACATAAGCTTTTGACGCACTGCAGGCTTAGAAAAAATACAAAATAATGGGAAAGAAAAAGGGAAGAGATCGTCGTCGACAAGCAGCTCAAGGTATGTCTGTCTCACACGAATTTATGATTCGAGTACTAAGACATTAATTTTACCTTTAGCGCAAAGCTTGACCGACGTAAACACTTCGATACCGTTCCCATAGTTTCGGATTCCTTTTTATGTAGTGCCACGGCAGCGGTGCGTTTCCAATAACTCACTCTGAATGTGAAACATTGAGAATGCCGTGACGAAAGTTATTGGTTGTGAGCAAGTTGAAAAGATTCCCGTTTGATCAATGCATTGCGTTTGAAATGCAACTGCTGCAGCAGTTGCGCAATTGCAGGCAATGGCTACGTCACCTGTTTATGGCTAGGAGCTTGTACTGACGACAGGTAATGCGAGAATGCTCTTGTCGGATTCAACTGAAACCGCTGTTCGTTTCTAATTTTGAGTTAATGTAGTAATATTTTGTCATATTTCACATAAAATTGTGTGCAGTTCGGCACCCACGTCGCTTTCGAAACGCATTTCTTTGAAGTGTGTTCCGGACGAAAGATAGGATATCTCGCTGCTTCTACAAATACCTCTCACGGCCCGCGCCTGCGCGAAAAAACTTCGGCTGTGTCTAGAGGTCCGTCGGATGGTCCGTGGCATGAGGAACTAGACCCTGTTTCCTAACTTAACCAACTTAAACTACAGGGTTATTCTAGCAAACGTTGCACATTTTGATCGTACTATCAAAATAGAAGACTGGGTTTTGCCCATCTGAAACTTTGTAGACTGACAGCCATTTATCTGAAGTTTCATTCGAATTTTTTGTAAGCGCTATGGTCATGTAGACAGAAAATTAAAAACAAAGCAAAATCTCGCCCCACGCATTTTCAATGGCCTATCCCCGCAAACGGCGCCGTTTTTTCTTGTGTGTGCTTCACATTCGCATGGCATCACTTCACACAGGCAGCGCTGCCTAGAATGATGTGAAATGCCGATTGTGACGTTATGCACCAATTAATCCACTTGTTCCAGTCTTGTCTGTATGCTGGTGCCACCTGTGTGTGGTGAAGTGAAAATGGAGCGTACACAGCAGGAAATGTCGGCTTTTGAGCGAGATACGCCATAGAAAATGCATAGAGTTGAAATTTTGCTTGATTTTTAATTTTTCTTCTACAGGGCCATGATGCCCACAAAAAATTCCAACGAAACTTCAGACAAATGGCTACGAGTCTGCAAAATTTGGTGTAGAATAAACCCTGTCTTCTGTTTTTACGATACGATCAAAATGTGCAACGTTTGCCAGACTAACCCTGTAGAGCTGTATGCTAACTTGCACTAACCTAACCTAACCTAAACTAACTTGATCTAACACGACATAATGTTGAGCCGACGGACCCCGATATATAAACAATCGCGTCCGTCTGACAGATCTCTCGTGTCCGTCCGACGGACCTCTAGACACTTCCAAAAACTTTCAAGGAATGTATCAGAAAGAAACAGTATATATATGGCTGTATGATGGCTGTATGTAATGCGATGCTGAGTCAACAGCTCATGGCGAGGCGGACGCCCCCGCAGCACAAATGCGACAGTCGAAACACTCCTTCCCTTTACTTCTCGTAAGCGCCGCTAGGGTGTCTCTCTCCTTGCTCCCCAGGTCGGAGGCGCGTTCAAGTTAACTCTGCTTCGCGCTGTACAGATTCTAGCGGCGTTGAGTGTACTGGATTCCCAAACTCAGTTTTCACACTCAAGAGGGAGAAAACATCACACTTATGTGACACTCTTTCAAACAAATGCTCCATAGCAGCAAATGTTCACGTAACAAGAAATAGGCTTTCTATGAGTGCAGGTTAGCGACTGGGTAGTATATGGGGAGTGACTTTTTCGGGTTGAACCCGATTCTGCCTGGTTATTCCCCCCCTCGAACTGACCTCCGACCCATTCGGGTTAAACCCGATTTCTCCCCGAATTCCAGTCACCATGAAATCCTCAAGTGACGCTTCCACTGGAGACGAACAAAGGTCGCTACATGTAGCACATGAAAGAATGGGTCACTTCCGTTCCCAGAAATATACCCATGTGTGTCAGCACTGTCTATGCCCTCGGGTACTAGAGCTGGTAGGTCACCCTACCGTCAGTTCACACCAGAAAAAACTTAGTAAACAAGAGGAGAAACAAAAAACACCCGAAGGCACAACCATAGCCAGATTTCTCCCCTAATTACAGATTTAAAAAGCGCCCGATTTTTACCCCCCGAATCTGAGAAAGGCATTTAAACCGAAAAAGTCACTCCCTAGATATATTGGGGTTCTTCATCTTCGGGTTATTCTCCCCCCCCCAACAGGTTTTCAAGGATTCAGGGGTAAGACCCGGTATATACCCGAAATCCTTGCTGTCCTTCAACTTGTCATTCTAAGTAAATCGTCGGAAAAGTGAATCGTAATATGAGCAAAGAGAGCTGTTTGTCCTCCTCTTATAATACAATACTGAAGGAGTCAAGGACGAGCTTTTGTGGAACTCTGGCAGGTGTTTGAATACCGCGGGCGTTCGCTGCCCCAGTTTTTGTCTGTCGTCCCGGAGTCACAGGAGTGGCTCGTTTAATATGCCTTTCGTTTCACCCAAAAATTCCCCGACGACATATCAAGCGGAGGATGTGGCGCCAGATTTCTCCCCGAATTGTCGTATGCAACCAGAACCCTGATCCCCCTTCCCCCGCATTTGAAAAATCATAAAACCCAAAATGAAGAGCCCTTGGGTTATAGAAGTTTCTCGAAAAACAAAAGCGATGTTATGAAGTGAAAAACATGTATGGTGCATATAGAGGCTACAAAGGTCGTTGCAAAAGACACCAAGGGTACGAAAGCCGTTGGAACACAAGTGATGAATGCCCCGAACAAAGTCTTTTTTTTTTTCATGAAGCAGAAAGATAGCACATTTTCACTGTGCCACCGTTCTGGGACTCTTCAGCAATAAACATATTGGGGGGGGGGGGGGGGGCAACTGCACATGGGCTCTGCTTTTCACGGGTACCTGGCCTGAGTGTCTTGTCACAGCACTGTAGTGTCAAAGCAAGGTACTTCACACATATGTTCCTGCGTTCTTTTTCACATTTCAGAGTCTGGCAACACAGAGCCAATTCCTGCAAAGGAGAATGGCAGCGTTTCCACTAGTGGTGTCCCTGACAGTGCAAAGGAGGCAGCTACCTACAAAGAAACACAGCATGTCGTTCCTGATGGTGCAGGTCGCGGTCGCGGTCGTGGTCGTGGTCAGACACCTGCACAGCAGGCAGGACGTTTGCCTGGACAGCAAAGCTTACCACAGGGTAGGCCAGGCCCTGCTGTGGGGGGCAACGAGCACATGAATGGAGGTACCAGAGATGTTGCAGACCGTAGCCCACCACTTGACGACCAGAGCCCCGAGCAAGACAGGAATGGGACGTCTTTCGGAGCACGCCCTAAGCCGCAACCACTTGTTCCTGCAAGACCCCGTACCCCGCAGCTTGCGCGACGGCCAGGTTACGGAACGAAAGGGACCCCGATCGCCCTCCTCTCCAATTCCTTCGCAATGACAATTCCAAAGGGAATGTTATTTCACTACGACGTCGACATCAGGTCAAGTTCCTGTCAGGAGCAGGAGCAAGTGAAGTTGAAAGGCAGCGCAAAATATCGCTGCATCGGAACGAAGCTGAATCGTGCGATCATAGACACCTTGGTGAAGCAGAAAGGTAGTATTTTTGGAGGAGCAGTGCCAGCATTCGATGGTCGAAAGAACATCTACCTGCGGCAGAAACTTCCAGAAGACGCTTACACGGAGACGGTTTCCTTGGACAGGGAGAACAAGTCGGACGCGTTCATCGTGACAATTAAGTTTGCTGCGGCTCTGTCGTGGGATTCTATTGAGCGGGTCTACAAAGGAGCATCACAAGAGGACCCTTCTCCAGTAATGCAAGCTCTACATTGCATCCTGAAACATGGACCAACTATGACGTACACACCCATTGGAAGGTCGTTCTTTCAGAACAGAGTCGCAGACCTCGGAGGCGGCAAGGAGGTTTGGTTTGGATTCACGCCTTCCGTGCACTTGGGCCAGTGGAAGCCATTTCTGAACCTCAATGTTACAGCCACCGCATTTTACAAGAAGGGACCACTTGTGGAGTTCATCGGGCACGTGGTTGCCAACAACCCTGACCACGTCAGGTCATTGAATGGGAGCCCATTGTCGCTGAGAGACATTAAGAAGGTGGAGTCGATCATTAAGAACTCTAAAGTGAGGCTCAACCACCTCTCCTACCGCCCAAGCAAAAGGGTATGTGGATTGACCAAAGAACCAGCGTCCCATGTCATGTTCAATGAGAACGGCAAGCCAACGACTGTTGCGGCCTACTTCAAACAGCAGTACAGGGGCCTTCAATACCCCAATCTGCCATGCATTGTATCCGGCAGCAAGGACAAGCCTGCGTACTATCCTGTAGAACTGTGCGAGATTCCCGAGAACCTCCACTGCAGGAAGAAGTTGGAACCGCAAGAAACTGCCCAGATGATACGGCAGGCGGCCATTCCTCCTGATCAGCGGTTCAAGGCTATCCACGACAAGGTGGAGTCATTAATTCAGGATAAGAACTCGATTATCGATAGTTTTGGCATCACCATTAATCCGGAGTTTATGGGAGTTTCAGCTCGCTCGCTTCAGGCTCCAAAGATCGTTCTACAGGGCAACTCTGTGGTCCAGCCCAGAGATGGCCAGTGGGGTTTGCAGGACAGGAAGCTTCTTTTGCCAGCCCAGATTAATGCGTGGGGTGTCATCAACTTTTCATTCCGTACAAACGACGACGTGCTCTCTTGTTTCCTGGAGATCATGGGCAAAGTCTGCGTAAAGCTGGGGATTATGCTGCCCCGTCCGAGTTTTGTGCGGAAGGTTGCCAAGGGGGCCACACTTCAAGACCTTCTTCAGAGAGCAGCTGGTGACGTCAGCGTGAAAAGCAACGTGCCCAACTGGCAGGCTTTTGTGCTAATCGTTCTTGACTCTAGTCCGTTTACTATTGGCAAGTACGAGGACATCAAACTGATATGTGAGAACAGGTTGGGACTGAAAACACAGTGTGTCACAGGAGACAATGTCTTCAAGGTTGTTACCAAGATGAAGCATCAGCCTTTCCCACAGTTGGTTGCCAATATTTGTCTCAAGATCAACACAAAATGTGGTGGCGTGAATAACTCATTCTGCGACAGCCTCTGCAACGGTAGCCTCTGGGGATCCAAGCTGTTCCGAACACCAGTGATCATTTTAGGGGCTGACGTCAATCATCCTGGTGTGGACAAGATGCATCAGCCCTCGTTTGCTGCCCTGGTAGGAAGCCTGGATGCCCATCCTTCCAAGTACTACGCATCTGTACGGGTACAGAAAAAGGCAGAACGCACAAACGAGAGGGAGATCATCAAGGATCTAAGAGACATGGTCAAAGAGACCCTCCGCGCGTTCTACAGGAACACTCAACAAAAGCCGCAGAAGATCATCTTCTATAGAGACGGCGTCAGTGACGGACAGTTCAACGAAGTGCTCTCGTACGAGTTGCACGCAATACGTCAGGCCTGCACGGAGCTCCAACAGGATTACAAGCCGCCCATCACTTTCATCGTAGTGCAAAAGCGGCACAGCCATAGGCTGAAGCCCAAGTACCCTAAAGATGCCAGCCGTAGCGGCAACGTCCCCCCGGGGATAGTTGTCGACAGAGAAATCACACATCCGGTAAACTTCGACTTCTTCCTCTGCAGCCACGCAGGAATTCAAGGCACCAGTCGGCCGAGCCACTATTGCGTCCTCCACGACGATAACTCCTTCAGTTCGGACGACCTGCAGGAATTGACGTACTCCCTCTGCCACACATATGCCAGGTGTGCGAGAAGTGTCTCGATTCCTGCACCAGCCTACTACGCCCACTGGGTAGCCTTCAGGGCTCACCAGCACGCAGTAACCTCGCTCGGCGACGAAGACGCTTCGACTGTCTCGTCCGATTTCACAGACGTGGACCTGCAGAGGTACATCGAAGCAGTTCGTGTGAGTGAAGGCCTGAAGAGCTCGATGTATTTTACCTGAGACGGTATACTGTTCATGTCGTCTGTTTTGTGATTCTTTTTGTTCAGTGATTTTATTTTATGTTGTGATCTTACATTATTTATTCGGTTAGATATTATTTTATACCACCTATGTCACTCTGTTTACAGAACATATCGTGTATTCAGCACATCATAGTTTTAACTGATGTCCTTTTATTTCTTATGGCGGCTTTACCCTCGTTTTTATCAGGTTATGGAAGGTTGTGCCTAACGTGTAACTATCCAATAAAGAGAATGCCAAATGAATGATGTGGTCTTTGTATGTCGTACGTATTTTTAAAGGCATGCAAGTAAAAAGGTTCGTCTCTCAATAAAGGTGCATAGTGCGTTGCGAACTATGGCTATGGCAGCCTACTAGGGAGCGGATCCCTCTTGGATGCGCCACTCCAACAGGACAGCAGGACAGGATGCACGGTCACCCCGTGATGGTCGTGTATAGACGTTGCTGGCTGAAGCGTGGCAAATTGCGGCAAGCAGTTCCAGTGCCTGAATGTGTAACAAAACAGAGGATGAGGCGACTGCTGTTCTGCCTTGAGCAGGCTGTCGAACCGAAACGCTTCGGTTCAGTTCGGATCAGATCCAGAGTGAAAAAATAATGGCTGGAACCGATCGAGTTCACGAGCCTGTCTTGCGCATGGTTGTGACCTGACCCTGTGTGGCCTGATTATGAATTCCCTACCTAAACACCGATGGATGCTAGATATTGTGCCCTTGTTCACGGGTTCCCTGTTCCTCCAAAATCGCCTTTCCTTCTTTCTTTTTCTTTCTTCTTCTTTTTTTTTTTTTTTCGTTTTTCAATTCCCCCCGAACCCGCTTTTCGTAGCTTAGTCGTATAACTAAGAAGAAAGAATGAAACTATCGAATTAGGTACGTTAATTCAAGAAGAGAGGGGCAGATGATGTGATTTAACACCGTGGCTCCCCGAAAAACCAATATTTAAATGCTAAACATTACGCAAACGATCGTAAAACCGAAAGCGAAACTCTAGTAGTGCTGACGTGTGTGGCCAACGGGACTTTGATACACTCCGCCAAGCCCGCCAAGGATCTGTCACTGATTGTCTAGTATGTAAACACTGCAAGAATAAACATCAGGAACTAAACAATTGATGCGAAAGGGCGAAAGTCGCTTTATATCGTTTTGAATTTCTCAGCGGGGCGAATGTGCATCCCCAGAGCCGCGAAGACCCCAATATAAGCCGCAGGAACCAACCAACCACTAATCCTTTCTGTCATGGCCGCTGTGTGCGTTTCACGTGAAACACTGCAACGTGTGAGTTTTAACGTCAATACTGTGAGGATTCGTGCCTTAACCGAGCCATGTAAAACACAGACTGACATGTGAACCTTCTGACCATCTTCAAACTGTGTAAGTTTTACTCTGAACTAACTAAATAAGGAAAGCCGGGCTGCTGTTGCCATTTAATGCTGCATGTGATAGTGCTTATCGGGCACATTTACGTCGTTCACACTGCGTACAACTGCATACAACTACATTAAATGCCCTTATGGTCTTTTACCTCGAACAAAAATGAAAAGGCAAGGGAGCTGGTGTGACGGTGTTGAGGGCAACATTTCATTGAGCCCGAGTAACTGACGAGCCCGAGACGATGACAGAGAAGTGGATAGAACGAGATTCATAACCAGAAATGGGTTTATTTTCACAACGGGGAGGCAAGGTTGAGGATATGTGTTTTGAACTACGATTTTTTTTTTTTTTTTTACAATACACAATTTGATTTACAACCCTATTACTCTCAACATGTCACACCTTCTACGTAAACAAACTGAGGCTGGTGAGCTGGTTATGTTGATGCTTGCGGTCATCATCGTGGTCACGCACAACCATGAGCAGTGCTTTGGGGCATTAAGGATGAGAAGTTGTCATTTTGCCAAATATTATGCCGTGCATGTAATAACATTGTTGTAGCAAGCTCTCTATTTATAAAGTCAGTACAAAATGCTTGTGCATACATGGCTATGCAGTACAGCAACAGCTATCTAAGTGCCTCTTTTGGCTTCTCAAAGTTCCTTTCTGTATGTCTTAGTCATGGCCCGGAAAAAGAAGAAGCACCAGGAAGCGCCTGGTGCACTTTCAGATTCATCAGAAGATGCCCAGAAAGAAGGTGAGACAGTGTTCCTTCAGACTGACAGTAACATTCCCCAGAATACTCCAGTGGAAGATGAAAAAAAAAAAAACACGTCATAGCTTTCTGTTGCAGCGTCAGGGCAAGTGCCCAACGTCATGTCTTTTGGTGCAGCGCAAACCATGGGTAATATCAGGAGTGGTGTATTGCGCTCTTAGCAGATGACACTGTCTGCATCTTTTCCTGTCATCTGCTACAGAATATCTGGCAGCGCATCTGCTAAGTGTACAGCACACCACTCCCGATATTTGGGCACCGTGCGAATACTCAACATAACACCCGACAGAACTCCTGCCCCATGAGCAGCTTCTTGCTTTTCTTCCACTAGAATATTAAGTGGGGGTATCACTCATATGAATACACTGTGACGAATAGATGCTATAATAGAACTGACCAGTTGCAGGGTGCCCACACGTGAGCAGGGCACTGGACCTTGGCAATCTGAAGAGGGCGCTACGGAATGGTTTGCCAAATCACTGCCAGGGTTGTGGTCCCAAGACAACTTCTGTACTTCCGAAAGCGTCTACCAGCACCACCTGTGAAGAGCCTCTTCCATCTGATCCTTCTCTGTTGGCCCCTGTGGTCCCTTCCTCTGCACCCACAAACCAGCATGCCTCAACACTCGATGACTCGGAAGCGTCCTTGCCAGTGTCGAGTGAAGCTTGTCTTCCCGTGCCTTCTGTGAATGGTGCTAGTCCTTGTCCCGTGGACTGCGAGCAGTCTGCGGAGACCAACGCTTCCGTTAATGAGCTCAACGACTCCGCCTTGTGCCACGACACATCAGCTGTAAACAGCAGGACTTCAGGAACTTTGGAAGATTCACGTTGCAATCGTGGCGCATTCATCTCGTCCGACTGGGAAGATTTGACAGTGGAGTCTCTCTCGCTGGAAAACCCAGAATTGAATACGGAGGGGATAGCAACGAAGGAAACGAGAGATCTGAATGCTGATGCTTCTGAACCTGGAGACCTGCCAGTTGCTGCAGTGAGCTGTGTCACAACTGCAGCTTCCTGGAGTGCCACTTCCGGTACACCCCTACTAAGTGAGCAGAATTCGTCCATTCTGACCGAAGGGCCTTTTCATGTTGCTGATTATGATACGGGTTTATCGTTCCTCGCAGAAGGCCTTGCTTCTCCCAACGCAGTTGGTGAAGCAATGGAGACACCCCTGGAGGACCATGTGTCATCACACACTGAGCCCTTCCCCAGTAAAGATGCTACCCCTAATGACACAGTCGTCGGAGCAACAGCGACACCCCTGGAAGACCATGTGTCATCATACACTGAGCTCTTCCCCAGTAAAGATGCTACCCCTAATGACACAGTCGTTGGAGCAACAGCGACACCCCTGGAAGACCATGTGTCATCATACACTGAGCCCCTCCCCAGTAAAGATGCTACCCCTAATGACACTGCTGTTGAAGCAGCAGAAACACAAAATTGCCATTCGTCGTCGAACCTCGGTACATTGGATCCCACCCCTGCAAATGCATTAGACACCCCTGACATGCCCCTGGACAATGGGAACTCCTCCGGCTTGGAACTGGGAGCACCAACCCCTGCACAGTGTGTAACTGCAGCTTCAAAACTGGTGTGCCTACGATGCGGCCATTTAGGCTGCGGTTCTCAGGGCCCCCATCATGCTTTGCAACATTTCCTCACCCCTCACTCGGACCCTCACTGCCTGGCCCTGACACTCGACATGTGGCAACTCTGGTAAAAATACCGTTTCACTGTCGATGACACGCAAGCACAATTTTATTCTTTTTCCTTTTTTGTACACCCAGCTCATAATGATGGGATATTGTCTCGATGCATTAGTACACAAAAAAAGAAAACACACACACACAAAACTTGAGTGACACACAATGTGACATTCTGGCCACCTGTGCAAGAATGGAATCGTTGTGTAATAATAAGTGTAAGATAAAAATCTATAAGAACAATTAGCATAACTTCATAAGCTTCTAATATAGATTATAATAAACGTAAGTTTAAACCAGAGATGCAAGACCCGCATCACGATTGGACGATGGAAATTTGAATTCCGAATGCGCAGAAGCGTACGTACGACTACCATAGCAGACGACAGCAATAGCTCCTATGAAAACGCGTAGAATGATGATGATAATCAACTTCAGAATGAAACATCTGTGGAATATCCACCGCTTGTACAGAAATACTAAGGTAAGCTGAAGTACAAAGTATTGTAGAAGTTGAGGAAGCAATAATTGGGACGATGAGTAGTGCCACCGCTACCTTCCAAAAATGCGGCGCCGGGAAGGGGTGCCATGACATGGTCCTCACAGACAAGTTTGCAGAACATAGATTGGAATATTGTACTGTATTTGAGAAATTGAAGTGGCACTTGATTGCAGTGACGCAGACGTTGATTGCAAACATTTTCCTGTCGTGCCCTCTCGTTCCAGGTGCTACCAGTGTAACCACGCAGTGGAAATCAACCGCAGGTTGGCTCAGGCAGTTCAGTTTGTGCAGAAACGGGTCGGTCAGGACAGTGCGCGGAACAACGCTTCCATGACCCGCACAGCCGCAGTGGCACTGAAGAGCGCCGCGCCCCACGAGAATCCGAAGGCTCCGCAGAACGCGGTCCGCGAGAGAGTGGTGGCTCCCGAAAAGGCGACTGCACCCTCCGCGAAATGTGTGCCAAAAGCAAAAGATGCCCAGAAATGTGTGAAGAAGGAAGACAGGGAGGAGGATGGGAAGAGAGTAAAAGGTCTAACAAACCTGGGCAACACTTGCTTCTTCAACTCGGTGATGCAGGTGAGCGTGCACAGTGTCCATGGAGATGCGAACTTGATACATTGTCCTTTCTGCGGCTAGAACTTGGGCCAGACGCCGTACCTGGAGGACCTACTGCGTGAGAGGTGCAGGGGGGGACTCCGTTGCACGTTCGAGCCTGCGGAGAGTGCCACGGAACTGGTGGGTGCCGTTTTACGTTTGTTGCCTCCGCATCCTCTGAGGAGCCATCGCAAGCGCATGGACAAAGATAGGACAAGACACACGTTGCTATCTGTCCTTGTGTTTTGGATGGCCCCTGAGAACATGAACTTGCACCGACAGACCCGATCCTCTCGCACCATCCAGGCTTCTGCTCAGGATACGATATTTAGAACTAACAGTTCCAAGTACGTCTGTTGTACAGGGCCAGCGAAGATAAGGTTCCGTATTTTGTTCGTTAGAAATACCGCTGTCACGGGAGACACAGGAACTTTCGTCAGTGACGTATGGAGCGCCAAAAAAATTGTCTAAAAATGTTTGGCTTCCATATTTGTTACAGTAAATTATGAAAAAAAAAGAAGAAAAAAACGTTCGTTCCTATACATTGTCAATACTCTGTTATGCAATTTTCTTTAGCCGACAGGAATCTTCGGGGCTTTGCAATTAACTGTGGAGCTCATACATACTAATAGTGGTGACGCATCCATATTATGTTTTGGAATTGTTAAAGGACTGCAAATTAAATTTCGTAATGAAGTTTACGCTCCTACAAAACCACGGAAGTGTGTGTACACACAAGGCTTAGCAGGTTGTATAGGCCATTGGAAATGGCAGCTGTTTTTAAATTTTCCATTTTTCTTTTTTTTTCACAAAGAACTGGACCAGAGTTGCAATCATCACGTACGACTTTAATGCATAATTCATTTCTCAATGTATATATTCTGGTCACCTGTGCAGGAATGGGATCATTGTGTAATAATAAGTGTAAGATAAAAATCTATAAGAACAATTAGCATAACTTCATAAGCTTCTAATATAGATTATAATAAATGTAAGTTTAAACCAGAGATGCGAGATCTGCATCACGATTGGACGATGGAAGTTTGAATTCTGAACGCGCAGAAGCGTATGTACGACTACCGTAGCAGACGACAGCATTTAGCTCCCATGAAAACGCTCAGCATCCTCACACGCGTTTTATTCATTTTGTCATCCTTACAAACCCAGTAGTACTTTATCTTGGCGAACCCCGTACCTAACCTCTACGTCGTGCCTGCAGTTGTGCCGTTCATTTCCCGGTGAAAAAAAAAAAAAAAAAAACGAGAGGGGGGAGGGGAGGGAGGGAAATATTGGAGAAACCTTTCCACGTGCTGTGTTCTTCTAACACCGACCATTTTTGAAAGAGCGGTACTGCACGTTATTGGCCGACAGTGTGTGCCTGTAATCATGTGGTACTAATGAGACACCTGTGTCCACAGGGCCTTCTAGAAGTGGAGCTCCCAGAAGCTCGGCCCCTCACGAAAGCCCTCCTAGAATTCCTGCAGGAGATGCGCTGCGGCGCACCAAGGCCGAGGGCTGTCCATTCCCAAGTCTGTCAAGTGTAAGCCGCAAATTGGCGACTTTTTGTTCCCGGCGTGAAAATATACACGCTTGCCATGACTTGGAAACCCGAGACGAGGTAGGGACGATAACAGACAGACACAAACACCGTGTTTGTGTTCGACCACGTTTGTGTTTGTCTGCTATCGTCCCTACCTCGTCTTGGGGTTTCCTAGTCATAGATCGTCACCACCAGCTCGCTTGCTGCCTAACTTTCCTTTCATTATACACACGTGCATCGTGCAGGGCTCCTCAGTTCCGCGGGAACCAGCAGCACGACAGCCACGAGCTGCTGCGCCACCTGGTAGAGGGCGTCTGCAACGAGGAAGCCAAGGTAAAGGGTATTCTGAGTGGTGCAGAGGAGTGGGATTTTGAATTTGAGGCGATCTTGCTCTATTGTAAGACAATGAGAACGATACTGGTGTCACCCAGGCAGATTTACTGTTGCTTTCACACAAATGACATTGATTAACATTACGTTAATGACATTAATTAACGTTAATGAAAAGGCACGCTCACAGTAGGGCAAGTTTTGGCAGACTCCCAACATACGCTGTGACAGACCGGATGTGTAGCCTGCGTAGAGCAACGAATTAACTAAATTTAAAAAAAAAAACTAAGTGGAAAACAGCTACAAGTTATTTTCGTAGTCCAGTTAGACGTGTGCCTATGTTTTCTCACTTTTTTTTTATAAAGCAATACTGTAAAAGTAGCAATTTTTGCGAGGTCCGAATTTTATGCTGTCTTCATTTTTATTTTCTATTTACGTGTGAGCTATTTAGTGGCAAATTGTACATGTGTCTACACTGTAATTCTCGAGCTGCGCGCATTAACTTTGGGCCACATGTTGGCCAGACGGAAAATAGATAACTCAGTAGCGCCCAAATTTATCAGTAATGCTTGATTTCACACAGTATCATATGC
Organism: Ornithodoros turicata; assembly: GCF_037126465.1. Classification (NCBI taxonomy): domain Eukaryota; kingdom Metazoa; phylum Arthropoda; class Arachnida; order Ixodida; family Argasidae; genus Ornithodoros; species Ornithodoros turicata. The sequence goes on along the minus strand of NC_088203.1, from coordinate 9,013,903 downwards.
ATAAAAGTAGCACCCAGTTTTTATCTCCCTAGTCCTGTAGGTATTTAAACTGAAAAAGTTAGACCCTACACTCTTAAGACAAAGGTTCACCACATAGCACGCTAAAGGCCAACCATTGTACAGAGTGATCTATCTTGACTCTATCTTGATTTGTGGAGAAAGTGAGGCGTACGCCTTTCTGTGACAATTAACATTTCTGCATAAGTGTCACGAAAAGGTGTACGCCTTTCGTTTTCAACAAATGAGGGGAGAGAACAATGTCACTCTGATGGTTGGCTAGGAGCGTGCTATGTGGTGAAGTTAATTTTTAAGAGTGTATGTACAGCTCGTTTGAAAGTTAACATGAACACTGCTCAAGCCTGCAGAGCAGGAACAGAGCCTTCATAACGAAGGTCACCCCCCTCTAACTGTAAATAGATGGCCGAAAGCATCCTCCGCCGTTACTTCTAGTAAGCACCGCCAGGGTCCGCAGGTTGGAATTATGCGTTCAATTTAACTCTGATGCGAGCTGTATGAGGAACCGTAGCAGGAACCCGGCCTTACTCTTTCAGCGACAGAAGCAAGCAGTGCTTGCCTCTTTTGGATTGTCTACCAAGGTCAAACCGAGCGAGGTGGATGAGAACACCAAGAACAAGATACAAGGTATGGACTAAGAGTGCTTCTAATTTCTGTGCCAGATATTTATTAGCGATGCATTAATTTTCGCAAATCACGCATTCAGCCGTTTGCGAGGTTATGCGCGAGTATTTAATTTCACGATTCCAGAGCTGTTTCCTTTCGCGGGATAAACGTCGAGCTCTGTTTGAGATTTTCAATTTTTTTTTTTTTGCAGTTTTTTTGGTGGTAAAATTAATAGACCGCGAATACAAATACGTTTACAGTATTTCAAACAGCCTCGTTCAGGTGTGTGTAACCTTCAATTTTTAGCGTACAAGGAGTCTGTGTCTCAGACGGTCCTGGACGAGGTGTTTGGCGGCGTCCTCCTCACCACCGTCATCTGTCAGGAGTGCGGGCATGTGCGTAACCCTTCTTCCTCTTTGTATCACATATAAAGCCCCCGTCTTTCTGCAATTATTTTTCTGCGCAGTTCCCGTGGATTGGAATTCCCACAGATTTACAAATCCACGGGCAAGGGGAAACAAAAAAAAAAAAAAAAGAAGTGCAGCATTCTTCCAAGATCACATGCCGACTAATCCTGCACGCTTTTCCAGCCTTTCGTAACTTTTCAGGTTGCAATGAAAACTAGACTCGTCTCCGTCACTCTCCTTCCGCGCGTTGCTGTCGTTAAATTTCCTTTCGTCATGGCTAAGGCCCTCTGTTTTCTGCTGCGGCAAATTCAAACTTCAGCGGCACTGACTTGTAAATTCAGAGATTTTCCGCGGCGAGCAGTCAACAGCTGCATGAAATGGGGGACACTTTATTTGCTCGGATAATGCGGGAACAAAAAATATGATGAAAGATATTGTAAAATAAAATAATAAAATATATGTTATAAAATTACAGATTCAAAGCACTGTTGTGGCTCAGCATTACATACATGATATCTTGTGTTCTCATCTGATGCGGTCTGTTGCCTGAAATCATTTTATACCTGCTGAAAGATCTTTCAGCATCTACAGAGTTCATAGGAACTTTATAGGAGGGAGCTTACAATACATGACCTGCGGAGGTTACATCTTTAGGACACCCCGTTTTGTTCCTGGGCCATTATTTAAAAGTCTTAACTTCTTGGAGGCAACCTCCCGGATGTCAAATCAAACTCCCCCACTGCTTCCGCTAAACTGCATACGGGAGGGACGCTGCCCCCTTTTTCGGGTGAAGTTTACACAATAAATGTGGGCTGATGTTATCCTAAGCTAAACTACAATCTGTCTGTTTTGTCCTGCAGCATAAACATTTTCGTAAAGCAGGCTTCAATTTTGTAGGGGCAGCTTCACCTCATGCAGGGAAGCGTCAGGTGAAGCCCACTTTCGGGAGGTGTTCGTATTCGGCGAATAGTCGAATTATCCGGAAACCCGAATATTGGGTATTTCGATTCGCGAATCGGATACTTCGAGTGATTGATATTCGATTTGAATTTTAGAACTCTAATATCCACACACCCTTAAAAATAAAGGACTTCGTGAAACTCTGTGCCAAACGAAGGATTCTGCGATTAATTCCGCGAAATTTCGCGGAATCACGGAATCGCGGAAAATGAAGGGCCTTAGTCATGGCTCATTCACCCGCTTAAGAGCGAGCATTATCAGTGGTGTCAGGCATTGTACTCGCGACTGATCGGGTTTAACCCGCAAAAAATGTCCCAGATCGTTTGAAATCCTGACACAATTCTGCAAGATATCTAATTTTCCGCAAAAGAAATGGGCGATTCTGGCGGAAATGGCAGTTCCGCGATACATGGCCAATTTCGCGGATTCGCAGGAAGATAGGGGCTCTATAATCACGCAATCGTATGTGACTTTGCTCATCTTTGTTTTCGTTTTTCAGATGATACACAGAGAAGAGCCCTTCAAGGACCTTTCGCTCTCAATTCCGGACGACAAGGTTGTTCATTTCTTGTGTTGAATAACAAAGCAAAGTATTGGAGCAATGCGTCGGATATGACAAGTGCATGTAGTAAAACTTAAGCTGTTAATGATGTTGCAGCCGCTACGTCTTGTAAAGAAAGTTCCAGAAGAAGCAAAGGCCAAAAAGTATGCCAAGCAGCAACGTAAAGACCGCCGTGACAGGCGTGCACATAAAACTTCGGTGAGCTTTCATGTTCCTGTATTCGAACTGTTTCCAAACTCTGGGTTATGTGCCTTACTTAGTGCGGTGTCGGCCATCATTGCTGTTGTGCCAAAAAACCTCCGATCAATCAGTCAATCAACCCAAATCCACTTGGATGTCTTTTTGAGAGGTCGTATATCGTGTCGTCACTAACTACAGCACCTCTAACAATAATCCTTTTTTTCCTCAATGCTCTTACGTGCAGTACAATGTACCGCAAATCCAAAAGTATCACAACCTTCTTGAGGTGGAAAGAATTGCACACAAGAAAGAAAGTATATTTCAAACCAGTGTTTGTCACCTGCAGGAAACGCAGGAGGAAACAGAAGGGGGGGTAACCTGCGAAAACTGCACCCTCAGCGGAGGGGGATCCATGGAAATGGCGGCAGACGACGAAGCGGACGATGAGGATGCTGCGGTTGTTGCAGAACACCCAGGGGCAAAAGCAGCAACAATGGCGACAACGAAGACACTGGCTCCTCGTCCTCCGCAGCCGCAGGACGGCACCCTATTAGCGTGCCTGCACCAATTCACGTCACCGGAGTTGCTCATAGGTAGGACATTCTATTGGCCAATTATGCATGATGTGAACAAACTGTCAGTCGTGTTTCTAGCAGCTGTGTTATTTGTTATGTCACTCTGACATGAAATGAGCGCTGCCTTCTGCGCGCTATATTTGAACTGTCATTTCTGCTGCTGGTTCATGATCCCACTTGCTCAGTATTCATACTATGTGGTGTCAGCTTGCAGTAAGCTTCGAATAATGTGGTTCACGATGAACGTACCTCCATTGAAACTCGAAACTTCATTCAAAAGATATTCTGAAAACGAAAGAGAAAGAAAGAAGCGACTTCTTTCTAACAATGGTTTACTGTACAGAATTAATAAATTTTAGATAATTAGTTATCCAGTGGCTACGTACTCTCCTCAAGAGGATGTCTGTGTCTGTATAACGCAGCTGCTTAAAACGGCGTCCATGCTGCTCTCATAACTATTTTTCTATAAATCTCTCGTGGAACAAAAAAAAACATCCTGTATATATATACGGTCCTGTATCTAAATATCTAGTACTTCTGCAAGGACATATATAATGATGATTTAGGTTTTCGTGGCGCATCAGCTACTAAGGCCATAATGCACGTATATAACTAATACCAGTTTTTGTACTTCGCCGGAGCAAGCATGTTTTGAGTGCATGTATTAATAGCCTCGTGGAAAGAACGCATTGCAGGCTGTTTATGATTTGGCATCTGTAGGACTGGCAGGTGGCATAGGCACTGGTCAGCACTTAATGATGCACTTGACGATGAGTGTTAAAAAGTCCAGCAGGGTTCTCATAGTGAATGAATCGTGCTGAGAACCAATGCTAAGACTGATTGCATCTCGTTGAAATACAAAATTAGTAGTGAGAATACAGAATACACGAGAGGTCTGTGACAAAAAGAACGCTAGAGGGTTGCACTCATTGAACTAGTTCAGGAAGCGCAGGCGGTGCAGGTGAAAAGAACTAACCTTTTCAGAGGCCGTCACACGCTACTGTAACTTTTAGCATTCGCATAAAGGTCGGGCCCAGAAGCACCGTGACACTAATAGTACGCTTCTTTGCATCTTGCCAACCTCCCCCCACTCTAAAACTAATCCTCCACCCAGGAGCCAACGCCCTGTCCTGCGATGGATGTGGCAATGGGAAACGTGCTGCAGCTAGCCTGCAGCTCCTGGTGCAGGATCCTCCTCGTGTGCTCACCCTCCACCTCAAGAGATTCCAACAGAATGGCCGTGCACTGTGCAAGGTGAACCGCCATGTTCCGTTTCCGCTCAACCTTGACCTTGCACCCTACTGCTGTCAACAGGTGAGTAGATGCACATAACTAACTCGATGATACGAATCTTACGGGGTAGTGGAAAAAATTCGTATCATCCGAAATTCATATCAAACGGATTAAACCAAAATAAAAATTGTGGCAAGAAAATAGACAGTGTCTGTCCATTCAAAAGACCTAGCACGCGAGATGATTCAAAAGACCCAGCACGTGCTTTCCACCCGCGAGTCGCGCGACAGTGTTCTAAAGCGAGCTTCTTCTAAAGCGAGCTTCTTCTAAAGCGAGCTTCTTCTAAAGCACGCACGCGTTAGGTGAAGCCGACTTGCGGAATGGTGACGCGTAATGTTGCCAGAGGTTGTCCCGATATGTTCCCTCCACGTGTTCTGGTCGCTGTCTTCCGCCATAGCGATGTCACACAGCTTCCCGGTTTATTGTTGGAGGGTGGTAAAAAGGTCGAAACAGAGATAAGGTTGACAGGGCTCCGGGCCATGCAATCTCTTTGATCTTATCTGCTCCAGCACCACCAATGGGAGAGTCATTGCTCGCATTGCGCAACATGATGTAAGGGAGTTCGTGGTGAGGATTGCCCTCCCTCTTGGAAAGAAGGAGCAGCATGACTCTCACGTCATGGGGGAACAACCTCTGTTGCATCCTCCGCTCGTAAAGGCAAGATAACTCGTTCGTATCATCCGTGATCCTATCATCGAGATTCTACTGTATACAAACAAACCTCTCTCACTCCAGTCCCACAAGACTCCTACTGACATTCCACTCTTTCCTTCTCATACCAGAAACTAGAGCAGGGGAGCTCAACAGAATACACCCTCTACGGCGTAGTAGAGCACAGCGGTAGACTCTCGGGCGGACACTACACCGCCTACGTGAAGCAGCGCTCCAGCGGGCACTGGTTTCACGCCAGCGACAGCCACGTGAGCGAGGTGACGGAGCCTACTGTCCTCAAGAGTCAAGCGTACCTGCTGTTCTACGAACGGTTGCGGTGACAAAGGGCTATCGCACGGACCCGAGACGTGCGACACGCCATTGGAAGACTATGAATAAAGAAACTATGCTTGTTTTCGGTAACAGATGCGTCGTCATATTTTGTCACGTGTGCCCGTGTGTAGATTGAGTTACACGTACGGTTATGCGCCTATGTCTTCAACTTTCGTGTTTTTTGAAAGTCAGGATTCATTTCATTTCGACACAGCTGTGCTCAATGTGTAGTGAGTAGCGTTCCAACACAGACCGTATTGGTGACTGAATTTATGCCCTGGCAAGTTCGTTTCAGTGTTGTTGTTTTTTTGTGTGTTTTTTTTTGGGGGGGGGGGGTTGTTTAAAGTGAGGATAGGATGCAGATGAGGGGGTGAAAAAGTGATTTTACCTCGTTTAAACCTAAAGCATGAGACTGTGCATGGTGCATGCAGCCAACACCACCTAGGTAGAGAAAGGCTGCTTACTCGTCGACGTGACTTGACAACTAGGAGTTAGCCAATCGGGATCGTGTTTTCAGCTGTGGTAGCCAATCATGAACAAGCTTTCAGCGATCGTAGCCATGGAGACGAACCACCGTCGTCTGCGAGCAGTGATTGAACGCCCCCGCATACTGAACGGGAAACTTTAAAATACGGCGCTGAACAGTGCCATATGTTTCTCGAGCCTGATTTTCTGAAAAGTGTGTGGCACTTTTTGTCTACAGATTCAGATCTACAGGTTCCAAGTTAGGTGCAATCATTTGCGAGTTTTCGAATTCGCAGAACGGCGATTCGCAGTAGCAGTACCAGACGAATTCTGACTTTGTATGTCCACGTATTGAAGGAGGGAGATTAGCAGGCCTCCTGTATCTAGGTGGGATTGGTGCAGTTGTGTATTCACCCTTTCACTGTTTCTAAACAGAAGACACAACCGGAAATTGTCTTGGGTTCCAAGCCTCAGCGGCTGCATGTGACGCCACGCCGTGTCACTCTTTTCAGTTAAACCCTTTCACTGTTTACAAATAGTGAAAGGGTTTAACTCAAATTAGTGACGGCATGGCGCCACATGCTGCCGCTGGCACTGGGAACCCTAGACAACTTCCGGTTGTGCCTTCTGTTTAGAAACAGTGAAAGGGTGGATAGTTAGGGTTCTTCGTTTTCGGGGGGGCAGGGGCATTTGCCCCCATCCTGAGCCCGCCAGAATGGCACTTGGGCAAGAAGCCATTTTAAGACCACAGGAGAGAGGAACGAAATTAATACAGATACCCCCGGAAGTGAAAAGTAGATGTGAAACCCTGCTGGTTATGTACTCGCTATGGAGCAGAAAAGCCTCCTGAAAATAACAGGATTTTTGTCCTTGTTTCGCACAATTTTTTTAGCTAAAATATTAAAACTTTTGGCTCCAAGTTAAAGAACTTTAACAGATGTAGTGATTGTTCACAATACTAGTAGCAAGGGTGCTAAATGTGCGCATTACTTTTGTTGTACCGTATGCTTTTTCTTTGTTACCTCATTGGAAGTGCCACAGAAAGCAAAACACTAGGGCCCGGTTTCGCCAACGCTGCTCAACTTTGAAGAGAGTTCAAGGATTGCTAAAACTTAAAGTTAACACTCGATTCCTTTTTATACATGTTAGTTGGCGACGCGATGAATGTTTCAGTGATGATGACTCCCTACAGTGAATCAGAATTCAGCATAAAAATCAAGTCAAGGGACTGTCAATCTCCATTCAAATGTTAATCGCCGTTGGTGAAACCGGGCTTGAGACATATTTGATCAGAGAGAGAAAGTCCTAGTCTCAACTGTACAGTGCTGGACAAAAGTTAACGTAACACGCGAGCGATGTACTTTTTCTTCAGTGCGACACCCTAGCAGCCGCTAGAAGCGGGTAAGTTCACTGTTTCGGAGGGGTGGAAGGTGTCTCAGTGGTAGTTCCGGTGTCACTTTTGTTGCGCTTGGGAAGGAAGGTACGGCTGTGTGTTGCTAACAGCGCACCCTTCCACCCCTCCAAAACAGTGAACTCACCGGCTTCTAGTGGCCGCAAGTGTGTCGCATCAAAGAAAAAGTATGCCGCTCACGTGTTCCGTAAACTTTTGACCCAACCTGTACAACAGTCACTTTTACTTTTTCAGCACTATGTACTGCATCCATGACAAATTAACCTGTAGAAGAGATGTTGTTCCTCTACATGAGTCCTGATCGGCAATGTCCGGGGGGGGGGATAATGTCCTGGAGGGCCAGATGTGCTGGGGAACTTCTCAACCCGTGGTTTCACTCCAGTACGTTGCCGATAGAACTGGAGCTGCTGCCGGTAGCATGTGTCAGTAGCGGGACGACTTTGTCATTGTCCATGGACTGCCTCAAGAAAATAGTTGTACAGCTTGGAACAAAAGTTTACGGAACACCGGGATGTCGCATTTCTTCATTGGAGCGACATCCTAGCAGAAAGCTGGATTGTCTAGCCCGTCAACCGTCTCTTATTCGATCTCGTCCTGATCGGTTGCAGGAGGCCGCCGCGCAGAAGAAATACGCTAGTGTCATGTTCCGTAAACTTTTGTCCGAAGTCGTACCCGGACAGAAACTGTACTCGTTCTCGCTTAAAGGGGTTGTGACAGGTCATCCCACGTTATCCCGGATAATCGTAGAGTAGGTTATGTGCACCGATGTGAACCTGCATTGAAAGTTTCACAGCAAAGAGAAAGCGGAAAATGGGCACCGCATATACCGAAACTCGAGCGGCTCTGACATCACAGTCCTCGCCGCCGCCAGTGAGGCAGCGTATGACAAGTCACGTGCTTACAGCTGCCAATAGGGATGGATGCATCTCTGAGCTCTGCGATGTCTGCACTTTGCTCACAAGCAGGGTTGCGGAGTTGGAATGATTCCGGAATGATTCCATATTTATCACAGCTCGCAATAGAATTGGAATGGAATCGCTAAAATTGTCCTAGGAATGGAATTGGAATGGTCTTGGTGCCCCGGTGTCTGCTGGGTTAGCAAGTATGGTTACCGGTCCCTTTTCTTTTATTGATGGAATTAACGGAATGGAATGGTGTTGCCAAGCCCATTCCAGGAGTGGGAATTGGCCATACCTTTTCATTGCGAGGAATTGAAAGGAATGGAATTACTATCACAAATCTCCATTCCTCGAAATGGAATGGAATTGGTGGCCCCATTCCGCAACCCTGCTCGGAAGTGTGTCCGAGCGCTTGTATCTCGCTAAGTACGACACGTAGAAGGATGATTCTTTTTTCCTCAGTACTCTGGCACACAGTACAATTAGAGCTTGAAGTTTTCGGGAAATATTTTTTTCTAAATTCGGGGGGTAAAAATCGGGTAAATAAACATGTGCATTAAATTCATGTGAATTTGGGTGAAAAAACTTCCAGAGTGCTAAATTCGGGGTGGAATCGGGCTCAGTTGCTCAACTAACTGTAGTGGTTTGGTACAAATGGTGATGTAACTGAATTTTTCTGCCAAACAAGTAAATTAATGCATTCCCACAGACATCCCAGTGAGGGCAATTTGCCTGGTAAAAATCGGGTTTCACCCTAAAGAGGAAACCTTCAATTCAGGGAAGAATCGGGTAAAACCCTAAAACTTCAGGCTCTAAGTACAATGCGTTCATGGTGTACTGAACCACATCTATGAAAGTGTCCCAGCCCCTTTAAGCGGACAAACATAGACAAAAAATTTGTCGACTTTAATAATACGTGCATTTCGTGGTGGCAAAAATCCCAAAATTGCAGGTACAAAAACAACTACTGCCATTTTTACTGTGTTTGCCATTCGAGTGAAATATGTTATCTACAAGGCACAGAAACTATTGCCCACAGTCATCAGGCACTCGGTGGATTGTAGAAGAGACGGCACCTCTCGTGAAAGATCTGTGGGAGGGAATTATTAGGGTCTCATTCGGATCTTCCACTCACAACAGTATGTATAGGGAAATGATCCCTACCTTGAAGGAACGATCTTTGACTACTTCTTCAACGTTGAGCTCGTTCTGCATGAGACGTAACTGCGGAGTAAGATAGAAAGAAGTCATCCCCCATGCGAGGAACACAGTATGTACTGCGACTAAGTGTGAATATCTCACCTGGGTCTGTTCTTTACGTAACCGCTTCAAGACGTCTAGATTGTCTGGATCTTTAGATCTCTCTTCTTTCAAGTTGTGCACTCTGTCCGATGAAAACTGTAGGCACTGTTTAATGGCTTTCTCGCGTTGGGAATATGAGGCCAAGAGCTGAAAAAAAAAAAAAAGTATACTGCCAAGGACCTTTTATATATCGAGGTACGTGCTCTGCACCTACCTTTTCATAGAGGTCCCTACACATGCCAGGTCCATTTGGTGCAAATGATTCTGTCGGAATGGTCGTATTCAGGGCGTAGACAATATTATCATCAACCTTGCGAAGTTTTTTCAGTATTTCCTGCGGAGGTTTGAGTAAAACTTATCACTGTGATGTAACTGGTGAAACAATTCGTACCAGCCGCACGGCCGTACTCAGTTACTTTGTAGACTTGTTAATCGAAGTTCAACCTCGCCTAATGGGTATCCTTTCGCGCGTGGTACACAATCTAGCAATTTACGGTCATTGCCGGCGTGATGAACATATCCGAGTGATACGTGTGGAAGTTGTCAATTGCGTTTAATTTCACTGCTGGGCCAGGAAGAAGCACCGTAATACTGAGTGAGAGACATGCCAAGAAATGCAACACGGAAATACTACAAATATTTTGAACGGAATGAAATAATTACTTGAAATGCTAAGAAGTCTTCACATGTTGCCGGAGTCATGATGGGCGCAGCCATGTCTGCTCAGCTACAGCGCCTCAGACAATCTCGCACTTGAAGATGAAATCGTAAACGGCATTGAAACTAAATAATGACCCTGCTATTAACGCTCATCAATTATTTTCAGCGTACATCATTTCTGCTTACGGTTGGTTAATCCAAGTGAGATAATTTTATCTTTAAATGCCTGGATGTAATCTCAAAGCAGGTGCTCCATCCCGTCATGCAATATTCCCACAGCAAGTGAGAAGTGTGAGGAATTTGCGTTTTGCGTTGTGACAAGATATTGAATATTACTCGTCGTAAATATACGCGGGAATTGGCCTGAGCGAGCTAAGGTAAGCACATTTCGTATAATTCTTCAAAATTATTTGCTTATGACTCAGCTCTAGCAAGTGACGGACCTTGGGTTCGGCCTCGCTCACCGTCTACGATACAAATTAAAAGGCCTAGCTTTAAAGATCTCGCGCAAAAGAATGATCCGTACAAAGTCATTTCGGTGAGATCACTGATTAACGTGATCACTTTGACGAAAAACTACGGAATTGTCAGCCCCCCCGTAACTGAGACTTCGCTGCTCGCGTTGGGACATCTTAGCTTGTTAGGCTTACTGTCACACGATCTCTTGAAACCGGCTCAATTTACACAAAATGGCATCGATGTGACCAAAGATCGAGGCACGTTGTGTTGTGATAGATAATAACGAGCGTTATCACCTCTCCTGAAAGAGACGTAACTGTGCCTGAAGTACTGCAGCCGAACTTGAGCACCATTACGCAACTATGAACAGTGTGGTTTCTTGCTATGTAAATTCATCTCAGAGTATTCAACAGGCTCCAGAGGACGAATTATGATTGATTAATCGAACACACGGTATGCGTAGACCGCACGATCTCGAACATTGCAGTTCGTGCAGACGTAAGATACGTAAAATGGAAGACGAATGAAGCTGCATTTTACGTTCTTGGAGCAACAGAGATAGGTGAACGGTGTCCCGTGGAAACCATCAGCTTGACACTATGCCTTTACGATTCTCTCAAGTAACATTTGGCTCGGCAGTCGGGACCGTCGTTATCCGAGTATAGACCTGGCAGAATGCCAACAGGCTGGCAATGCATTCTTCCCCGTGTAATAAAAGGTTGATGAGTTTGCGGTATTAAGTGGCTGTGGGAGCTACACTGTCACCTCGAAAGGATGCGTCAATTTAGTGAGCGGTGACATCTGACAAGTCCCGTTGTGTCGTGACACATCGTGTTGACCTCCCAGGATGTCGAGCAGCCACCGGTTGCGGTACAAGAACGCGGGCTTGGACGCTCAGGAGCTGCGGCGCCGCAGGGAGGAAGAAGGCGTGCAGCTGCGGAAGCTGAAGAGGGAGAGCGAGCTGTGCAAGAGGCGAAACATCGCTCCTGGCGAAGAAGACGATGCTGGCGGGGAGCTCGGAGGTGCAGCAGGCGGCACAGCAAGAGAGGTGGGTACTACGTGGGTACTACATGGTCCACAATGATGTACACAACCAGTAAACGGGAGCCCTAATACAATTTCATCTGTTCCTCGCGTCCCTGGAGATGCTAAAACATGCAGAATGCCGCTTATGTAGGCACTGTGAAAGTGCCGTCATGTTAACATATAATAGGAAATGCTGTAACAAGGCTACGGATAATACTGCTCGAAGAACTGCTAAGGTAATTGAGAATAACGTCATTGGACACTTGTCCTTTGTCAGGGAAAAAGGATTTGACATACAGACATTTCTAAGAAGTCTCGCAAGTTATCGTGACAGCTTCTCTTCTTATCGCTCGATCTGTGACATCTCATAGTGTCGTTCCTTCTTACAGGGTGGTGTCGCTATCACGCCGGAAATGGTGGCCAACCTGTACTCCGACAGCCCCGAACAGCAGCTGGTGGCAACGCAAAAGTTCCGCAAACTCCTCTCACGAGAGCCCAACCCTCCCATTGACGAGGTAACGGTGTACAGCCCCCTGTTGCGCCCCAGCGAATGTCTTTCTCACTGAGCTATCCGTGCAGGTAATCCAGACTGGTATCGTGCCCAAGTTTGTCGAGTTCCTGCAGCGTGACGACAACTGCACGCTGCAGTTTGAAGCAGCCTGGGCCCTCACCAACATAGCGTCCGGTACGTCCCAGCAGACCCGCATGGTCATCGAGGCGGGAGCCGTGCCCATATTCATCCGTCTGCTAGGGTCCGAGTACGAGGACGTACAGGTACGGGCGTGACACTTCCGTTTCCAGTACACTCCGGAGCGTGTCTAGACGGGTGACGTCTGCTGGGCCATTTAGTTCCAGTTAGAGCACTACACGGGCTTACCCGAAAACCCGAGGCCAGCTTTCTTTTTAAGGGCCTCAGCTGGGCTCGGGTTTGACCATTATGGGCCCGGGCTGGGCCTATATCGAGCTTGAGCCTGCGTTACCCCTCTGTTAGTTAGCCGCGGTCACATTTTACACAATGATACACTGGGCCGGGCCGGGTAGCCTATAAGTTCCTAGGGCTCGAGCCGAAAAACGTTTGGCTTGGCTTGATTTTGGCTTGCGCCGGGCCAGGGCTATGTATGCAGCCATGAGGCTGGGCCTGGGCGGATTAATTGAAGGAAAGCCAGGGCCGGGTCGGGCCTAAAAATGCATCCCGTGCAGTGCTCTAGTTCCAGTGCATTCTGGAATAGAGAAGGCCTTCTTGTTGCTCGTCCCTCTCCCTCCTTCACTATTTTGACAAGAAGAGTCGCAGTGTCGTCTGCTTCAACCGATGACTGAGGACAATTTCAAACAAAGAAACTCAATGGTGACGGGCAATGCCGCCTAGATAAAGAAAGCTTGCTTAATGCCTCATCTTCCTCCTTTGCCACATGGACACAAAAGTAGGCTTTAACTGATTGCCGCAAACCATTTCCAATACAGGCTTCCCGTGGCTGCCCATGTGGCTATAGACCACTGGACAGACTAGACAGCCACTGGAAGCGTGACTGCGATTGACAAGTCTCCTAATCGCAGCACCGCGTCAGCCTCGTTTACTTTAGGTGGCGTCTGTGAAACTTTCTCGGGGCAAGAGAGCAAAGGGAAGAAGAAGCTTAGAAAAAGCATGTTTCATGTTACAGGAGCAAGCTGTGTGGGCATTGGGCAACATCGCTGGCGACTGCCCAGAATGTCGGGACTACGTTCTCGGACAGGGCATCCTGATGCCACTGCTCCAGCTCATTGGGAAGTCCACACGCACCTCAATGACCCGCAATGCAGTGTGGGCCCTGTCCAACCTGTGCAGGGGCAAAAGTCCGCCCCCCAATTTTGGAGAGGTGGCCCCTTGTCTCCCCCTACTCGCGCGGCTCCTCTACATGAACGATTTTGACGTCTTGGCCGACGCCTGCTGGGCGCTGTCGTACCTCTCGGATGGCCCCAACGACAAGATCCAGGCCGTCATCGACGCAGGCGTCTGCAGGAGGCTCGTCGAGCTGCTAATGTAAGTTGTCGAAGTGCACTGCGGAGGGAGAGAATGACCGGAGCCCATAGCTTTCTGCAGTCCCGCGGATGTTGGCCATGCGTCGCATGACCTGCAGTTTCCCTCAGGATCGTGTGTTTTTCGCGGAATATTTGATATATTGTAGACTTGCGTCAGGATTTTAGTTCATCCGCAACGTTTTCGTTGGTGAAGCCCGATCAGTCGCGACTGAATGTGCCGCAGTGGAAGAGAATTTAAACTCACGAATGCCCGGAGATGAATTGTCAGAGTGGAGTCTAATTTTCTTTGCGCGATGAAAAGTTACGAAAGGTTGGAAACGCGTGCCGGACTAGTCGGTAAGCCATCTTGAGAGGATGCTGCAACACTTGTTTGTTTTCTCCTACCTGGGGAACCCTGCGGATTTGTAAAGTCCCACTTCGTGGAAACGTTCATTTTCCACCGCAGAAATCTACGGACTTTAATGATGACCGACGCTTTCTGGACTTGCAGGCACGTGAGCCAGAGCGTGGTGTCGGCTGCGCTGCGAGCGGTGGGCAACATAGTCACCGGAGACGACGTGCAGACGCAGGTTGTTCTAAACTGCAACGCCCTCCCATGCCTCCTCCACCTCCTGTCCTCCCCTAAAGAATCAATACGAAAGGAAGCCTGCTGGACCATCTCTAACATCACAGCTGGTAATAGGCAGCAGGTATGTCCTGACGTTGGTAGCATATACCCCTCAGTTTGGGGTTAGAGTGCCGCTGCGGACTAAGTCGTGATTTCGTGTCGTTGCAACCTACTTGTCCCACGCTGTATTTTCTTCCAAAGTATGGTTTGTTTATGTGACATGGAAGTATAATTAGGGCCCTGTGTTTTGGGGTCTTATGTCATAGGTGTTGGGTCTTATGTTTTTTGAAAATCGGGGGGGGGGGGGGAGTAAAAATGAGGTTTTATTTCTAGAGCTGTAAAACTGGGTAATATCGTGTGGAAAAGTAGATTTTCAGGTGAAACAAAAAAATCATGCCTCGCATTTTAGATTAACTCAAGATGCAGAACAGCCGTGCTGAATGTCCAATGCTTAGTGTTCTCCAGCGCCCGTATTGGTGGTTGAATTGGCACTGTTTCAAGTTCATTTTCAGGGGTTTTTCGGGTTTTATCCGAAGTGATGATGGTGCAAATTGAGGGGTAAAAACAGGTTTTTCTGGGTTTCACCATAAAACACAGGGCCCCTAAGTATAATGAGTATCTAATTTTGAGGAGTATTACGTCACAGAGTGCACAATTTGCCAAATCTGGCAACATTGCTACTTGAAGGGCAAATTTTCGTCTCCTCGACACAGCAGAGTCTTCCAATGCGGGGTGGAGATCGGGAAGGTATATCGGTTTGGAAATCGGAAACCATGAAGTTTCGTAGCTCCTTTCAAAAGTATATGGAACAGCGTGATGTGCAATGATAGCATTTATGTTTTGCGTACAGGCTATCTGAATGTGGTTGATTTATAGTATAAAATAAAAATAGCCTTCGTATTCTTCTAGTCCAGCAGAGCACACAAGAACAAAGTAACAAACAAATGAACATTCAACATTCAAGTCTTGTCCTGTGTTCGAAGTTTGTTTATTCATTCCCTTTGTCTCAACCCCATACTCAGGGATGTACTGCCTTCGTCATGTTTACAGCAGCTTACTTGCATGGCCCTTTTATGTCTGCATGCACATTGGCCCTGCGTCTACTGCTTCAGGTTTTCTTGATTGGAGTATACCTCCAGTTTGGAAGGGTTTCTCAGGAGAGCTGGACCTTGAGGGGGGGTTCTATTCTACCCAACCTGCAGTTAGTGTTCCCAGCTCTCCTCAAGTGGGAAAGAATCCCTGTGTTTCATTTTGTTTCATTTTTTTACGACCTTGACACCTCATGCATTATTGTGAGCCTAGAGAGGAGAAGCTACCTCTTTCTAGTAACAAAAGTTCTCATTATTCAGAGCAATAAGTTTAAAACATTTTCTGAAGTAGTCCGTGGAGTACACTGGGTTTTCGCTATGCTGAAGCACGAGGCACACATTCTGGGCAGTCCATCCATCCAGTAAAGTGAGGTCTTGCCGCTGCATTCAGTTTGGAGCTCCATTTTGTTGCCACTCCGCTAGCCTGCATCATGATGTTGTGTGCCATTGCAGATCCAGGCCGTAATCGATGCCAACATCTTCCCCGTCCTGGTTGACGTATTGGCAAAGGCAGAGCTCAAGACAAAGAAGGAAGCTGCCTGGGCCATCACCAACGCCACCTCTGGAGGATCGCCAGAACAGATCCGCTTTCTCGTCGAACACGACTGTATCCCTCCCCTTTGTGATCTACTAACAGTGCTGGATCCACGTGTAGTACAGGTAACGGTCGTTCCTTGTTTGCCCCCCCTACAGCAAAAAGTATAGCACGCTCCGATATTTGCGGTTGTTCCCGGGAAATGCGGCGCTTTAATGCAGACGTCTTTACAACCGCCGTAGTCTCTTTGAATGTTGTTATAGGTTCAAACCACGACCTACCAGATTATAACGACCACGTCCTAATCGGCAACCCCCTACGAGGAGCCCGACCACATGATCCACTAGGGGCGCTACTCGTCGGCCCGCGAGATCTACACCGTGATTGGACGATGGAAATTTGAATTTTGAACGCGCAGAAGTGGACGTACGACTACTGTAGCAGACGACAGCAATAGCTCCTATGAAAACGCATAGAATGATGATGATAATCAACTTTAGAAAGCAGTATATCTCGTGGGACATGGCATGGGCACTGCATGAGCAGACAAAAGGAAATGGCATCAGTGAGCGAGCACCGTAGCACTCTAAAGCTGCTTTTCGGTGTTTAGTGGCTGCTCCGGGTGTCTCATACTCTCAATTTGAGTGCGCCAAGAGAGGGGCTCCTGCTTAACGCACCAGTTTTTTTTACCTCATTCAGGGGCACTCCCCTACGTAGCACGCTAAATCTCTTTGCTGGTGAGTGTGTTGACTTGTGCCAGTTTATTTTTTGAAACACTAGGCTTCTGTAGCATTTGGTATGAAGTCCTCCATAAATATTATCAGAATTTGACACATGCAGTAGATAGTCTCATTAGTCAAGCTCTAGGGGACCCAGATCTTTGCTCGAACTCCATAAATAATGCGAGACAAAATTATGGTTTGTTTTATGGGTAGCTATGAGTACAAAGCACGTTTTTCCATTTTTTTTCCACATTTTTCCAAAGCACACAAAGCGTTTTCCTCTATGCAAGCCTGATTATGAACATTGATGAAAGTCGTGTTACCAGTGTTATAAATGCAGCAGTGTACAAATGGAAAAGTATGTAAAAGTAAGTATGTGTGTAAGTAGCTAAGTCAATACATGAGTCCACAAAACAGAATTTTCGACATGAGTCAAACCAAGGAGTTTCTTATGAGACTGACCTTTGCTAGACAGATACATCCGTGAGCAATGTGAAATGAAAAATGAGCAATTGAAGCATGGGCGCATCAATAGGTGGCACCACAAGTGTGCAGTCGCTGTTTTCTGCTGGTAGGAACATTGTAGGAGGACACAAAATTTATTTATAAATTTTAAATTTATAAATTATAAAACGTGTCACAAAATTTACTTATAAATTTTAAGTTTATAAATTATAAAACATTTCACAAAAAGGGAGGACACAAAATTTATAAATTTTAAATTGATAGATTATAAAACATGGCATGCAAGAAAAAGGAAATTGAAACCCTTAAGTTCACCGAGAGTGTTAAATATTCGAGTTTGAGTTAACAACCATCTACTTCATTCAGGTGGCACTCAACGGCCTGGAAAACATCCTCCGCCTCGGAGAACGCGACGCGCGGCCCGGTGGCATCAACCCGTACACGATGCTCATCGAGGAGTGCTTCGGGCTGGACAAGATCGAATTCCTGCAGTCTCACGAAAACCCAGAGATCTACCAGAAGGCTTTCGAGATGATCGAGCGCTACTTTGGCACCGAGGAAGAAGATGCGCGGGTGGCACCGCGGGCGCAGCGGGGCCAGTTTGAGTTTGGGGCGGCCGCCGACAGCACCATGGCGGGCTTTGACTTTTGACCCGGCGCCAAGACCGTGCACACGTATATGGCCGCTATGCAAAGGAAGCAGCCGGGCTAGTCGGGGAAAAGGTGTACATAGGCTTGGGCCTTAACCCACCCACACATCGCTGTACAGAAGAAAAAAAACATGTACATAAGACACACACTTGTACATTCTCCACACACTAAAATCGTGACACAGAATAAATATTTATGATAGCTCCGCAAAAGGCGTTTATTCTTGAAATTGCACTTTGAATGATCCCTCGTGGATGCCACCCACGAAAAGTTTCTACGTGGCGGCCTTCGCTCGATTCTGTTCCTCGTGCTTGCGTCGTTCCTCCTCATGCCACTCCAGGTTCATCTTCATGAGACTTTCGCCGCGGTGCGCCTCGCTACGGCCCTTCCTCGCAAACCCGAGGGCTGCCAGTAACGTCAGTATGGTGAGTACGATGTTAAGCTGGATGCGGAACAGGTTCCGTGTCTTCTCCATGACGCCCTGGCTGTGGTCCGGAAAAAAAGACGGGTTATTCTTTACAAGCCTTTGACTGCGCAGAAAAGGAAAATACTGAAACGTACGGTACGAAGTCTGGCACCTGTCCTTTAGGGTACTTCTTGTAGTAAACCAGGATAACTTTTTCAAAGGCATTAGTCCGGTGATGGGTCAAGTCTGCGAGGCAAAGAACCGCAGTGGGAATGAAATTACGCTTTCGATTGCTTACGGTAGACTAAGCAATGAAATTAAGGTTGCGTTTTGTGGAAAAGGTCACTAACAAATTAAAGACATATACTAATAATGCAAGTGCGTATTAGCTGCATAACCCAGGCAAAACTATTCAGTTACTCGAATGGTACGCTACGAAGGATATTGGGCAGTCAAGATAAACGGGACCCTACACGCTGTGGATATTGTTTATTTCTTTTACGTGAATTTGGTTCAATTTAGAAACACAAGTTTCGGTTCCGTCCGCGATGGTATCGCATCCTGTTCAGCAAAAAGGTCACCGAAGCAGGCAAGCGACGTCGGAGATCACTACAAATATTCCGTTGTGCATGCTCTTAAATTTGAAATATGTTTCCTGCGAGCTCACCTGTACCCTTTGGTGGTTCCTGGCTGTAACAGCGCGCGAGACATAGCCGCAAAGCTCCCGACCGTCGCGAAACCGCGGATACAAGACTTCTGGTGGCGGCCATGACAGTTTCGGTCGGCCAATGTTTTTACGCTGGTTCGAGGCTAGGTCTCCCTCCCCGCCGAAATCCCCGCAGGGTCGGCGAGAGAGGACATTTTGGATTGACTGGGACGAGGGTAAGCGCAGCGAGTTGCCATAGCGGTTGGGCGAGAGAGACAACTAGGCCTTTTTCCTTCGTCGAAATATAAGTTTTTTTCTACAGTTCGCCTTCCCAAACCCTCTAAAATCACGGCAAACGTTCTTGGGATTCGCGATCATGGCAGAAGATGACTACGAACTTGACGAGTAAGTTACAATTTTTGGTTGGGCGAGCGGTTGAGAGGAAGGGAGTGTTTCCCCACCGCCGACACAATGAAGGTTGGCCTCATATCGCGTCATTCGCGGCAATTTAGCTTTTCGGCTCTTGTTAGGCTCTTTGCCCTGTGCCTTCATGCAGTCATCAAGCGAATGTACGATTCGACTCATTGACTCCTGTCTTCCTCTAGTGTCGACGGAGATGCTTTTGAGGCGGAAGAAAATCCGGATAAAAGCCTCCGTAATGAGGTATGTGCACCGTTGGTTCAAGGGCCACTGGTTCCATTGCTTCTTTTGCCTGAAAAGTATGATACAACTATTTCTGTCGCGACTCGCTATTTGGTACCCGGAAGACGTGACTGACCAAGACTATTGCTCCTGATGGCATTGTTGCGGCTACAGCTGACCTACTTCGATGCATGCAAGGTGGCTATTGTTTCGATAACCGCCGGGCCAGGTTTTTAAATGCTGGCAGGATAAGTACGCAGAATGTGCGCATGAGTGCCAGATTACCCTTGACGGTGACGTTGTTTGTCGTGATGCTATTGAAACTTTTATACAGAGCAGAAGCTCGTGATGAACCATTTGTGAATTCGGAACGTGGAATCTGTCAAGTTACCGAGCGCACTGTCAGAAAGAAGGCAGCAATGGTGTCTTCTCCCCCACCTCACTTTGTCCAGTGTAGATTCCAATTGGCTGAGACGGGTCACGTGGGCACATATGCGCCCAATCGTTCGCTGTCTCTCCGCTGTAGTGCTGGAGGGGAAGCCACTTCTCACCCGCTAGTGGGGAACTTTTTATTTTTTCCTTCACCCTAATGTAGTGAGGGGATTTCATGCAACTTTTGCTCACATATTTTTTTATATTAAAATACCGCAATTCGGTGCTTTTGCTTTCGTAACTGATATTTGTGTGCTGCGTCATTGTGTTTGTGTAGCAGCCAGGCTCGTGCTTGCGTGTCGGCGTCTTTGTGAATGGCACCTGCCTGATGTGAGTATGCCTTCTTGCCATCTCCCAGAACCAAAATCTTCTCTCTGGTTGAGGGAGAGTGGGTTTGTTATGTGGCGCATGCCGCGATTTCCCGCCTTTTTTGTCGGCTGGAATGTTTTTGCTTTTGCATGTTGGTTCGTTTTTGTATTCCCACCATTTTCGTCACAAGAGTAAAGAAATCGCAGTGACCTTCGGTTGCCGTTTGCATGCATTTCTGACGAGTTCTCTATTCTGGTGCCTGTTTTGATGTCGCGGAGCGACACTTCGGTTTTCACTTATTTTCGAACACGAAACTTCGAAACGTGTGCATGGGTTTTCTGGTAGTATGACAGGTCGACCTCTGCGAAAGCCTGGTCATGGTTACTAATACTCATACCAGAGCCTGTTTGACTAACCTCTGATGTCGTCTGCTACCGGACTGGGATGACGTCACAGCCGAGTTTGCGTCATCCTCAGAGGACGAACGAGCCCGTTATTTCATTAACAGCACTGAACATCGTGTCACCATAGCGAACTGCACATTAAAAATGTAGTTCCAATTGTATTCACGTCGTGTAGTTCACGGCTAGGTGATTTTCTAGGCCTTGACCCACATTTTTGTCGGCTGGCCGATTGGCGACCGTGAAGGCGGCTTCCCTGCCTGCCTTGCGAGTGCATTGCTCATCGAAGCATATTTTAGTCGTTATGCGATGAAACTTTTTTCTCAGGAACAACCTCCCTTCCGTGTTGCTTTTTCTATTTATTTTGGACGTATTTGAGGCCGAGGATTTTGTTAAGAACAATACCCAAAAGATAAATTGTTCGATGAAAGATGAATGGCACTGAAAAGGTTAGCCAGCTGTAGGACTCGAACCCACATCTTCTGGAATACTAATACTGGTAATCCAGAAGATGTGGGTTCGAGTCCTACAGCTGGCTAACCTTTTCAGTGACTTTCATTGTTAATTTCTTATGCAACTTGAGGCCTTGTATGTGATTGTCCCTTCTATGTTGTTCCAGCCTCAGAACATCAGTTCTCTCATGTTAATTGTTTTTAAAATCTTTCTACAAAGAACAGTATCCTGCTTATGTGGACATGCAAAGCAGGATCATGCTGCACTTACTCTTTTGTCACTTTGAGGATTCATGACATGATTAAAGAACACGTGTGCACAGCAAGAATGAGATTGTTAGAATTGGCTGTACTGTGAGCATGCTATTGGCAAAAGCTTAGTAAAATATTGTAAATTTCCAATATTTTTCATGAAGTATATGTAGGGGGGGCCTGACTTTTTTGGGTTATGTGCTTATCCTGGATTTGGGGGGGGGGGGGGCGTGCATTTTGAAATCTCTAATGATAGGTGAAATCAGTCCTTCTTGACATATACATTTTTTCTTCCTGTCCAGCAACACCCCACATTCCATGCAAAACGTAAGGACCACATGCGGTAACATGAAATGTGCTTTGGTAGCCAAGGTCATGCTGAACTCTGGGAAGTGGTGGGTTTTAATCCTACCTCCGGCTGCGCTGTCTGAGGTTTTCCCAAAGACTTTCCAGGCGAATATCTGCACAGTTCTCCCCGAAGTCGGCCCAGGACGCGTGCTAACCCCCCACCCCGGTCTCCCGCTCCTTCCTGCTGCCCCCTCTCCATCTATCCACTTCTGTACACCTCTCATAGCCACAGTTGCTCCGCAGCGTTAACACGGAACAACAGGAAAAAATGAAATGGGCTTCACATAGATTACTGTTGCACTCAAATAATATTTACATGAGAAATGTGTACACGTTGCCACTAAATAGTGTACATCCTACGTGATACAGTGCGATAGGAATTCGAGATATCGGGGGGGAAATCAAGTTTAACCCGAGAAAGTCAGATGCTAAATATATGTATGTTGGCTCAAATGATGGTTTTAAAAAAAGTGTGAGCTGGTGACAGTGATTCATAACGACAACCTGGAGATTAGGGATGACAAGAAAATGCACACAAATTAAGGTCCCAATGATGAAGAAATTAGGATGTGGCAAGCTAGCTGGTGTAAACATGGACAAGCATGTATCCCTATATGTTCTCGACATATGATGCATTTTGTTGTGTGGCAGTAGCTGTTTTCAAATCGTGAAAAAGTTCAGGGGGCAGTGTAAATGAATGCAGACTAATTGCACGACAGGTGCTGCCCTCGTGCAAAGTACACCGAGCCCAGTCGAATAGAACAGGGTAAGCTTCAGATAGTTTCCCACAGACGTCTGCACTGCATTGCAATTTTCTAAGTGATGATTGTCTATGAATTTACTGAGTAAAAACGCGTCCACCTTAAGCAAAATTGATTGGCAGCATGCACAACATCGATGATAGGCCATTACCAATAACGACAGTATATTCGTGTCGTCTGCTCCCCGGTCCACAAGACTGTGCAGCATTTTCGTGAACTTATTCTGCACCTCTCCCAATTGAATGGTTGCGTGTAGTGCAAAGGCTGCACCTCCGCTGAATCGAATGTGGGAACTTGCACTAGATCAGAAAGTGCAGCCCCATCGATCTTGCGGGTCTTGTTTCGTTGCATCGGGCATTAAGGTCTCCCGATTTCTCTCCGCAGGATACAAGTCGTAGCCCCTTGCAAGCCACGAGGACAAAGACTGAGCAGCCAAAGGTGTCTGTGGTGACGTCTGCTCGGTTATTGTAGGCGACCATGGAACACCAGGGACCAGACACCTCAACCCCCGGTGAGTCACCGTCCACGTGTGTGGTGACAGTATTGAGTGCAGGTAAATGTGTGGTGCCTTTGGTGATGGTGGTGGTGCACAATGCTCTGTTTAAAAAAAAAAAAAAAAGCGCGAAAGATTAATGATGCTTTATGCCAGTATCAAAGAGAGAGAGAGAGAGTAGACATTTTTGTTTTAGACAAGCTCCTCCTGTGGCACGTTTGGCTCATGTGGCGTTCCTGAAAGAAAGGTTGCGGAAAAAATGGGGGGGTCGCGTCCCTTGCTTGTATAGATTTTTTTTTTTTCTTGTGCTAGGTGAGCGTTCGACAGCGCTCACCGTTGCTGCTCCGTAGCAGCTCACACAGGTGGCGATTTTGCTTGTTTGTTGTCGCGCTGCGTCGTAGGGCACTTCTACACCCAGCAGTGCCTCTCGGCTTGCACGAGCTTTCGGCGGTGACCATTTCTTCTGCAAGAGGTATTTAAACAATACTGGTAAGTTGCCCTTCTGTTTTTTTTAAAGCCTATGTATTTTGTTCTTATTATTATTATTATTTGTCCAGTTCTGTTTTGTTGTGTTGCAGGGGCGGGGCGTTAGTTGCTGCCGGTTTTTAATATTGTCAGCACTCTGTTTTTCTACCCCTGAAACACGGTGATGCCTCCTCTCACCCACGTTTGGTTTTATCTCCCGTGCCTGCTGCTGTTGTTCCCGCTTTTGAGTTTGCCCCCTCTCCTTCCCCAAACACTCCCATGGGTGCGGTCGTAGCCCGGTGTTGCCATCTTGCTCGAAGAGAACCAGCCAAGACAGTGGGGGAATATGGGCATTGTGGAGCTCTCGGGCGCCTTTCGTCCAACTAACGTGCGTCTGATAAAGGAAAGGCTTTGCAGTGCCTTACAGGACTTGCACTGATCAAGCATGCCTCGCACTGTCCGTGTTGTGTGGGGCACCATGTTGATATTTCCGCTCGTTTTTGACTGGAGCCATACGCACTGCACTCCCTGTTAGCCTGTTTTTGTCCAACGGTGCGTCATCTACCCTTTCAGCAAAGGGTAGATTGTATAGTACAGAGCGAAGAAGGCGCTGTCAGCTAACAGCGAAAAGCTTCGAAAATTCTTGGGTGGCCACTTTTAGGCACCTTGTAGTGTAGCCAGATGGTTTCAAGCTTTAACTTGGGCAAACTTTCCCGGCACGTTCTCTGAAACGTCGTATCGGGCAGTGCAAACTGACCCATTGCCATCGTTTACCAGATGCTGCTATTAGAGCATCGGGTCAACTTAGCTGCATTTCACAGTAAGTAATGGTAGAAAAGGCATTCCTGGCCCAGTAGGATTGAGCACGTGGGGGATGGCAACACTGGACTGCGGAACGAGAAGCTGCATGACTGGCGGCATATTTTTTTTTTGGTTTCCTCCTGAGTTTGTCCTCCAGTGTGCCCTGAAGCACTGCTGGGAGTGTGAAGGTGACAGCGTCTGCACCACGACCGCACCGTCAGGCAGCTTCTCATGACCGCCGCCACACCCCACGGAGCAGGGAGAGAGGTGCAAACCCTAAGGCAGCGCATTTGGCACATGTAGCTCTAAGGAAGTATGGAATGCTTTCGAGGATAGGAAATTCTGGTGTGCGTATGAACATGGAGTGCTGGAGGCTATGGGGGATACAGTGGTTTACTGGCGCTCGCTGCTCCTGGGATGTTGTGGTATGTGCACACCAGGGGGTCTGGTGACTGGGCCTGTTTGGCTTTCAGGGCGCCTACCAGAAGGTGGGGCGACCTCGGCGGCTCACCGCTGTCCGCTCTGCCCTTTTGCCACAGACTCTGTGGCTGACTTCTGCAAGCACATGTGCGTCCACACGGACGGGCGGCCATCGCCCGCGGCGGGGTGCGCCGTCTGCGACAAGTTGATGGCCAAGGAGGAATCTGGCAGCAACAAACTGGGCTGCTGCAGCGGTGGCGGCGAGGATAGCGGCCGACCGTTCTCGGCCACCGACGGTGGCCGCGTCTGTTGCCGGGGCTGGGTGCTCGCGGGCAGCCGCATCGCGCTGGGGAACAATCGGGCGGCGCGCGAGCGGCCCTTCGGTTGCGGCACGTGCGGCAAGGCGTTCGCGCAGAAGGTGCATCTCGAGAACCACACGCGGATCCACACGGGGGAGAAGCCGTTCGCGTGCTCGGTGTGCGGCAAGACGTTCAGCCGCAAGGAGCACATCGGGCGACACATGCGGACGCACACGGGCGAGCGTCCCTTCTGTTGCTTTACCTGCAGCAAGAGGTTCAGCCAGAAGGTGCACCTGGAGAGCCACGTGCGGATCCACACGGGGGAGCGGCCGTACGTGTGCACGACGTGCGGCAAGGCGTTTGGGCGTAAGGAGCACATCGAGCGGCACGTGCGCATCCACACGGGCGAGCGGGCCTTTCTCTGCACCGCCTGCGGCAAGGCGTTCTCGCAGAAGGTACACCTGGAGAACCACGTGCGCATCCATACGGGGGAGCGCCCTTTCCGGTGTTCTGCCTGTGGAAAGGCATTTCGCCAGAAAGAGTACATCAAGCGGCACATGCGCACGCACACGGGAGAACGACCCTTTGCCTGCGCCACGTGCGGCAAGGCCTTCCGGCAGAAGTCCCACGTGGACCGACACTCGCGAACCCACCAGGCGGGAGCCGTCGTGGCCTTCACGTCAAAGGAGCCGCAAGCGTCCACCCTCTGACCCAGCACTGCGGCTTAGTAAAAAGGGTATGTTCTCCCCGGGGGGGATTAGGTCTAGTTATTAGTGTCATTTCTGTCGAGGGTGTGTGTGGAGGAGATTGCCAGGGGGTAGTGTGCGCTTTCAAATTTTTGCCTCTGCTGTTGAGCTTTAAGTCGTCATTTTTGGGCTGGTGTAAGTCGCGGGCGCCACCAGCATGGCCAACGGCAGCACACCACGTCTCGATAAAAAAATTCCCAAACCAAACCGGGCTTCTTTTTGTCTCTTTGCTTGCAGAGCCGGCCAAAGGTGAGGCAGCCCCGCACCACCGCTGCCCCCTCTGCCCCTTTGCGACGGAATCGGTGCCCGAGCTCGGGCGTCACATGTGCGCACACGCAGAGGCGGCGCCCCCTCCGTACCCCAACTGCTCGGTGTGCGACAAGTTTGCCAAGGAAGGTGGCGGTCCGCAGGAAGACAGCCTTCGCTGCTGTGCCTGTGGTGAGGGCTTTCCGGACGGCACGCAGCTCCAGAACCACCTGCGACAGCATGCTGAGCCGCCGAGGCTCTTCAACTGTGCCGCCTGCGGCCTGGTGTTCGCCCAGAAGGCTGCCCTCGAGGCGCACGTGAGGACGCATGAGCAACGATATGGTGTTTACGGAGATGCATTCGCGCAGAACCTAAAGTTCCTCCTGAAGACGGACGGCAATGCATTTGCAGGGGCTAGGGTGGTCCAGCAACCCACCGGAGGTGCGAGTTCTCCCAAGGGCGAGAGGCCCTTTGGCTGCAATACGTGCGGCAAGACCTTTGGCCGCAAAGAACACATTGAGCGGCACATGCGGACTCACACGGATGAGCGGGCCTTTGTATGCTCGGTGTGCGGGAAGTCGTTTCGGCAGAAAGTTCACCTGGCCAGGCACGTGCGGATCCACACGGGCGAGCGACCGTTTGCATGCTCGGTCTGTGGCAAGACTTTCAGCCGGAAGGAGCACATTGGACGGCACATGCGGACACACACGGGCGAGAGGCCCTTTTGCTGCCCGACGTGCGGGAAGGCATTTGCGCAGAAGGCCCACCTGGAGAACCACGTGCGCATTCACACGGGGGAACGCCCCTTCGCCTGCTCGGCATGCGGCAAGAGCTTCCGCCAGAAGGAGCACATCCACAGGCACATGCGTACACACACCGGAGAAAGACCCTTCGCCTGTTCGGCCTGCGGAAAGTCCTTCAGGCAGAAGTCGCACGTAGAGCGTCACCTGCGCACTCACGCCCGCGGGGGCCCTCCGCCCCCTGCCCCCAGATCTTCCCCGTCCACGCTCAGGTGTCCCACTTGTGGGAAGCAGTGTGCCACACCATTAGAACTGCAGCTTCACCTGCGGTCTGTGCATGGGACCTCATTCACATCTCCTCCACCTGCCGCAGTGCCGCCTGTTGCGGTTTCTTGTACATAGTCGTTGCTGTATTCATCTCTTTGCATCGTCAAACTGCCAATAAAGACTCTCCCCTAGTGGAAGTGCCGTTAGATGCTCCTTTGGTGGGGAATATTTTGTCTTTCAGGACTGTCTCTTCCAGCACTTGCATGCCATCATCGGTTAAGGGGCTTCACCCTGAAACAGTTAAGTGATTTTGTCCCCCCCAGGTAGAAGCTGTAGCCGGTTGTCGTGTACCTTTTACTTTTTGTTTTGTTGAGATGTGTGGCGAGAAACTTGCACGTGGGTCTCTTCTTTGCATGCAGTGGGGGCGGCCGAGACGCGCGCATGAGCCAAGGTGCCGCAGGACGGGGCTTGGGGGCCTTTTCACTGTTTTTTACGTTTTTGTTGCTGTGTGCCCCCAATGTAGGAATGGCAGAAGGCAACGGGACCGGAGCCCCGGAGGAGGCGAAGCAGCGCTGCCCACTGTGCCCCTTTGCCTGCGACTCTATCGACGAGATCAACAAGCATGTGGCCCTGCATCAGCAGCAACAGCAGGCAGTGGTGGCCGCAGCATGTGGAATGTGCGAGGGCCCCAAGGAGGTGACGCTGTATGGGTGTGGGGTATGCGCCAAGGCGTTTGCCCTGAAAGAGGAGCTGGACGAGCACATGCAGAGCCACGCCAGCCGCCTGTTCAGCTGTGCAGTGTGTGGTGCGATATTCGTGGATAAGGACCACTTGGACGGTCACATGCGCACGCACGAGGTGTTTAGTTACGGCGGCGCCCCAGGTGGCGGTGGTAAGCCCTTTGTTTGCTCTTCCTCTGCGGTGGCAGCGGAGGACAGGCGGGCCAAGAAGCGGCCCTTCATCTGCCCCACGTGCGGAAAGGCGTTTCGGCGCAAAGAGCACGTAGAGAGGCACATGAAGATGCACACGGGGGAACGTAACTTTGTCTGTTCCACGTGCGGCAAGTCGTTTAGTCAGAAGGTACACTTAGAGAATCATGTGCGGATACACACCGGCGAACGTCCGTTCAGCTGCCATGTGTGCGGCAAGGCCTTCCGGCGCAAGGAACACATCGGTCGGCACATGAAGATACATACAGGTGAAAGGCCTTTCTCCTGCTCTGTCTGTGCCAAGGTGTTTAGCCAGAGGGCCCACTTGCTCAACCACCTGACGATTCACTCCGGCGAGCGCCCCTTTAGCTGTGCTACGTGCCGCCGGACCTTCCGCCTGCGGGAGCACGCCGAGCGGCACGCGCGCACCCACGCAGGTGGGTGGGCCCCCCCCTCTATCCTGTACCCCTTCACACCTGCACCCCTCACTTAGGGGTGCCGATGTGTTGGTGTTGTCAGGGGTTAGTGAAGCACTCACGCACGCTACACACACACACATACAGACAGCCATCGTGGTTGACCACGCTGCCGCCAATCCCGCGCGCCGCTGCCGCCTCCTCCTCTCTCTCACCTAGAATCCTTTCTCTTACCTGTCTCTCAAAACTCCCGTCCCGAAAACCCCCCACTTCTCCCCTTTCCCTGGTAGTAGCTACTCTGCTCGAAGGACTACGGTTGCCTCAGAGTGCGGCGGATTGTTCCCGGGATTGGGGGTCTTCTCTCTGTTGGTTGAGTGGGCCACCCAAATTTTGTGTTTGCGAGGCAATGCAAAGTACATCGCGTTCTATCATGACAGTAAGCACGAGAGACGACATGACACATTGCACTTGGGCGTTTGTTGTAGCACAAAAGTCATTGCTCGCAAAGTCTGTGGGGGCTGAGGTTTCCATGCACACAGTTGAGAACCGCAGTTGTGACGCGAGGAACGTAGTGTTTTGCGCAGTCTTGATGCATTTGGCAGTAACTTCCGAACGGGCTAGTGCGCAGTGTTCCATACGACTGCGCTCCCAAGGTGTGCAGGAATACAGACCCTGTAGATCTTGTGAGCCCTCTTAACGTGTCTGAGCTTAACGCTTGAATGCACCCTCCTTACGAGCTTTTGTTCATGTTTTGTCCTAGTGTCGCTGCAGGATGAATACGTAGACCCGTAGGATGAGGACGTTGCCCTGCAGCAATGTCACGTCACTACTAAACTTCCGCCGCACTGCTGTAGCAAACGTCCCTCCCCCCCCCTCTACTCCACTAACGCGGGACGGGCGCCTCTCCACATAACACACTCTGCATGCACTGTCATTTTCCTGGCTCCATGTGCCTAACCGTTTTCCTGTTAGGCTGATGCCTTGCACCTGTCTTGAACCTTGCAGAGGCCAAGTTGACAACCGACGCTGAGGGCAAGATGGTCGTCCGCGTGCAGAAGGCTCCCACGGTGACGGCCGTCCCAGAGACAACCACCCATCGGTGTCCCCTCTGCCCCTTTGCAACGACGTCCGTGAATGACTTCTGCAAGCACGTTGTGCTTCATGCAGAGGGCCGTTCTAACTGTACCGTCTGTGACAAAAAAGAAGGCATGGAAGCTTTGGAAGCCCCCAAGGCCCAGAGCACCCTCGTTGCAGCAAACCCACCGTCTCCCCAGCGGTGCAACGTGTGCGGAGAGACGTTTGCGGATGCCACCAGCTTGCAGTGCCACATGAGGAGTCACGCAGACACCCAGCTGCTGTGGAGCTGCTCTTTCTGTGGCCTCGTGTTTAGCCAGAAGAACCAGCTGGACGCCCACGTGCAGAGCCACGTGGTGACCGAGCGGCTGCCCACGGCCACCGTGGCCACGACCGTGGCCGCCTGGCCGCTCAAGGTGGGAGCAGACCCATCCAAGCCCAAGGAACGGCCGTACACGTGCCCCACCTGCGGCAAGACCTTCTGTCAGAAAGCGCACCTGGAGAATCACTTGCGAATCCATACCGGGGAGCGGCCGTTCAGTTGCACCATCTGTGGGAAGGCGTTTCGGCGGAAAGAGCACATCGGCAGGCACATGCGTATCCACACGGGCGAGCGGCCCTTCTGCTGCCCACACTGTGGCAAGCGGTTCAGCCAGAAGGTGCACCTGGAAAGCCACGTCCGGATTCACACCGGGGAGCGGCCCTTCAGCTGCTCTGCCTGCGGCAAGACCTTCACGCGCAAGGAGCACATTGAGCGGCACATCAAGACGCACACTGGGGAGAGGATGTTTGTTTGCTCGTCCTGCGGAAAATCCTTCAACCAGAAGGCGCACTTGGAGAGCCACATGAGGACGCACACCGGCGAACGGCCCTTCAACTGCTCGCCCTGCGGGAAGACGTTCAGGCAGAAAGTGCAGCTCGACAGACACAGCCGTACCCATGCACCACAGCAGCCGCAGCAGCAACTGACGATGACCTGCACGGAGGAACAGCAGCAGCAACAACAACAGCAGCAGCAGAGAATCCCGCTTTGCATTCCTGGTTGCCCAACGTGCGGCAAGACTTTCTGCTGCCACCTGGAGCCGCAACTGAACATTCGTAATCTCTTAGGTGAGGCAGCAGCTGCTCAGCAGCAGCAGCAGCAGCAACAACAGCAGGCAGCAGCGGCTGCCCAGCAGCAGACACAGCAGTGCACAGTGCAAGTGGAAGCAGTCAGCAAGGCCATGTGATTGGTCGCCAGCCTGTCTCCCCTTTGGTCTCTCTCTCTCTGCGGGTTCTGTGGTGGTGTACCTACTTGCTTTGATTCTCAGTGTAAAGTTAACATTTCTCCATTGTCCATTTTTAGCTTGTTTCTCAGCACAATAAAGGCGACGTTTGACAGATTTGAGCCTCCTTACTTGTGTCCTGGGGAGCCGTAAGAGGATTAAACTTTGGATGTCGGAGTTGATGCACTGCATGACCACCATCACTTTTGGCACCAATGCAACATGCTGCTTATGCGTTGTGGCTACCGAAATGGTGGGCCCTAGAAAATCGTGCCAGCGCTACTTATCCTGTTTGCGCAGATCATGATACTTTTGTGAGTGGGCAAAGTACAATGCCCTTTGCACTTTATCTTGGGTTGCATGCTTGAGTTGCCGGAGCAAATTCTGACAATATTTGGAAGGCACCACAGTCCTGGCGGCGTGTCCCCGCAGTGTACCTTTGAGACATGCGAGGCCTGTTTGCAGCTGTGGCAACCACTCACTGCCACTGTCCTCTTTCAGCAAACGGCGTGGCTCCCAGCACACAGCCACGGAACTGCCACCGCTGTCCCCTCTGCCCCTTTGCTACGGAGTCTGTAGCGGAATTCTGCAGGCACATGTTTGTGCACACAGAGTCCCGGCCCTCTTTCTCCTGCCCCACTTGCGGACGGGGCTTTGCGCAGAAGGCCCAGTTGGATGCGCACGTTCACGTGCACACGCGGGAGCGACCCTTTGGCTGCCCGGCGTGCGGGAAGACCTTTGGCCGCAAAGAACATGCAGCTCGGCACCTGCGGGTGCACACCGGGGAGAGGCCCTTTGCCTGCGCTACCTGCGGTAAGGCGTTTGGCAGGAAAGAGCACCTTGAGCGGCATCTACGCATTCACACGGGGGAAAGGGGGTTTGTATGTCCAGTCTGCGGCAAGGCGTTCCAGCAGAAGCTACATCTAGAAAGGCACCTGCGGGTGCACACCGGGGAGCGGCCCTTCGGGTGTCCCGCCTGCGGGAAGGCGTTCAGCAGAAAGGAGCACATCGGGAGGCACATGCGAACGCACACGGGCGAGAGGCCCTACACGTGTGAAGCTTGTCCCAAGACGTTCAAGCAGCGGGAGCATCTGGACAAGCACGCGCGTGGACATGCGACACCGCGGATGGTGCCTCCTCCAGGTATTCCACCACCGGTGCTGTCGCCGCAGTCGTTGATGGCAATGTGGCAGCCTGCAGTGTTGGCCAAGCACTTGGCGCAGAGTCAGAGGTTGACAGAAGGAGTACAGTCGTGAGAGCCGTTGCATCGCGGCTGTAGTTTGGCTGTGGATCAACCTTGTGCTTAGCATGCTTTTCTTCGATTCCTCGGCCTGACGAAAGAGAACTTCCGCTTGCTCTAGTAGGCTCGAGGGAGTTTAGGCCTTCTTACATTCCATGGAAGCATTTTGCCGGCAATTCCTACTGCTGTTTGTGCAACGTTTTCGGACTGGTAACTTAAATCTCTGCTGTCCACGTTTTGCTGCGTACTGAGACACCTATGTGCCAAACGTGGTGGTGGGAATTGTACTTTTTTTCTAATTTTGACGTTTCTTTGTGTGTATGTGAATGAATGTATTGTTGTGATTTGTGCAGCATTATTACATATATGCAACAACACCATCATTTGCTTGAATTGTGTTTTGTCGTTTCTGAAAGTGCATATAAATTAGGTAAGTAAATCAACAGTTCCAGTTCCAGCTCCTGTAGTGCTTGTGAGAGGTTGAAATCATAGGATGCGTTCTGGTGACAGTAAAAAATCAATATACTATTTCATCAGAAAACTACGGCCAAGTAGATATCTGTGCAATCTTGTCAGTTATGCCGGCTCACTTGACTTTGCCGTTGTCGTTCTATGTTTAATCACCAATACCATATACTTGCCTATGGGAAGGTGACTGGTTTTTGACAATGGTTGCAGTGATTTATCCAGATCTCCCACACCCTGCAACGGGGAGAAGTGAGGGATTCTTGTTATGTCAGCCGTAATGACATGTCGGCAATAATTATGCATTGAACTGTTGACATAATAATAATGACATCTCCGCATCCCAAAATATTTTGCAACACCCCACACTTTGGATTCTGGATAAACCACTGCTGAACAGCAGCTAGTGGGCCTAAAAGATTGGTATTTAGCTGGGTTCGAGGGATCGCTAGCCCCTTTCGGGTTGGCCCACTTGGTCTAACCAGACCTAGCCTAGATCGATAGCTACCTGACTTAGACTAGATTTAGTCTAACCTGGACCACGCGAGAAACGTGAAGGTTAGTGGAGCTGTTAAAGTCACGACGGACATTCCAACTCGGAAGATGATGGTCGCCGTAGTTGTGGCTGGTGAAAATTGAAGAAGGGCTTAAATTTCACTCTGGAACGCATGGCAACGCCTATGTCGCCTGGTAACAAGTGCACGGCATGTACTACTCCGGATGCGTGGTGTCGAGCCGACAGTTCCAGGAACTGCTCGTGAGTGTGCGTCACGCTTTCGGAAGTGTCGGCAGCTCACGGGACCTTGAAATGATAGGTAACGGGATAATGTGCAGGGGAAGAAATCGAAACGCGCAGCTCGTACCACGAGTCACCCGCGTGAGAGAAAGGGCAGTTCGCGTGAGCGCCGAGCGATGCCGCCCGCGCGGTCTCTGACGTCATTGCATGACGGTCGCCGAGCCAGGCCTCCACAGCTCCCCGCATTTGCGGCAGTAGAAAAATAAAATCGCGTCACAGTCACGTGGTATTACATCGTCAGGCATCATGACGGATGCCCATTGGCCAAAGGAGGATGCGCACTCCGGGATTGGTTGATAAAGTTTCGAAATATCTGACAGCTCACTTTTCGCGGGCAGTCTGGGCAGTCGGCTAGGCGGGCAGCTCCAAGCAAGGTCGCTGCGTCTCCGCGGCTCGCCGATGTCGGTTGACCACAACGACCAAAGAGGAAGTGTACGCGCGGGTTTGTTTGTGAAGTATAGTGACTCTGGCCATGTACTGATCTCCGATAAAGTGCCGACCTACGGACATTCTTGCCGGGTCGGAACTGGAATGCTTGGTGAGCTGACGCATGAGGAACACTTTCGAGCGCTGTCGCATTTTCAAATACAGTGACGAAGAAGAGAGTGTTCGTACGACAAAAGTATTTCCCGTGACTGTGTGACCTACGGTGCATCGCCAGAATGAGAAGAAGATGCTCATCTGTGAAACGCACGCACTCGTGGACTTCGCTCGCCTCCAGAAGTAGACTGTATGTGTGCTTTGCAAGTTCGAACTTGGTTTGGTTACTGTCTATTCAAGGAAGGAAACGTCCTGTACGCACGGTGAATATATGAGTCAAACATTTGAGTTTATACGTTGCATCAATAAATATGTATTTCGCCTGTCAAAAATGTCTTAGTTATTTTGGAATAACGGGCGCCAGGTATAAAAACCAGTAGAAGTCAATGGCAGCCAGGGCCGGCCGAAAGCCGAGCCAAACTGAGAGGTTGCTGATTGGTTGGCTGCTAGGCATCACGACGCATTTTCATTGGTCGTATGTCCAGTGTTGCCTGAATTATCTTAAACTATGGGCTCTATGGGGAGCTGTGGGCGCCTGGCCGAGCCAGGCCCCCACAGCTCCCCCAACTTCCGGCTCTAAAAAAATATTTTCACGTCATAACCACGTGATATTGTTGCGTCAGGCATCATCACTAATATCCATTGGCCGAGCAGTATTGCGTTGCTCCGATTGGTTAATAAAGCTTCGAAATATTTTTTTCGCGGGCGACCGCCTGAGCAGCGAAATCCAAGATGTCGGTTGACAGCACCGTTTCGTGGTCAAAGAGAAGTGTTCGCAAATTTCTTCGTGTGTTCAAGATACTCTCTTCGTCTTGTACTGTTTCTCGACACAAATATCATCATACGAGCAGTGAATCGATTTTGGGACTGGGATGCTGTGGTGATTTAAAGCGTGAGGAACATTTTCGAGCACCGTAGCATTCTCGATGCAGTGACAACAAGAAGCTTCATGCAACACAAACACTTTACGTTTCGTTGTAACATTCGGTGCACTGAAAGCAAGGAAAGGAAATGCTTATCGTGAAATTGATGCACTCGTGTGAGCCTCGTTCGAATGGTTCCGAACGTTCGGTATTGCTTGGAAGGACTTGTGCATTGTGCCGCTGTGGTCGAATGCTAATTGCTTGTGTCTGGATGCGAAGTTACGTGATATCCTATTCGCGTACTTGATAAGAAGCGATAACATGTCTCGTTAAACATGTTTAGCCTTCTGAGATATCGGAAAGCTTTTTCAAGCCCGGTTGCAGCTGTCACACCCACGTCGGCTAAGTTCTTACGAAGAACACCGAGGACTGCAACTCAGCCTTGGTCTAATACGGCACCAACTGCCTGCAAAGAAAAGGATGGACCGTGGGAACTGACCACATCCGTGGGTATCAACCTTGGGACATAAAGGAACTTTACTGAGGAGCTGAGCACAAGGCCACGGCAAAGGGCTGAAAATGACGCGCAGAAGTTATTTAAGCGGTTGCTCGCTTGCTGTCTGTCTTTTACGGTTGTGCTGTTACGTTCACCATGTTCATCCTGTGACGGACACCGAGCGGCAATGGCAAAACGGAAAAGTGAAGACCGAAGACGGTCACGCGGCATCAACTGCCGAGCCAGAGGTTGCAATAACTCGAGCGTCAATTGCAGCCTTTCATTCTTTGGCTTCCCAGGAGACGACAGGTAAGTTTTTTTCGATGCACCTTACATGTGTCACGCATAATAATAATTTATCACTTTCGTGATAAGTAAACTATCTCAATATCACTTTATTTATCACATCAGTCACTTAGTCTGTCGCGAGGCTGTCAAACTTTTGGAGCAACTCAGTTGTGCTCTGTAGAGCTGTAGTTCTCAAGCTGTTTCAGTTATTTGCCTATATTGCATGTGCTTATTCCCAAAGCATTGTATCTTACAGGAGATCTGCATGGATTGAGTACTCTGGCCGGCCTGAATATGCTGCTCTTTCACTTCGCGAACTCAAGAATAGGAAGCTGTGTGAAGTGCATTTTGCTTCCAATTCATTTGCAAACAGACAGAGGACTCATTTGAAGAAAACAGCTGTTCCGACAGTGCCCCTCAGGGCAGTACGCAGTAGTGCATCAATGACAGCAGGTGAGAACAGTCCTTTGCATGATGTCTATTTGTCAGTGATCTAGAGAAAGAAGACTCCACGATGCTTTCTCGTTTCAATATGTTTTGTGTTGCTGAAATGTGCTGAATATTTGTTTTGCAGGTCATTCAGTGCATACAGAGGGACCCTTGTCAACTGCCCCTCTGGCTTTTCCACATGCGACGGGCGGGAGACCTCAGGACGCCACTGGTAAGTGGACAAGCTTATTTTACATTAACAAAAAAAGAAGAAAGAGAGAGAGAGAGACACCAAAGTCTGAAAATTTTATGTTACGAGGTTAGCACATTAGATAATTGACTCGGAGAGCAACAAAGTAATATTTTGACCAGTCTGTTTAATTATACTAATTTTCTTTAGCAGGCTGTTCAATGCATACAGAGGGACCCTTGTCAACTACCCCTCTGGCTTTTCCACATGCGACGGGCGTGAGACCTCAGGACACCACTGGTAAGTGGACAAGCTTATTTTACATTAACAAAAAAGAAGAAAGAGAGAGAGACCAAAGGCTGTCAATTTTACGTTATGAGGTTAGCACATTAAATAATTGACTCTGAGAGCAATAACGAAATATTTCAATCAGTCTGTTTCATTATACCATTTTCCTTTGCAGGCCATTCAGTGCATATGGAACTCTCTCCATCTACCCGTCTTGCTTCTCCCTTGTATCACATGGACCCACAGGAAGGAACTGGTAAGCTGACATACATTAGCGGCAGCGGAGCACGACTAGAATTTGCACGTCAAACCTGTATATCTTGAAACATGACTGATATGATGTTTGTCTTGTTTTAGTATGCTACCTCACCAACTGCGATACTCAAAGCTTTTAACCTTAAACATACATTTAATTTAAATCTAGGTAACTCTCCTGGAGAAGTGGCTTGCATCCAAACAAGCACAGCAGCCTCAGTTTCTAGTACGCATACTGCAACACCATCCCCGCACAGTGATCCTCACGACCTCAGTCGTAAGTAGTGTCCATTTCCTCATGTAGGAAAAAAAAAATAATAACAAACATGCTGCTTCTTTACTGTATAATTTTCTTTGCATTCCACTTTGTCGTAATTGCATGCCTACCGTGCATGCCGCTCATAAGCTGGTGGATAGCTATAATGATGTGCTTATTTTTGTTGGGTTTTGTTACTACAATGTGTCTAATAACAACAGTTCATAGACTGGTTTGTTTTATGCATGTTCAATCTCTGCTTCTTCAGACCAACATCACAAATTTACTATATTTACAGCATTGGCAGTACCTCTAGAGCCATCGGACACAGATCTCGGCACACACCAGCCTGAAGGTAAGAAATGCATTTCAGCTCTCTTATTATCTGTTGCTTGCTGGGTTTAAATTCAGCTTAGGACTTGAGGTTATCGTTCTGTGTTCCGTACTCCACCGGTCATTCCTACTTTGCTGTGTTTGCCAGTTTTTTTTTTTTTTTTTTATTATTATGTTTTGTAGCATCTGGTAGGAAAGGACACATGGTTTATGTTACAATAGTACATAGCGAGCTGCCATGACCATGTGTGCATATGACATACAGACAGGCTCTCGTCTCACTTTTGCGTTCCAGTAATAATCATGTTATCCTTCCATTTTCACAGGTTCTGTTTCTGCTGCTGAGAGGCCAGGGCGTCCCCAAAAGAAAAGAACACCTAGAACTGCTTCCCTTATCTACAGGCTACAGACAACAAGGGAACGCCTGCGACGTTCTTTGTTTCGTAGCCGCGTAACTAGGCATTTTGGGGGCCTCACCAAGGGCCAAATTGTGCATGGAGCATCACGTTACCTTTCCAAACGTGCCCTTGATCTCTTCCGTGCTCAGCTGTGCCTGCAGCCCTTACAGAAGTTTGGTCGTAGGTGGCCTCCCCATTTCAGGAGCTTTGCTCTTAATCTACACTTCAAGGGACCTCAAGCTTACAGGTATTTAAGCGAAGTACTGGCTTTGCCATCTGAGAGTTCATTGCGAAATTGGCTCAAGGAAGTTACTTTGGAACCTGGTGTCATGCCTTCAGTTCTTGAAGGACTGAAGACAAAACTCCAGGGACTGCCACCAAAAGATCGTACATGTGTATTGCTCTTTGATGAGATGTCCATCAAGGAGCATCTGCAGTACGATTCCAGATCAGACACAGTTTACGGCTTTGCAGACACTGGAAAAGAAAGGAACTCCCAGATGGCAAATTCAGCTTTGCTTGTCGCACTCTCAGGGTTAACAAAAGCATGGGTTCAGCCCCTGTGTTATCTTTTTTCCAAGTCTACCGTGTCAGCAGACACACTGCAAGATTTGATTCAGGACCTTATTCGACAGCTTAAATCATTGGATATCTCTGTGAAAGCGGTTGTCTGTGACCAGGGTGCCAGCAACTGTGCATTGTCTAGAAAACTTCAGATCTCCCCTACCAAACCTTACTTCTGTGTCGATGAATCCAAAGTATATTTTATTTTTGATCCACCACATTTAATGAAAACCACACGGAACCTGCTGTTGAAGCATGACCTACAGATCGGGGATGCTCAAGAGAAGGTTCAGTGGTCCTTCATTAAACAGTACTATGAATCAGACCACCCCCTAAAGGTCCGACTGTCGCCAAAGTTGACAGACAACCACATTCACCCCACAGCTTTCAAACGTATGAAGGTCAAGCTTGCGACGCAAGTACTGAGCAATAGTGTTTCCACTGGGATCGCTGTCCTTATTAGCGTGGGATGTATGCCTCCAGCAGCCACTGAGACTTCAGAATTCCTCCTTAAGATGGATCAACTGTTTGACTGTTTAAACAGTTCATCTGTCGAACAGAGTGACGACAAAAAGATGAGATATGCAATGAACAATTCAACGAAACATAAGGAGTTACTAGAGTCTGCAGCCCAGTGGATTGCAACGTGGAAATTTGACAGTGATAGGCAACCTCCTACTGTAAGGGGGTGGCAGATCACGATTCGCGCAGTACTTGCATTGTGGGAAGATCTTCACCAAAATTTTGGTTTTGAACATCTGCTGACACGGAGGCTCAACCAGGACCCCCTGGAAAACATGTTCGGTCAATTCCGGCAAATGCACGGGTGCAATGAAACACCAAACGCGTTTCAGTTTGTGTCAAGCCTCAAGCATACCCTTGCAGGGAGGCTCATGAAGCTTCCAAGCAGGGGGAATTGCGAGGCTGATACAACTGAGCTTTTAAATGACTTGTTGAGCATGCCGGTTTCTTCAACTGCAGACATTCCCTGTGAGCCTGACAGCTCACAAGGGATGCCTGCAGATGATGAAATGGAGACTGAACATGAGATGCATGTTGTGCAGGAGCCTGACAACATTATTGAGGCTAATGCACAGTATGCATACGCGGGATCCTTGGTTCACTCTTTCTTAAAGAACTCAAAATGTACAGACTGTCCAAGCTTGTTGAGGGCTGCAGGTGAGGGGATCAGGAGAGCAGAGGGGTTATATTTGTATTTGGAGAGCGAATCGGGTGGTTCTGACACTACATCTTGTGCCCCATCAGATTCATTTTTTGCATATTTTGGCAGGTTGGAAAATGTATTTAAACTCGAGATTTCAAATGTCTTACACAGACAGCAAGTAAGAAAGCAACTTGTTAATCGGTTAAGACATTGTCATGGCAGAGACACATTGACAAGTCATGAGCCATTCTGCTCGATTGCCTGTCAAGGCAGTTTCCTAGGTCACTTCGTTAATAAACGATTACAGTATCACATAAGACTAAAAAACAGGGAGGCTAAGGAGGCAGCTTTTCAGAGGTCCGAACAAAGGAAACGGAAGAAACTTCCAGCATGAGTGTAACGTTTGAGACATTCAGTGTGGCACTCCATCTCCACTCATCCAAATGATCCTGAGCATTGTGTACAGAAAAAAAGAGAGTGGTGAGATTCCACAAACAGAGAATTTTTTAATATTGTAATGTTACCCACGTCTACAGACATTTGACAAGGATTTGTTGCTTTATGTTGAGAGACAACTATGCAGTATCACACGCCACAGCACCAAAGTGATCCCATCATTAATTTTGGCTCGCTTAGTTTTCTGTAACAGATGGCAAGCAGTATTCAAGTATAAGCTGAGCAGTTTTCATAGTATGCTGCACAAATTCATACGCCTAGGAATGTCATAACCACAGCCATGTGAAATCTATTGTTTATATGATGCATTACATCAAAAGCATGTATATATGACATTTTTGTTTTGAGCCTATAGCTATAAACGAAATGTTTCTTTTGTGTATAGTAGTGTTTGGAGAATAAGCACAATGCAAATAATGTATAAGCATGCATTTTTGCTTTCCTTTTTACCTGTCGTCGTGCCTAACCTGTGCAAGTTGTCATTCTTGAAAGGTGAATCCCAGAGAAGCTGTTTCGTTTGCTGTTCGTAATATTCTAGTCTTCGCAACTGTACATGCCTAATAGTGTTACACATGCGTATAGAAGTATGATATTTCGTATAGTCACACCTACATAATGTGTTTCAGTGAAAGCCTGCACTGTCACTGATGCTACAAGTTCACGTTTTTTCCGTTCGTAGCTCGAACCACCCGTAGTTTACACAATACGAACTACCCCCATTTTTGCTTAGCTTTTGTATAAATTCCAGTACTGTCCTTTCATTGTATGCGTTGTAAAACAAGCGTGATGCTCAAGTTGTAACATCTTTATCCATCCACAATGATTCGTGATGCAACGAATGTTCCACATACGCGGTGAACGAGAACAAAACTCGCGTGTGCATTTACTTTGTGTACTTGCTTGTTGTCATTGCTTCTTGGGTTCTTTCTTTCACTCGCCAAATAAATGTATGTCTTGTTACACGTTGCTTTATTCATTTGGTAATCGCGAAGAATCAGAAAATAACTAGCGGTAGCCATTAAGTAACAAGTCAATAAAAGCCGTCGAGAGCCACGGACGGCCGCGAGGCGAGCCAAACAAGGGCCCTCCTGATTGGCTGATTTCCAGGCATCATCACTCATTTTCATTGGCCACAAGCCCAGTGTTGCCTGAATTATCTCAAACTATAGGCTCTATGGGGAGCTGTGGGGCCCTGGCCGAGCGACGCAGAAGGGCTCCGCCTGGTGCCCGGAGCGGAGGCGAAAATGTGTTGTGCGTGAGGTATCTCTGCGGTGTGCGTCTTTGGCGAGTCTCATGGATGTAGTGATTGGAGCAAGCACGAGTGCCTGATCCCATGATGGTTGACATGGATCCGAGTTTCGAGCCCCAGACTCGGGCTCGATCCAACACATGGCCACTACCACGGCCGGATAATTATATGGACAAAGATGCCGACGACAAAGTGCCCGGGGGTCAGACAGAACCCTTCACCGAAACTGCGGTGGCGCCGAAGAAAAATTCGTCCCGCCGCAACGCCTGGGGGAATATGTCGTACGCGGACCTCATAACACAAGCGATCCAAAGCTCGCCGGAGAAGCGGCTCACACTGTCTCAGATCTACGATTGGATGGTGCAAAATGTGCCCTACTTCAAGGATAAGGGAGACAGCAACAGCTCAGCTGGATGGAAGGTAAGACGTGGCCTCCGCCTCCCCGGCGTTAGGCTTAGCTTTCCCCACGGCAGCCATAACTTGTTGCGCCGTGGAGTGGATTTGGCCGCTATTTTCATCCGACGATCGTCGGTGTTCGGACGCAGGCGTGGCAGCGGTAGGTTACGTGATCACGTGATGACACCCACGTGACTTTTCGAGGGGTTGTCCCAAGTAAAGTGGTGACCTTGGCACCTCGGGACTGCTGGCCCTTCGACGTCTCCATGGTGACGAGTGGTCGGCCTTCGGGGAACTTGCCAACTTTCCGCGGTATGGTCGGCCTTGAGGCACTATGGCACTATTGCCACGTGCGTGACTTAACCCACGGTTCGACCCCTAATGTCACAACAGTTTGCAAACACCTATTTGTGACATGCACACACGTGTGGGAGTTTTCACACTACACGTTGTCATTGATTTGCCATGTTTCGTTTTTAGCAGACGACGTTCTCCTCCGCCTGTGGAATTCGCCGGTTACGTGTACACCTTGGGTCGGTGGCTTTGTAGGGTTTGTTTTGCTCCTCTACAACCGACTCCTTTGGCCAGCTTCAGCTCTGGAGCCGTGCCAAGACGGGGTTCCGATTGAGAAACAAGTGGGGCATCCCTCTTGGAATTCTGGGATCATGTTTATTGAGCAAGAACATTTTCTGGTAAATTTCCAAGTGAAAAAAATAAAGAAACACGTGCTAGGCAGACGCAGTTTTTATCTTTCGTTTAAATTGATTTCCATCCACCTCTTGATGTGTAGAATATATTGTATTTTATTGCAGTTTCGTCCTTGCGTCATATCAAGCAAATCCCATCTGCTAACACGAGGTGCTGACAGACAGACACATGAACATGGCCTCAGATGCAGTAAAAGACATATGTGGTGCATTATGCACAGTTGTGATGCCCATAAAATGTGCACATTTCGTGAGCATCATTTAGGGCGCAGTAGGTGCGATAAGAAAATTCACTGTCGCTCGTCTGTTTTGAAAGTGCCTTCTGTCTCGCATGCAGTGATAAACAGTGGAGTCTGCCAACACTAGCAGTACTGCACAACAATGTTGAAAACCTGAAATATTAAAGGAGAAGCTTCAAAATTTCGGAATTTATTTATGTGGATTATTGGCTTTGCTCCACTTTGCTCATATAGAATCACCACATACGGCGAAATCTGCTTGTGTTACTTAGTGGAGGAACTATAGAACTGAAACTGCACGGTATATTATGTCTTCGATTGCGCAATCGTGAGCTATCGTACGCGGAAGCATGTTGCGTCACATTGACGCGCATATGTCTGTGCGACACCCTCGCCTGGCGCAGGAATAAACGCATTGAAAGGTCCACGAGATGAGTTCCAATCGCACGTATCAAAGGAAACAGCAACGTTCCAGGAAAATGACACATGTCTCACTTGTCGAAGGGTCGTACTTAGAAATTGGGTTTCCCTTTCTGTGTCTGCCTGCCTGCGAAAGTGGAGCTAACTTTACGAACGCCACCTGTCGTTATTTACTATCCTAGTGGCTTTATATTGACAGACTATAGTAGCGTATTTCACTCCGATAACAGCAACCCATTAGTTACTGGCGCAATATACTTGTAAATCTAAGTTTTAGGTGCTTTGGCACACACACCGCAACGTATTTGCAATGTACTGTTTGCATTGCAACAAAAAAGCCGCAGTTTCGTTTCCATAGTTTGTATGAAAAGAGGGCACAGACGCGTTCTGCTGTCGTCTGCGTGCCTAACAGTGTTGCCAGATGCGCGGGACATTGTACTGCTCGTGGCACCTAGGCAAAAGTGGCGCACATG
Organism: Ornithodoros turicata; assembly: GCF_037126465.1. NCBI lineage: Eukaryota > Metazoa > Arthropoda > Arachnida > Ixodida > Argasidae > Ornithodoros > Ornithodoros turicata. Next base: position 8,970,700 of record NC_088203.1, on the reverse strand, counting down.
ATGCAGGCCGTTACCCCCGCTAACCCCTTAGCAGGCATTGCAATATACGGGAGAGCACCACATGTGTCCTAATGTATACGCTTACTTCGAACGCGGCATTGGAATTTCCCGCGACCACAGTGGGATGTTCTGAAATGGCTCGTGGGGCTTTTACGACACTCACCAAGAGAATACGATTGTTGTAACAAGGATACCTGTGAAAGGTCTTTCCGATCACTTCAACTCAGGCTTGTACATGATACTCGAAAAGAGTGTAAGCGACTGAGCACGAGGCAAAAAATTGAGTGCAGCACCTTGACAGTACATTTGGTAGAATACTAAATAGTCATAAAAGTAACTCGTTACTTTCAAGATATTGTCCACTGTACCTATTTCTGAGTTTCGTTTTCTATCTGCCTTTGAGACTCCCGAGGAAAATTAAGTATCTTAGGGAACGTGTTTTGAGTAACTTAAGAAATGAGTACAAATTGCTGCCATAAAGTATTGACGTCAAGATGCCAAATACAGACCTTGAAAGGTATTCGTAAGATACCAGGTTACCCTAAAAAATATTAAGATGGAGCAACTTGAGGAGACTATTTTAGCTAGTACAAGTCTGCTTTGAATTACCTTGCACACACAATATGCAGTGTTGCTGGGGGCGAAGTATCAAACCATATATTTGTAAACATGTTAGGTTCCTCCCCCCCCCCCCCCCCACACGCGCGTGTGCGGCTTCTTCAATCACAAATGCACATCTTTATCGCTGAGGATCCGAGGAGAGAGAAATAATTGCGGACGATATTGCACCACGTGCATGTAACAAGAGGAAAAGGTGGCAGCCACGACGGAATACAGGTGGGATTACCTGTCGGGAAGTTCCGTACCGGTGATCTTGAAATTGTAAAGAGAGTGGTAGTTGGTACTTTAATAATAGTATGGCGGCCTTGGCAGACGACCTCTACACGTGTGCCCCCCTCCGAGCGAGGGTGTGTCGTCTGCATCGTATTGATCACACAGCTTTCATGCGGCCGTACGTTGTTCTGGCTCGCACGTGTGCTGCTTGTTTCGGAAGTGTTCAGTTCTATAAATAGCGCATTGTTACTAAACTGGGGACATTTGGGATACGTCTAGGTACGTTTGATGTGGCCGTCCACAACATACTTCACGCCGTCACTGGCTTTACTGGTGTTACATCGACACCGTCCGTATTTTGAGAACATTTTATCGCATAGAAAGGAGAGGGGGGGGGGGGGGGGGGGGGGGGGGTGGGCTACATATGTTTAGAAGGTGCTGCGTGAAGTGCAGTCCTCTAGAACTGAAGATACAAAGTTTAAAAAGAAAAAGGACTGTTGTGACTGACCCCGGTTTGCAGGACGCAGTTGTGTTTGTGTTGGACAGTCGTTCGATTTTACATGAAAATGGCCTCGTGTCCTTTTTTTTTACGTCTACTGTATTGTGGATAGAAGGAGAAACTAAAACCCTAAAGCCGGATTTAATTTCACCAAGGTAGAAATTTGGGGGGGGGGGGGGGGGGGTAGTTAGTACATAGCCATGAGTAAAAAAACTTGCAGCCAAAACTGCAGTTCTCGCTGTTGTGTGTTTCTACCGTTGTGTCCCGTCCTCTCTTTGGCTGCAAGTTTTTTACTCACGGACTTAATTAATTTTTTTCTTTCGTGACGCGCGGTACAGCAAAATCGATAACTGGCAGACGATTTCGAACGACGAAAAACTGCGACTTCGACTGGCTCGCTGTGCGTCTCGTTCCCATGGTTACGGTGGCTAGAAGCGTGCCTGTGATTTGCCTGAATGCTAACTGTATGTGGCGTCGAGTAACGATCAGTCCTCGTTCAGTCTACTCCAGATAGCGTTGACCCCCGTCGTGAGACAGTGGAACGGTATCAGCGATCGCATTACAAGCAGACCAATTCACTGAAGAAAGCAGACGAACCCACGGTCGTCTGCTGTCATCTCCGACTTCCGTCGTGCTCTCTGACACACGGGTATCCGAAGCAGACGGACTCACTGTCTTCTGCTATCCGAAGCAGACGAACTCACTGTCTTCTGCTATCATCTCCGGCTTCCGTCGTGCTGCTGTGTTACACAGAGAATCACCGATTATAATTCGAAGCAGATGAATGCACCGATTACAATTCGAAGCAGATGAATGCGCTATCATCTGCTACCATCACCGGAAGCAGGGCATGAAGAGCTGCATCGGCGAGCACCAGTTGCGTATGCCTGCTACCACCATGATCATTTGTGCAGCTTTCCTCTGTGGGGTATGGAACCCATAGCATCTGAGCATGCGTAGGGGTCATCTACCCCTTGCGTCCCCGTACACCCATCGTCCAACCTTACTTCCTCGATAGCCAACGTGCTGCCGCTGTATGCAGCTCATTAATACGCACATTTGTTTCTCCCTTCAAGGTCTCAACGGTTTAGGGGTCGGTATTTATAGCCTGGAGGAAAAGTACAGGTACTACTATAAAGGGGAGGGACAGGGAAATTGACCGATTGATTTCGTCGTGAGTCGATTACCGTTTCGTTATACAGCGAGCAAGTTATGCTAATCAGTTCGTCGTATCTCGCGTTGCTCTGTTGGTTCGAAGCGATCGTTGATGTTTCTGAAGAATTGCGTAACGCAGATAAGAGGAAGCACTGCTGGTGGAGTTTTGAAAACGCTCGAGTAATGTAGCTCGTTCGGTTTCCTGATGTCTTCCGTGTATTACACGACGCCTGAAAGTTTCACGATTTTCCCATCGTAAGCGCTAGCAGAACTTAGTTCACTTACCTGCAACAATGGCGCTGGCTACATGACCTAGAACGATGGCGATGTCGTTCCGAGTTGCCAGCTTGCTGACGCAATATGTGGACGTTCTGGTGCCGAAAAGTATAGCCATACGTAAGAGATAGTAGCCGCCGAAGTAGCCATGATGCCACAAACGTGTAGCATTTTATTTTAGAACCAATACATGACACAGGAGCATGTAGAAGTTAAAGGTAAAAACAAATAATATGGCAGAATGTGTACAACTAATAATTAATAACTGGGGGCTTACGTCGCGAGACAGAATGTGTACATAAAGAATAAAGACCACCACTCTATTCCTTACGTACGCAAAGGCGACAGCGTAAAACTCGCTGTTGGCAAACAATTCAACTTCATTAGGTGTAATAGTTTTATTTGCTTATTTGTAATACCCTCTGCACAAAACTTCATAGAATGGAGTGCTATATAAAATAAAGAGGAATACATCGTGACCACACCAATTCTTTAAAAGCACTTGTTTTCGAAAAGCTCGTTGATTTCCTGACGATTTTTTTGCCGAACTTTAAATGTAGCCAAACAGTAGCCATTTTAGCGGAAATCAGCCAGAGTTGGCAACCAGAGAGTTGTGGCAACCGGCCGCCATGTTGGAGGGCCCACTGGCGCCGGCTGCTCCCATAGGAAACAATGGGAAGCGATTTGATTTGGAGTATTTATGGCGATTTAAACGCTCCTCATTGCTGATTAGCACGCATCTTTCTTAGGAATCAGTGTGCTGATGTATTCGAAACGTGCTTTAGCCGTGTTCCTGTAGTTTTTAATGGTAATTGCCTTCTTTTTCTTCTCCGCTGCCTGTATTCCCAATAGGGGGTCGTAACTGTCGTGCACAGGGCGCATACGCATGAAAGTGAATTTGGTGAATGTCAACATATCAAATTAATTATTTTTGCTCAGGAAGGTTTCACACTGTTTGTTATTGTAAGGTACTTCCGTTTTTATATTTTTTGTTTGTTTTCGTTTGTTGTTCGGTTTTCGTGTGCTGTTCCGCGGTTCTCGTTCGTTATTATGTGCTTTGGTATTGTACGGTTCTCGTTTGACTTTTTCCTTTATCGTATTATGGTCTACGAGTGTATCTGTGTGTGTTCTGCAATAAGACCTCGATCCTTGTTCTGAAGGGGCCCATTATTTTATTCACCACATCACCATCCAACAATGAAACTCCCTATTCCTCATCTTAAAATAACGTTATTGTCACGAGTGCTTTGCAGTTGTTCAGCTGTCAGCGTATTTCATTACAGAAGTTCGAAGAGCACGCACATGCATGACTTATCACAAACGCTGTAGGAGCGACTACACATACGTTTACATAGGAGTTTATTTACTTCCACCGTACCTCACAAATTAAAAGAACAGTGGAACAAATTGGAATATTGGCGCAGGTTCTGCATCCGCCTCTTCGGCACAGCTGGGCGACTGTGAGGGGAACCTGCAAGCACAAGCGCATTGTTTATAGAAAATACGTGGTCTTGAGATTTGTAGGAGCAGCCGCAAATACTTTATTAGTACGTAATGGCACCAGCGAAGTAGCAATGCAAACAAGTGTCCGAGTTGTCAGATGCATGCGATACGAATAAACAGATTTTTCCTCAAAATAAAGAGCTTACCTGCGAAAAATTATCCCTCTTTCTCTGTCCGCGTGAAGTGTACTCAAAGCTGCAACAAACTGGCATGACCTGCCCTTTAGTTTAAAATAAATTTTAAAAAAATACGGCCAGCCCCGCTTGAACTAAATGCAGACGACAGAATGCGTTGGGCCCACCAATATGGCGGCCGGTGACCACGCTGTGGAGCACGCTATGCGCGATCCAGCCTATACTATAGAGATCAGTGGGAGCTAAGCGTAAAATGTGATATAACTGGCGCAGTGGTGGATGCACACAGTTGCCAGATCGGAGGGTGGTATATTGTAACATTGTCCCATAACCAATCGCTTCACTTCGCTTTTCTTTATATATATATATATATATATATATATATATATATATATATATATATATATATATATATATATATAAACACAGATAAGAAGACAATATATATATTGTCTTCTTAGCTAAGCTGGCACAGCGTACTCTTCGCAGTTTTCAGGTGTAGTTAACACAGTGAGAGACGTCAGATCGACGTCTGACCTGAAGTACCGCCTAGCAGCCATAGTCTGCTATTTCCCGATCTTTAAAAGACACGATATACACGATGAAAGATGAAAGTCACTGAAAAGGTTAGCCAGCTTCTTAGGCATTGATGCTTTGTTGTATTTGTCCCTTCTATGTTGTTCCAGCCTCAGAACATCAGTTCTCTCACGATATATACACATTCACGCACATTGTAGCCCGTGTTACTTTCCGTTAGCATCTTGGTCGGACCCCAAGAATGTGCGCGCTCGTCACACAGCTGTGTACGTGCCAACAGCCTGCAGTAAAATGCTCTCTTGGCGAAGGCTCCATTTTTCACCTCGCCTCTTCTTACAGGCATCTTACGATGTGTATTTCTGGGACATACTTGAACTAAGCCATACGCAGTAATTTATTTTTGGCGCATTTAGAGTGTAAACGTCTTGTCCTATGGCACACCTTTGTGGTGTAAATTTCACACAATACAGAAGCTGTATAACACGCCCTTCTAAATGGCGTATTCTACAAGAAGCATCTTTTCGAATGGCATATATTCTGCAGGAAACGATCATTTCAGGAGGCTAGTATTCCATTTAAAACACTATTTCAGGTATGTGTTTTGCAAAAACAACTTATCGACACAGTCATTAGGTCAGTTGAGCCTGCGGAATAAATGTCAGTCGATAGATTGCAAAGATATGCTGCGATTGCCGTGCATCTTATACGACGTCAGTTGTGAATGTGCGAAATGAGACTTCCTATATATATACGTATATCCTATACATAATCACATATTCGGCCAAAAGTATTCATACGCGAAAGAGAGATAAAAATCGCGCGCCGTCCAACGATAAGTGGCATATTTAGCGGCGCTTCGCAAGCTCACGGCCGTGCACAACCCATCTATAAGCAGGTAGAAAAACACGATGTGGGGGCGCGCGAATCGAACGAGCATCACCTGTTTCTGCTTCCCGCCCAAACTGTCGTCTGCGCTGGTTCTGACTAAGGGAAATCAAATCAAATTAAATCAAAGCATTTATCGTCAGCTGAAACACAAAAGAACATTTTTAGGGGAAAGTTAGCCAAAAAGCCGCGATAATGCCGCTTGACTACAAAAGGAAAAATACGAGGCATTCACAAAATGATCACTTAATAATGCGAAGTGCATACAAAAACAAACGCACTCAATAAATAATTCTACCTAACTCACTCCCTAATATACTTACGAAAAAAAAAAAAAAAAGGAAAGAATACCGACCAGAGAGGCCAAAAACGCCGCAAATGCATCACACACACCCCTCCCCGAGATGTTCATATTCCCGGCGAATAATTGCACTTTCGACAAAGCAAACTTTAATCGAAACCGAAAAGTTGATGCTACGGGTGCTTCAACAAAAACTGAATTCTGTAAACCGACATATGCTAAAGCGTAAGATGTTTTCGTTCCCTTGCCGCAGACGACATCAAGCACCCCTCAGAAAACGCACAGCAGATTGCAAACGACAATTTTGCAGATCACGGATATTCGCAGACGACAATTGAGCAGATCGCCTTCTGCCGTTACTTATACGCGACGGCCAAGTATAACTTCTTCCCGTAGCGTAATACACAACGCCGATGAAAATAGAATGAGAAATCACGGTACAACGCACCCAAAACAGAAAAGCTGAAAAAAGGTTCCGGAAAAAGCGGAGAAATACGCATATGACTTCCGACTTCGCAGACCGTAATGCAAACCCGCCATCTGAAATGCACGTCTGTCGTTCTTTTCATATTGCCAGATAAAATCTGTTCCTGACCCACAGGGAAAAAGCTGCATTTCTTGCGAATTATCTTCGCACGTACAATGCGAGCAGATTTTCTGCTCTGGCGCACGTTCGCAGATGGCCACCAGCGATACTGCAACATCAATGACGTCATCCGCCTTCTAAATATGGGGACTCAGACTTCTATACTGTTACGTAAGAAGCCCCGTAGATGTGCAGCGACCCATCCTCTCGATACACACAAACAGACAGATTTTTTTTAAAGAAGAGGAACAATCTCTGTTCGAAATATCCGGAGTTGTTCTACATTACGGTATATCAATATAGATTTGGTAGTCACTATGAGTCAGTATAGATGCGGTGTAAATGTCACTGATCTTTTTCTGAGGGGTGTGTGGACAGGTTAGGGGGTTCAGGGAACATCCCTGCAACCGGTGCAGATCAGAGCATCAAACCGAATTTATCTTTTTTATTTTATTTTTCATTTTTTTTCTTTTTCGGTTCGAGTTTAGTCCAGGCATAATGGTTCGATTCCATTTAAGCTTCAGGAGGACAAACATATCGGTTCCGAACCGGTTCACTGCACAAGATATATGCACTAAAATAGATGGTATCCGTTCCGAAAGCTTTATTTCGCTTCATACGTCCTAGCATAACTGTAAAGGTAGCCAGAAATTTTATATTTGATTCTGTGTTACCCCAAATGGCCTTCAACGAGATCACATTTTAACTTCACAAACTGTATGAGCTTCCCTATCCTTCCAACGTGCTGGCAGCAAAGCTGTGACAAGAACGCTTGTCCACAGGAAAGCGAAAGTATAGAGCGCGTTTGTCCGACATTGCCTCCGTCGATGCGGGCGTCCAGCTACGCATTTCCTCTTGTATTGGAGACTCTGGTTGCTCCTACAAACTCCTAGCAAGTTGCTAGTTGCAAAACTCCTAGCAAAACTCAAACTCAAGATGAACGTTTCGATGGATATCCTAAGAATCTCGTTGTTTCATGCGAGTGATCATGGGAAACCTGAAAAAAAATAAAAAATAAAAATAAGACGCCTCACAACGTCACAACACAGAATCCTCACGCCCTGCCTGACCTCCGCGTATGAAAGAAAAAAAAAAAAGGGGGGGGGGGGGCGTTGTGCCCCGGCCCCCTCCGGTAGATTGAAAACTCTCTGCCTTTGCTACAGATGATCTTCACGTCACTGGCAGATCTTAGAATATTATAGAGAGTTAAATACAAGGTACTAGATCGTTAACGAATACAAGAAAAAAAAAAACAATAGCTCAAGGGTACCGCTGTGGGGCACAGAGGACAGGGTCGCGTCAAGAAGCGTAAGCATTGTGTGTTTGCTCTGCATTGGTTACGTTAGCTACGTAACAAAGGACATAACCAGTGTATATGCTCCTGTCACTGTAGGCGGCGATACTTCTTAACTGTTATGTGCAGAAGGGCATAGGCTGGCAGTAGTACCGCGGCACCGATGCTATCTATTGCCGAAGTCACCCGGAGCAGGTCAAGAGTGATACCGGCCGGCTATTTGTACACGTTGCCATTCGAGATAACTGGACGTGGTATATTTCCTTTGGTGGCTGCGGGGCATATGTCACGTGCTCCATTCGATATATATGTATATATATATATATATATAGGTAAAATGAAACAGACTACGAAGGTACGGGAAGTAAGAAAAAAAAAAGGAGATAATTTATTTACATTTAAGATACTTGGAATGCTAAAAGGGTTGTCTACGTTACGGAAAAGCCATTACAGACACAAGTAAATGACACAAGACGCGTTTGAAATTCAAAATTACAGATTAAGATGGCGTCTATGGCTGCACGCAGAGAAACAGATATCAGATATCAGAAGCCATATTAATCTGTAATTTTGAATTTCAAACACGTCTTGTGTCATTTACTTGTGTCTGTAATAGCTTTTTTCCCTAATTATAATTCACTGGCTTGCACTGTGGCATTGAGGAGTGCTTACTGCTTAGTCACCCTCCCAGGTGTATATCGCTCGCTGAGCGAGCCCTGGGGGCTTAATCGCCTCATCGTCGTTACGGTCGTTACAAGCTAACGAGTGGCGGGATATTCAAAAAGGCTGGTGGGAAATTTAAAAAGGTAGACACGTGACAGAACACGTGCACGGCGCTCTTCGCGCGATACGTGAAGGCCGTGGGTACACGTCACGCGCAATGTGTCACGTGCCTACCTTTTTGAATTTCCCGCCACTCGTTATATTGTAACGAGCGTAACGACGATGAAGCGGTTTGCCAAATCCGAACGATGCGCAGCTACCCAGAGCTGACGAGCCACAAACACGGCGAAACACGTGTCCGCTGGTGCTGTCGCATCGTTCCATGAGTATCTATATATATATATATATATATATAATGTTTACAGTGTGGGTCAGTTCTTGCTGGGAATCTGTGTTGTGCCATGCCTGAAAACGTTGTGCAACGATAACGGATCAGCACGTCCTCCTGGGACGACGGTGGCGACGCTCAACGTCAAGTTCGTACTGGCTTATAGATAATTCCATTATCTATGCCATCTTGTCAGGTTCTCCTTGTTCGATTTTGTTTATTTGTTTAATTTTTTTAAATTATGTTAGCGCCGCGAAGCAACTGTGGCTTTGAGCGGCGTCCAGACGTGGACAGCAGGAAGGAGTGGGGGTTGGTATGCGTCCTGGGCCGACTTCACGATGAACTGTGCCAACATTCGTCTGCAAAGTCTGACGGTTGTAGATGTCATTGTGTGTTTCGCGAATGAGATAGCACGTTCCTTTTTGAGACCCCGTTGTTGTTGGGCCAATCCAATCCAATCCAATCCAATCCAAAAGTGCATGCACAGACAAAAGCTCTTTGAAATGCTCACACACTGGTATATAGACAGACAGCGGCGACGTCGAAAAACGAATTCCCCGTCCGCTGACTATGCGTTAAACCATTGTATAGAGCACGTTCTCTATGAGGCAAAGAAACCGTCGTCTGCAAGCGTGAGCGCATTGCAGACGACACATACACTGACTCGAAGGTCAGATGCTGCCACATTTGAATAACTCTGAAGGTCTGAATTTTATCTCTCCATCCTAACGTGAGCCCGTACTTGAAGTCGCAACGTCCACGCACGTGCCAGAAATCTGTATCACGTGACCTTGTCTATGCTATTCAACTCGAAGGAACAAAAATAGTCGAGCAGCGCGGATCGTCCACAATCAATACCGAAACAATTGTTCGTGGCGGGGCAATATCATTTGGATGCAATCCCACCTGTACCTACAATGATGCGTCTTTCTATTGCGTATGGCGGGAAGGGCAGCCGCTGGTGTCAGTGCTGTTGTCATTTTGGAAAACTTTCTTTACGTGTAAATTTGGAACGGATCCTTGTCGTTTTCGTTTGTCCTTTTTGCTTTCGTTCTGTGTGTCCGTGCGTGAAGCTATTTTGGAAAGACGATATTTTAGTTCCCACCCTTTGCGGTGCAGCGCAGCACAGTTTAAGTCTTGTTGTGACGTACGCGCGTGACTTCTATGTCAACCGAACAAAAATACTCCCGTTTGCACTACTTACCTCGTCGGTATTTTGAAATAGTGCGCACCACTAATCCTCGATGCAGACTACACAAATAGAAAAATGTTTCCAAACTGTTTTTTCTTTTTCCTTTTTTCGCCCGTGCTTCTTGTAACGGGCACACCGTACTTATCTGGAGTATTATTTTGTGTAGGCTAAATGCCTCGTCTGCTAATGAATGTTTTCTGCGCAGCAGACGATCTGATCTTCAGAATGAAAAGTTTCGCAACGTTCGTCTGCTAGGGGAGGAGATGTAGCAGACGACGCAGAAATAAATCGGTCCGTGAGTGGCGTCGGGGCATTTCTTGGCGGCTGCAGGCAGAGGAATGCATGAAAGACACGGTTGCCATGACGGCGGCCGTCATGGTCACCGGGAGGGAAGGAAAAAAGGCAGCAGGTCGGCGACCCCACGCGGCCGTCCAACTGGGCAGGAGGAGGATGGACGGGTCAGGAAAGGCGGGGGGGGGGGGGGGGGCTTGCTCAAAGGGGTCCTTCAACCCCCTCCCTATTACCTCTCTGCGTGGTGGGATGTAGCCCGGTTCCCCGCTGCAGGGGTTCTCCCTTTCCACCCTTTTTTCCTCCCCCATTTTTTTCACCCACCTTTTTTTTTCTTGTGTGTATGTGTGAAGAGTTGGTGACCTCCCCTTTCGGCGGTTTTGAACTTCCCGATTACCTCCGGATGCAGACGAGAGAAGAAAATGGCTTCCTTCTCTCTTCCCCTTTCTGCCTTTGTACCCCTTCCTGCCCTCTTCCATACCTTCCCCCCCCCCCATATTGCATTGGGTTGGGGGTTTCTGAATAGGAATGGGGTTTGAAAGGCTATTGCAATGTTAAAACCTTTATCGCTGCTCTTTGACACGGCATTTCCTAGTGGCCAAATCTCACTTCCGGCAGGAGCATCTAAAGAAAAAAGAAAAGAAAAAGCATCTGTATATAGTTGTGCCACCGACAACGGTTTTTCGGAACATCGTCGTTCAAAAAGCCTTCTGTGTTGTGTAGGAACTATTACAACTCTTATTACTTGTGACCACAATGAGCTGAGTCACGTCATGCCCACTGTTGCCAACTTGATTTCCGTCGGAAGCTTTTCACCTGTATTTGCTCATGCTACACACCTCATGTTACACCGAAAGACCTTTGCCTATAATATCGCGTTTCGCGGGGGGTTTCATTGTTTTTAAGACCGTGTCACTACTCAAGAATAGAACTGAACAGCGATGTTTGTCTAGACCAAGTCAAATGCATCGGGTGCGATTTTGACTTTCGTTATTCTGTTTTGTTGCTGCGTCACGATGAGAAAATAAACAGAAACTGCGAGGCAAATGCTATGAATGTGCAAAGTTCAAGTCAGGTATTCAACTTAACACCCACCCTTAACGCCACCAGGTACCATCACAGTGCTCCACTTCTATAGTTACGGTGTCGGCGCACTGCTTGTCACGACGTGTTGTCACAAAAAAGAAAAAAAAGAAGAAATTGGACAGCTTGGACAGACGGACGTACATGGTCGCTCCTCACCAAAACGTGAAACTGACACGGATTTTTTCAGCACCGCCTAACACCCTAAAATACCTTGCAACACCCACGCACCTGAAGAAAATACCGCAAAAAAAAAACTACAAAAAAAAACCCGAAGAGTTAGCAGATACGATCACAGTTGTTGTCGCACGATCACAGTTGTCGCACACCCCTTACGCAGTTAGAACACCCCTGAGATGAGAATCGAGCGGAAGTCCACGAACTTATACATTAGAGACTGAAAGAACGGCTAAAAACCAAGCGAGCTGGTGGTCGAAACTCCGCAAAGAAAAAACTCGAGACCGTGTGGACGACAAGAAAAAAAAATGTTCGTGTGTGTTTTTCTTGTCTCACATCTCGGGTTTTTCATTGCGAACATTCGAGAGTTTTTGGAACAGGAGACAGCGCTTTGGGGCCCCAAAGGATGCGGACGAATCTGGAAATCCGTTGCGCCATCGCTGTCTTCTGCTTCGAACCTTGGGCATCACATGACTCGCAGGCGACGATGCAATCCTCCCAAGGAATCCCTCGCTGCTGCGATCTGTCGCAAAGTCCGCGAGATTACGTCAGAAGTCTCTGTAGGGCGAACTTTGAAAGTCGTCGCGAAGGGAGGTTTTGAAAGACGATATAGGAGACTCCCACGACGTGTCACGTTTCCAGTGACGTCACGACAAGAGGGTACGTGCGAAAAAGTCGAAGGTGCGTTGCAAGTGTCAGCGGGAACACAACACCACGAAGTTTCGTGCGTGGGAAGCCTGCTGCAAGCTATGCATGTGCGCATACTCGAATATGTTTATCATGTTTTACGAATACCGAAGCAAAAGAAAGAAAAAAATCGATTCGATTCCCGAATCGAATACGAAAGTGTTATTCGAATTCTGAATCCAAACGATGTCTATTTCCAAACAGAGTACTGAAGCTGCACACGTAAAGCCGAAAGCTGCACAAGAGGGGCCATAAAACAAAGTTAACACTACTTCATATTCTGATCCGTTCTTTTTTTTTTTTTATGTTTATAGCCGCGCATTTAATACGCGTTTTCTTTTTTCTGTTTCTTTTTTCAATTCCTCGAAATTATTTTGTACGAATAAATCGTAACGAGTAACATCATTGAAATGAAGCATAAGCAACGAAAGCAACTTAGCCCAAACCGCTCAGCTGGAACCGGCAGTAATGTCCAATAGATACAGTGCGACGGCTTCGCGGAAACGAGCAGGATTAGTTGCTACAGATTGAGGCAGCGTGTAATTCCAATCAACGATGGGTGGGATGCCGTCCGTTTCCTCCACATTCTACGATCTTGCCGATATTGAGACATCGAGAACACAGCTGACGACCGTGAGGGAGGATTTCTCCTGGAAAGCCGATAGCAGGAGATCAGATTACCTCTGTTATTTAAAAAAAAAAAAAAAAAGCACTTAGCGTGTCCGACCTTTGTCTCCTAGATGCGCGTACCTGACATTCTTTAAAAGTCGCCTGAACAAAAAAAAAGAAAACGAAAACACAAACAAAGAAACGCATATTAATGAAAATATTTTTCTAGTCACGCTGTCGCATTGCGCAAAGGAAATTCGCGTTGAGATAAAGTCGACCAGGGATTACATACGCTATTACGAATTTTTCGCGAAGCTTGACTACGGATCGGATGGGATGGGATTGGATTGAAAAGTCAAGCCGGTTATTCCAGAACGCTTGACTGCGCAACGACAGCTAGGTGTTGGGGGATGAAGACAATCGCGTGATATGACATGGCAGCGGGTCGTTGTAATCAGATACGCCCCCCAAGCACTGACCTTCAACATCGTAGTAGTAGTATGGCAGAACAAATGTCATTTGAATTAATATTAATAATTTGAAAATAATAATGGGACAATGAACGGGCCATGCGAGGCTTCGGGAATGGGCCTGTGCTATTCCAGTGCACGGTTGCGACATGGAAGCCAATCTGTCCTCTGCACGAAGCGGTTTATTTGTATCAACAGCCAGGGGCTTCCCCCGTGAACAAAAGGAAAGCGCTTCGTGACGCGTACCGTTGCAGCGCTTCAGAGGAGACAGTTAGGCAATCAAAGTGTATGTCTTGTCCCATGGCACACACATTTGCGGTAGCGGTACACTGGACGAAAGGGTGTATTGGAAAACTCCGTAAGTAAAGAGGTGTGTTCTACAGAAAACACCATCTTAAGGGGGTGTATTCAATTTAAAACGCTGTTTCAGAATGGTGTTTTACAAGCACCGTTTTCAACACCCATTTTGAAACCCTTTTGCACGTTGAAAGGTGTAAAAAAATTGCTGTGTTGGGACTGAATGATCCCAATCTGACCCTGTACACAATACATTCGTCACACTGGTAACATCAGCAGATTTCTTTTTTTTTTTTTTTTTTTTGTGTGTGTGTGGGGGGGGGGGGGGGCGATCCGAAGAAACTGCAAATGTCCGAAATGTGAAATCCGTTTAAATAAGTGTTAGTGACTGCGTTGCGGCAAGAAGCCTGCTTCAAGGCTGTTCACAGCAGGCTTGTATCGTAGGAAAAGTACCGAAAGATCAGAGACAATGAGATACCCGCATATACACACCTTAATGAGTAAGTACTGAAAATAGCGGCATATTCCTGTGGTTCTCGGTTAATTCCAAACATTGTTAGGAGCAACTGCGTCATGCCCCTTTCTAAATATACCTTCTCTGTGTGTGTGTTGTCTTTGTTTGGCACCGTGATTATGTCGTGATGCAAATCAGCGGCCACGCTTAACGACCGGTTCATCTGCCCTGATCGTTGCAGAAATGAGAAGCGATTGCGTGACCACACGACGTCATCAGTGACGTGTACGAGGCCAGTCAAAAGAGAGATGCACGAGTGGAATATTTCCGCCCTTTTGGGAATGTTCCAAAAACTATCGCATTAAAAGTTTATTTTGGTGCATTCACGGTCACGGTGAATTTTATATACGCCTCGTTTGCTTGTTTGTTTGTTCCCAGAATTCCATTCGGCACAACTTGTCGCTGCACAACCGGTTCATGAGGGTGCAGAACGAAGGCGCGGGCAAGAGTTCATGGTGGGTACTCAATCCGGATGCCAAGCCGGGAAAGGCAGCAAGAAGAAGGGCGACCTCCATGGAGACTCCCCGCTATGAAAAAAAGAGGGGCCGCCTCAAGAAGAAGCTCGAAGCACTCAGGTATCTTCCCCCTTCTGGTTCGTACTTCCTCACGAGTACCTCGCCGGTTTGAAGTGTGAAAGGGATTCGATTGTGCCCATTGGAGTATGAAAATGGAGTTCTTATAGTAATAATGTTTCCGAGAACGTGTTCCTGAAAGTGCGTTTTCGTTTTCTTTGGGAGCTCCTTATCCTCGCGCAGCTGAAAAAAGAAGTCTGGCACGTACGTACTTCTCAGCAGTGGAGGTTAATAGGGGCGTTATCTGAGCAGGGGACAACTCAAAGTTCCATGAAGTAAAAAGACGAGAAAAAAGATCTAGTGGTCGCTTCTAAAGACTGGGAAGGATATAAAGTTATGGCTTCCTCTATCTGACCTGGAAGACATAGCTTCAGGATCCTTTCCCTTAGTGACAGTCTTCAAGGTACGATTTTCGCTCCTCTGGTAAATGTCTGCCAACGCGAGCCCGATTATTGCCACCCATACCGTGTATTCACACGGAGGACATCATCGGGGAAGATTCTAGTGGAAGGAAAAGCGAAAACACTGTTCACAGAGCCGAAGTCCCATCCCATGCATCCAGCATTCACACGGCGCCATTCATAGCAGACGACACTTGGCAGACGACACCGTCAGCTTCCTTTCCTGTCGTCTGCTACGGAATATCTTGTGGCTGTGTCGCAGGATATTCCCCACGGTTAGAAGTGTACGTGAAGACACGACGTTGAGTGCTCGCGCTCACGTGACAACAGAAAGCTATGACGTTTTTTTTTGTATTTTGGGAATTGTCCTTTTTGTGAATACACGGATATCCACCCTGTCCCATTATCCGACCCCATTCCTTCAAGAAGATACCCACCGTTACTCTTCCGTGTTATCCACAGAGCATCGCCGACGAGTCCTTCGTCGTCTGAGGGAGGCACAGCCGGCCTAGACGCGTTCCCCGAGTCTCCGTTCGGAACGCCGAGCAGCATTGACTGGGCGCCCCGTCCGGACAGGTATGGTGCCGATCCTCTGGCCGACACGCTCACTCACTCCATGACGCTGGCCGAGCGTTCCCCTTACGCGTACCGGGACGGCGTAGCGACACCGGCGCAACCTGCCTTCGTGGAAGAGGAAGGCGTATCGCTGGGCACCACGGCATCGCAGGTGGGCACCGAAGGACCGGCCTCCACACTACGCGTAAGCTTGTCCCAGGCCCCAGCCTCCTTTTCGGGAGTGCTGCACTGTGGAGTGCTGCTCCAGTGTTCGTGATGGGGCCATCGTCCCACCGAACGATGATTAAGCAATGTCACTGTAGCACCTGCTTTAGCAGAACTCCAGTTGTTTGTCTTGCTCTGGTGCACAGAAGGTGGAAGGGTTGTAACTCCACGTGCTATAAATACCAATCCCGCGTTAAAGGAAAACAAAAATCTGCCATTAGTCCCCGGAATGTAGTTTCTAAGCTACGTATATGATATAGAGTGGCAGTAACAGTTGATGTTGTTTGCTCTGTTGTCCCTTCGGTCGTACGAAATAGATTGTGTTCTGGGAACGGAGACTCAACCCTTTCTGCTCTGTTTATCCTATCCGTGATGTTGTATGTTATGCACGTGCTATGACATGGGATACTTGAATGAGGTCCCCTATTGCCCTCAGGTTGTGGTAGGCCACTTACTGCAGTCGCTGGGCGCCCCTGACCCCCTGCCTCA
Source organism: Ornithodoros turicata (assembly GCF_037126465.1). Classification (NCBI taxonomy): domain Eukaryota; kingdom Metazoa; phylum Arthropoda; class Arachnida; order Ixodida; family Argasidae; genus Ornithodoros; species Ornithodoros turicata. The sequence goes on along the minus strand of NC_088203.1, from coordinate 8,954,086 downwards.
AGACCTCGACCTGTTGGAGTCGCTGCAAGGTGGATTAGAGTGCGACGTGGACCAGGTGATCCGACACGAGCTTAGCGTCGACGGGAACCTCGACTTCAACTTCGACTCGCACGCCCGGCCTTGGGTCCATTGAGCTCAGCCACGCTCTAGTCCTCCCCCATGTACATAACCCCGTCATCAAACGCCCGGGGTGCCGACACAGAGGACGACGTCTCAGGGCTGTGCCTTTTATTAGGGACCGCCGGCGATTGGACGAGTAAATTCCTCATCCGGTTTGAGGGTCCAGTGATAGGACAGTTCGCTCGCCTCAGATGGCCAATCAGAGGAACGGTGGAAGGCAGGGTTGTTGTTATTGTTGTTAACTGTCGTCTGGTACGAGTCTGTGCGTGGTATAGCTTTTGATGCCAGGTGTAAGACTGCGCTATAGCCGGGGTAAGCCTTCCTTCTGGTGCCGAGCTTGTGATTAGATGGCGCTGACGATTATCTTTAGCGTGGATGTGGTAACGGACTCCGAAAATAACTGCCGCAGAAGTTGCGACCAGAGGCCGCTGGCATGGTTCCCGATGTGGTTTGACTGCCTCGATCCCGGCTACTGTTGTGAACCCTAGCTGAGGAACTGCCGCTGGGCTTCTACCCGTTGCCAAACTAGTAGGCAGAGACCTCTGGTGAGGCTTCCAGGTGACCCCATGGAATCCTCGAAGAAAGTTGGAAGCTCCTCTTCTGGATTTCGCAGGTTTCGCCTTGATCTCACTAGGTGACGCTTCGATGCAACGTTACCTACCGTGACGTGACGGTTTAGGACGTGACGTCGCATCGAGCGCCACCCAATGAGTATCGTTCGTGGCGACGCGATCCCTGCTCACGTAAACGCATGGACGGATCCGCAAGTAAGCTAGCACTGCCTTATGGTTGAAAAGAGGACAAAATTGGGCCATATTTGTCACACTCTCACAAGAAAAAAAAAGTGATTTTAGCCCCATTAGTCACTTTTGGGAATAAATTTATGGAAGTTTATACGAAGTCGGGGGACTATTTGCAGTGTGTGGGACTAAAGTTCAGCGTCAGGGGGACTAGAGTGGGGAGTAACAGCAATCTGGGGAACTGGAAGCTGCAGTTGCTTCCCAATTTACACACTTTTTTTTTTCCCCCTGCTGGATGCGTCCCTGTTGAGAACGGTTCAGGCAGCTAAGGCCGAGGTATAGGTGGGTCGAGTCCCACGAAGAAACTCGTTTCATGTACAAGTCTGTGAAGTCGCTTGTGATACTGGACTCTTATTAAAACAGATGAGTGTGTCGTGTACGGCGGATTCTCGCAAGCCCGTATAGGAGTTCCATATATATCCTGTATTCGCGAGAGTGGCATTCCCCAGAATAATCCGGAAGCGGAAGACGAGCAAAACGTCACAGCTTTCTGCTGCAACGGGAGCGCTCAACAAAATGCCATTTCGTCTAACCCACGACCTACTATAGATTATAGCGACCACGTCATTTGCACCTCCCTTTTCGTCGCAGCATTCGAAGCCTACCGGTGGCGCTACATATCGACCCGTTTATTGTACCTTTGGATTCTTTTTTTTTTGTACAAGCGGCGCACGTCGCACGTGAAATGAGTTCTTGTTAAAGTTGTAAATTCATCATCAGCATCATCATCATCACTGTTTTCTTGGGAACTGTTGCGTACGGTCGTATAATTAGTACTTGGAGTAGCTTTAGAGGTATAGAGTGTGTCAGCCTAGTTTGGTGACACGCTGCACGTGCCGCAGAGTAGGATAATTTTGACCACCTAGTGTTCTTCGACGTGCGCCGGAAATCTCAGACACACCGTGTCCGCTTCTGCGCGTTCAAAATTCGAATTTCCATTATCCAATCACGATGGAGATCTCGCGGGCCGATGCGTAGCGCCCCTAACGGATAGTGCGGACGGGCTCCTGCATAGGAGTTGCCGTTTTTATGACATTGTAGTTCTAATCTAGTAGGTCGTGGTCTAACCATGGTGCATTTCCTGCGGCTCAGCTACAAGATATTCCGTAGCAGACGACAGGGCCATGGTGTCGTCTGCAACGTGCGCAGTACGCCACTTTCGATATTCCGGCGCGAGTGCTCAACGTATAAGACGCGGCGGAACTTGCTTTCTCTTCTACTAGAATGTTCCATCGGAATGTCGCTCATGCGAATACACGGACACACCGAGCTTCCACGTGAACAAAGTACGCAGAAGCGCTCGTCCAAGAAGTCATCCAACCATACTGTAATATAATACAAACGCGTTGCTCTGAAGAGTTGTTGTTGATGTTGTTGTTGCTTTTAACGCAGCCATGTGCCCATTTCATTAGATGAAAACACGAGGCGCCATTGTTGCTCAAACAGAGTCGCTAGTCTTGAGAGGGACTCAGGGGGGGGCAAGGGTGACTTTCGACTATGGCGTCCAAACCCTGGTGCGACCGGCTCCCCCTTCTTCCGGAAGGCACCCCGGGCCCATTACTGCTACCGCTGTGAATATACGCCGCTTGTACATATTGAGCTTTTCTGAAAGCCGTTGGAAAAAAAAAGAGCCTATTTTTGGGACGCTGCAGTCCTGTCAATCAAAAAAAATGCCGCCTCTGTATACGCCAATATACATGTCACAGATGAATAAAGTATTTGTTGCAAGAATCGCGAGAGACTTGTTTTTGTACACATAGGGATCGATAGAGGTTTCCCAACAGGGAAGGGTATTGTTGCTCTTTTGCATGTGGTTATGATAAGGTTATCGTGCTGCAACGCAACAGACCTGCAGACTCGCCAAGGTTACAGGTGCTGCGCAGAAAAGCTTCGCTGCGATGTTTTGACTCCTCTTTCATGATTTGGGTTTAAGGATATGCTGGTAGGTTGTTGGGTTGGTGCATGGAAAAAGATTGCCGCGCTCGACCTGTCAATCGCAGTTGCGCGCCTCTCATTGGTTTGCTTTTTATAGCGTGGGCTTCCATGGCACCTGACTGCCACCCAAAATGGCGACGAAAACAAACACGGTGAAGCGGGAATATCGTGACAAATTTTTTTCACAGACCACTTTTATTTTACGGTGCAGACATACGTCCTCTTGTAAGTGTTGTCAAAAAACAGTTTCAATTTGTGCTATCTAACCGAAAATAATAAGTTTTGTCGTCGGTGTTAGGCCTTGAACACGACATCGCAACGAAATAAGAAGAACGGCACAGTGTTGTAAAATTTTGAATTGAATTACTGAATTTTATGGAGATGAACGATAGGATGTGTACCAGCAGGTGGTTCTGCAGGCAGAGGAACTGGAACAGCGGATGGCACAGACGGCTGTTCCCGACGTGCCTTGCGTCGTCTAGGTGGCGTTCTTCAAACCGGCACAAAAATCCACTAGTTTGGCAGATTGCGAGAGGTATCCATTTCAATCCTATCCAATCCATTTGCCACCCAAAATGGCGCCTCCCATGTAGGATGGTGACAGAGAGTAATTGTGCGTATTCACACGAGTCACTTTTCTGCCGGCTGATGCTCAGCCGGCAAACATCACAGCCCTCTGGGGCCACGTGACAGGCACTTTTCGCCGCGTCACCACTTTCTGGTCTCCAGAGCAGCAGACGGGGGCAGCTCTGAAGTACACTCAATCCTGCACTCTTAAAAATGAACTTCACCGCGTAGCACGCTCCTAGCCAACCATAATCTCGAATGATATTGTTATCTCCTTTGTTGAAAACGGGAGGCGTACGCCTTTTGACACTTATGCTGTTCATAATTGTCACAGAAAAAGGCGTACGCCTCCCGTTTTCAGCCAGTCAGGGCAGATAACGATATCATTCGCAATGATGGTTGGCTAGGAGCGTGCTATGCGGTGAAGTTCATTTTTAAGAGTGCAGGATTGAGTGTACTTCAGAGCTGCCTCCGTCTGCTGCTCTGGAAACCAGAAAGTGGTACGCGGCGAAAAGTGCCTGTCACGTGGCACGAGAGGGCTGTGTGTGTGTGTGTGTGTTTTGGGGGGGGGGGGCTATAGTCGTGACGACCACTTCTGTGTGGCCAACAACGGCGAGCCTATCCTGCCATTACCCCCCCCCCCCCCGTCATTTTTAAGAGTGTGAGGCGCGCATTCCTTGCCATTCCGTAGCTTCGCAAGTTCGCCTTTGCTCCGCCTGCGCTGCATGGGAAGCCGTTGAATGGTCAGGGGCGTGTTCACAGCCACGTCGCATCGCAAGTTTGCGCTGACTCCGCCCATCACCATGGCAACAGGTGGGCCACGTGGTACGCTCCCAGTGGTGAGCGCTGAACAGCCTTTCCCTACTAGCCTGTGCGCCCATGATCGTCGGCGTTGGGAGAGGGGACTGAACATCGAAAATGAATTTTATGTTCGCATTAGAAATAGATCTATATGGTGACGACAGCTTTATTAACACTAAACTGGTACACAACCCAAGTAAGCTGCGTGTCGCGCCATATCCTCACAAATGGCACGACTTTAATATATAAATCTGAACCATTTTCGATCCTGCATGCAATATTTTCGTGAAACCGTAGGTGGGGGGTAAGTAGCTCGTGTGTGTGTGTGAGGGGGGGGTGATGGAATTGCTTGCCATAGTCGACCACGCAGTAGTGAAGCTTTAGTTGGAGGAGGTGGTCATGGTGAGAGGGTGTGGTGATGGTGAAAGGGCTCGCTGTCGTCGGCCTGACACAGGTGGGCAACGTCACGATGACGCCCAGGGGAATGTGCGTCCTGAGGATGGATTGTGAAGCTTTAGAGGTTGCGAATAAAACACAAGCAGCCAATGAACGATCAGAACGCTGTGTTCTCCACGTGCTCTCGTGCGGCTCGATGGTTGGCTGATGCCGGCACGCGCTCTCGTGCAGCACGACTGTTGACGACGGCGGTTGAGCCACCACAAAGCAATGAGGCTTGGGCTGTGACGTCACGTTTGGTCACGTGACTCGGGAAAACATATTGCCGCACCGGAGTTACTGTATAGGAGGGCATGCCGTGAGTTGTTGCAGTGTGTGCATGCAATAACGAGCATATATTGTAAAAACACACGCTGTTGGTTCATTCCAGCCGCAGTATGACGCCTGTGACGCATCCCCGATGTTTTACCGAGTCACGTGGCCCAAAGCCGTTCAAAGGGTGCGCGTGACGTCATCTGCACGAGCCTCATTGTCTTTTCTCTCTCTCTCTCTCTTTCTTTTTTTGCTTGCATTATGGTAATTGGACGGCCAGTGGCATAGTGCTGGCGAGGGCGGAGCAAACGCGAACTTGCGAAGCGAAGAAAGTGGCGAGGAACGCGCCCCTGAATTCCACAACTGTTCCATCTGCGTCTAGTAACTGCCGAGCACGGCATGCCGGTGCGGGTGGCTTGTATATTGTTAACGTCCTGTGAGCAGACTTTGTACGTATTTAGAGTACCGTATTTATGATACTGTATTCTAAATACTATTTGTGGTACCTTCGTACCTTACTCAATACTTTTTTCGGTGATTCAAATAAAGTGAATAAATCGAGCGTGAATATAAGAGTCAAAACGCAGGCCAACTGGTGATACGTGATGAAATTCGACTGAACCCCCGAGACAAGGAAAAAACAGACGATCACAAACACATTCTCGAAACGCAGTTCGAGAATGTGTTTGTGATCGTCTGTTTTTTCCTTGTCTCGGGGGTTCGGTCGAATTTCATCACGAATAAATCAGTTTCATCCGCAAGAAGAATTTTCAGAAAGTGAGAGTTGCGACTTTTTATTTTTTTCCGGATGAAAACAGGCAATAGTTCTGCGAGTTCTAGATTGCGAAAAAACCGTTACGAAACGTGCCTATATTCTATTATAAAGATCCACGAAACAACATAAATGCTGGAAAGGAGAGAAAGAACGGGTAAGCGACTGTACCGAGTAACCGATTTTCAATTCTCGGCTTACGTTATGGTACCCTTGAGATTCCAGCTTCTTTCAAGCGATCGATGGTTCCAAAAGGACGTCCGACGTGACCGATGTCAATTTCGCACGAACAACGGAGCTTCGCCACTGCTTTGGGGCCATTATAGGCATTTTTCGATGTTTGATCCTAGCTTTAGGCATCTACGCAAAAATCGGCACTAACGCGGGAATAGGCACTAAGAGGCACTATCAAATCGATACAGGAGGTTCCCCGAGAGGCCAGCACACTGTTCGTGCTGTGTTGAAAAGGCGCTGTTTGAACCACGGGAGAAAAAAATAGGCATTTTCCTGGCAATCCGAGTTCTAAAGATGACGACATATTCCAGCTACCCCGTTTGACACACATTAGGAATTTTTCCAGCGCACCCTGCCAAGCAGGACCTTTATTATAAGAGGACAACGTGCACTCTACAATCATGAACATGAGACAATTGATGTTGAAAGATGGAAGTCACGCAAGAAAAGGTTAGCCAGCTGTAGGACTCGAACCCATATCTTCTGGATTACCGGTCCAGGCTAACAAGCTAACACACCTCCAGGTGGTGTGGACCACAGGGTGGACACAGGGTGGACCACTCCAGGTGGACCACACACCTAATGGTCCAGGGAGGTGACCCGGGTTCGAATCTTGGCACCGGTTGTGCTGTCTGGGTGCTTTCCTCCAGAACGTGTGAGGCGAATGTCGGCAGGCACAGTCCCCTGTGAAGTCGGCCCAGGACGCGCCACAGACCAATTAAGCAACTATAGCAGTCCCGTAGTACAGTCTCATACCTCGGAAACTATCCGACAGTAAGAATCCGACAGTGCTTTCTTACATGACATTCGAGGATAGCAATGACAGAGGCTTTTCTAACCGCGTCTTTCAATCCTCCAAATAGACTGTGGTATTGGCAGATGAATCCACGGAAATCCACTCTCCTATACTGTCTCTCCAAAGTTCATTTCTGCATTTTTTTTGTGTGACGCTTCTCGGTCGCAAAATGACAGACTAAAGAACGGACGATATCTTCGAAGAACAGAGGACGTGGCCATCGATGACCGACCACGAAACGAGGCTGAGAGCGGCCGGGAATCGTTCTAGGAAGTCGATCAAATTCAGCGCGTGATCTGGAGAAAATGTAATCGTCGGCGCTCCCTGGGGCCACCACCGGGTAAGTGCGGCGCCACCGGGGCGACCCTGGTGGAGAGTGGAGACAGTTCGCGGTAGTGGCTCCGTAAACCGACTATGACTTGACGCCACTCCTTGAATTCGTGCACCGCGAATACCGAAACTGCCCTGGCTCTGACGTCAGGGCAAGGGAGAGGTCACGTGGTTACGAGAGCCAACGGGAATCGCCGAAGGCTCCTTCTCGTCTGACGTCAGACGTCCAAGCAAAGGTTTGAATATCGCCGGGTACACCGACGCGTAGAAAAGAATAATTCTTTTTCCTCAACACTCTTACAGTATGCGCATTCTTTTCACTTGCACTGGACTGCACTACCTTGGGCTCCACGCAAGACGGGTTTTCGGGAGCTGCACTTTCCTGCTGAAAGGAACTTTATTAGTAATGCCTTTCTTTTCAACAGGAAAGTGCAGCACGCAAATAACCCAGTTCAGATTTGGTGCAGGAGGTGCAAGCGAAAAGAATGCACCTAGTACGACACACGAGGCGGTGAACCACAATGACGTTACATAAAAGAAGAAGAAAAAAAACGTGTCCGGCAGGCTATGGGCGCATGCCGGGCTCACCGAAACAAATCTGCCGCATACGCGACGAAAAAATAAAAAATTAAAAAGACAATCCTGATATGGGGAAGTGTATGCATGAGAGCGGAACTATTTACGGAATGTGGTCTGAATGGAAGTGGAGCATCAATGACGTTAATGAAGGATACATTAAAGCGCTCGCCTGTTTTAATGGACGACACTCGAGAGAGAGAGAGAGAATCCCGGCCTGCATTTCGCTTTGCCGGGACTGTTTAGCGCCAACCTGGCGGCAAAATTATTCAACGGCTTCACTAACCTTCACCCGTGCCTTCGTGTCCGAGCGTTTTATCGTGGATACTGCTCGTGTGTGCGAACCATGTGGTGCTTGTTTCTATTTTTGGCCCGTATGCTAATATTCTCCGCGCATCAGGCGCGTAGATAAACTTGTGTTTGTTTGTATGTTAATGCTTCAGCGCGCACCATTATCCAGGCTCTTCATGGGCACGGAAAGGCTGGATGAAGGGAATAAATGGATGGCAGTTACCCCGCATCAGCCATATATACCCTCATATCATTAGGCGACGAAAAAGAGGCAACACCTCGATCTGCCTCCTCTTTTTAAAACGGTGCGTCCTTCGGTCCAATTTCGTCCCGCGTATTATGCCGATGATTTCGCTTTAGGCAGTGCTCGGAGCCCTGATAACGATAATCACCGTGGCATTATTAATATTATACAATAAAGGGGAGAGAGCTTAAGATTACGTCCGATGAAGCCTAAAGGTGCGTCGGCATTTTGAACCTCGATCAGAGATGCGATATGATGTGAACGTGAGAAATTGATGTTCTGAGACTGGGGGGGAACACACAGAAGGACAAATACGTACAAAGCCTCGAGTGCCTAAGAAATTAATGATGAAAGATGGAACGGTCACTGAAAAGGTTAGCCGGATGTAGGGCTCGAACCCACATCTTCTGGATTACCGGTCCATCTCTCACGATATGATTTGTCCACGGGTGGAAAGATTTGGACCAAAAGGCAACTTGGCGACCGGACAACTGCTTAGGTATTTCGCAGTCGACAGGACTTCAACCTGTGCGGGGACATCCCCAGTGGATTTCTGGCGCATCGCCTTATCCGTGACCACGGACGCTACATTTCTTTCCTGCACAAAATACAAAATATGCAAGCTGGTGGTGGTGGTGGTGGTGGAGGTGATGATGATGACGATGATGATGGGACTGCTTGCCGCAGTCGTCCGCGCTCACGCGGTCAACGTTACGGCTATCCTGGGGGGGTACCTACATCGGCACCGCTATTTCATCTAGTTCCGTCGACCCACAACCAATTAATACCATACCGTTTTTAACAGTTCCTCTACAGATGTAGGCACCTTCAGCGTGCCCCTGTAACTCCCTCATATTCTCGTTATATTGCTTTATCTATTTTACAATGGGATGAGCGGCGAAGGACATCGACAAAGGGTAAATTTCCCTTGCAGACGCAATCCAACACAATCGAGATACTTTTGACCCGAGCTGGATGGCACGTGAAGTTGTGAACACTGTCGTGCGCAGCCATAAAAATAACAGGCCTGCTGTGTCGCTTTTGCTTTATTTGGTTTAAAATTTCGACTGCCGTTACGTTCAGTCAAGCACAGGTGCGCAATATTTGACGGGCGAAGTAAAATCGACACGTGTATTTCTATTTCGTGTCTGGTACAACGCACAGTGGGTGCAGTTGATTCTGGCTGTTGGCAACAATGGGTGCATCTTATTCGTCCCTTTCTTATTTGCCTCAAATCGGTAGCTATTTTTACCAGCTAACTATCAGTAAATAATTAGTAAACATTTAACTGAACAATAAGTAATTAATTAAACGCGCAAATTTGTTTTGTATAGCTCCGTAGTTCAATCAAATAACTTCAGCTTTTTCTTTATTGCGAAAGAAAGCGGGATTAATTGTTACGTTTAATAGAGCAGGCGGCGACAAGGAAAATATTTGTAATCTGTTTATCAAAGTGACGTTATTCGCGATTAACTTCAAACAAGGTTTCAAAGTACTAACTAGCACGTGCAACACGTTGCCACAGGCATTTATTTACAGTAATTACATACATGCATGCATGAGTTTTGTAAATCTGCTTATTACGTAACTTCTTACATCGCTAAGAATGCATGCAGAAACAGGCATACAGGTATGTATATTAATGATGAAAATAAATAAATAAATATTGCTGCATTCAGCGGAACGATATACGTGAGAAGAGGTCTCTACAAGAGTGAAATGGTGATGAATACAGCATATATTGATACTGTACCTATACTGAAGATCAGGCGTAAAAGGCCGATCACGGGCTCGCTTCCGCAACTTATTTTGCTATTTATTCAGTTTTTGACAGGGCTAGATTTCTTGCGGTGAATGAAGCAGACGATATTAAAGTAAAAAATGGCCACTGTGAAACGCATGTAGTAAGTCGTATCCTCCGTAATCGTACCCTACAACACAGGGCCCACACACTATAAAATAAATAAATGAAAAGAAGCACCAAGGAATTCCAACAGACAAATAGCTCTACTACTGGTTATCGCAGACGTCCATCAAGTGAGTATCGCAAAAAATAAAACTGAAATAAAATAAAATAAATAATAATAAATAAAAATAATAAACTAATAAAAAAAGGGGTACGAAAAACATTGTGTACATTGTTTTTGTTTCGTTTTTCTTCCAGACTTTTTCACCACAAGGAGACTATGAGGTCCTTATATGCCACTGCATGAAATAACAATACGCTGTCCAGTTGGCAATGGATTAACTTCCTGCAAGCCATTATCTCACACTCTTATTGATAACAACATAAGCATGCACGATTTGTCACGCTGTCTGGTACAAGCTCTTGCATTGCTCAATGCATACTTGAATGTCTGATTATCAACTGCCTTACCGCAGGAGAGATTCCCTCACCCCTCCTCCTCGGTCTCCTTCCCCTTTCTTTCAACGCCAGAAACACCAATTAACTAGCAGACGAAGTCTTGGGAAGCCGCTTGCGCAAGACCAAGAGCGATTCGCAGACGACAGTGTTGACGTCGTATTAGTTTTATCGATTTTTCCGCGCAAATTTCGCAACGGTACTGCTTTGATAAATGTAGGAGCCAAAGAGACAAACGGTCATATGTCTAGAAATGGCGGTGGATCTGGACCGATGGATAGCATGCAGTCATGCACTGTCGTCCGCTTCCAATTTCGCTCGAAAGCAGAAATGTCTCCTCGGCGACGTCGGCAGGTTGATTTGTAGCGACCACGAACGTGAGCGAAACCAAATGGCGAAGACTGGTGAAGCCCGAGAGAGCTTCATTTGCGTCACTACCGTCCTCGCCCCGCAATCGCGTCTGCCAAGGCCGAGGAGCAAGCGGCCTTGTTCTGTTCCACGCTTCCATGTCACGTGCCTGCCATGCTCTTGCGTCATATCGGAATATCCCCGTCCACAACGCCCGGGGTTGCTTTCAAGTGTTTCCACACTTCATGCTCTCTCCTGCTCTCTCTCCAGGCTTCTGCACCCGGAAGACTATTTTCGTTCGTGGCGTTTTCGCATTTTTCCTGCGAACTTGCGTGTAGAAGACGGAAGCGCCTAAAACTAGCATCACTGACAACACACTACTTTAATATGTATATTCAACGATGAATTAAACCTCAAATTATCACGTTGTCATTTTAACTTCGAACACTGTCTGTAACACAAGAAATGTGCGCAGAAGCAACGCGTCTGTGTTTATACGGTTTATACGTACTTTCGGATTGGTCCTGCTCCTATGAAGTTTCCCTGTGAGTCAAAGCCACACAAACCGGCAGCGGCATCGTCGTAGACATCACAAAATGGCGGCGCCCATGGCGTCAGAAGCCGCTAATTATGATTTTACCGCGTCTAACCGTTGTTTCATGCTGGGTGATTTAGTTGGCGTTACGTGTGCTACGCGAATAAAGGCCATAAAGTACGAACATGACGTGTTACTGTTAAGATACGACATCGGAAGACCACTTGTGCACTTCTACATCGTTGACTTTCGCGACGAGCTCGTAGCTCAAGATTCGCATCTCATCTTCCAGGTGAACCACTTCATTTTCCCACAATAGGCTGATTCTGACACACATTCTACAACTAGGGCGTTGTCAACTACAAACACGGAGTTAGGCGAATAACTGCACACGGAGATGAACTCCACGTCGCAACGGACAAAGGTCTTCTGCGTTCTCCACTGAACAGGCAAGTTTTTTACATTATCACCACACCTCATATTACTGACATGCCGTCCTACACGTGCAGAGGTAAAGCTCCAGATTTCCTCAGCTCAGAAGTCTGCCTGTGTCCCATTGAGAAAACTGGTTCCGTAGCAAAAATGCGCTACACTCCCCATGGCTGGGAAGTGTTGGAGAACTCCGACGATCCACCACTATGTTGCATTCCGGCTGCTCCTGTCTACTGCAGCAGAAATGGTAAAACGGGCCTTTGGATTTGGCTAAAGCGAGAGAAAGGGCTTTGGAACTTTGCACGCTCACTGAATATTTCAGAGGGTCCAGTGCTGTGTTGCATCGGCATACTCGAGGACGAAGGAAGTCCCGAAGAGTCCGGTCTGCCACGCGCTTCCTTTGTCAGACTTTTCGGTGCAGTGCCCAGCCCCGTACTGGTACTGGGCTTACCGGATGGAAGGGTGGCATCACTGCCTCTTTTGCGAAATGCAGAGCCCCGTCTCCTCTTTCGTCTGCGTCAACCCGTAGCCGCAATCTTTGCGGCATCTCTGGACAGCGGTATGTGGTTGTTCAAAGCACATCACACACCACAGCAGACCGTGGATGAAGCAAGCGACTATTGCAGATACTGGGTCCAAAGTTCCTGCACTCATAGCACTGGGTCAGGAAGGACAAGTAACGGCCATGACGGACACGGGAGTCCTTACAGCGGAAACCGTAGCACCGTTTCACCGGGTGTCCTGGTACGATCCGACACAACTCTTCCACGTTGCCCAGGGTCGTCTGTGGAAGACACAATTGCGGGTACAAAGCGGCGAGCGGGAGGCCCTAGCTTCGAAATCCCAGGTGACGCCCGTGACCGGAGTGGTCGATGCACAACCGGTACTTTCAGGTATGTCTCTCATTCGTAACTATTCTGGATACGCAAAACCTGCAGACCGTAAGATGCGCAAGGAAGTTCAGGTGCCGTAGCGGTACTGACCGACAACGGTTCGCTGACTTGGTGGGACGGCGGCGAAGGGGACTGCGACCCCGCGGCACTGGTGACAACTGTGGCCACCACTGCTCAGCACCTGCATCGAGCGAGACAGCTGCTGTCGAAGAAGCAGGCGCAGCTGCGCGCTCTCGGCAGCAGTGGGGCGTGTAAGATCCAATAGTATCCAATCCAAGATCCAATCCAAATCCATAGCAGTACAAGCACCGTGCATGCCTATTTGCAGCTGTGGCCGTATCCGCGGAACATCAAGATCAGCGTGGTGCTCCCGTGGCTGTGAAATTCAAGAACGTGCCAAAGTGCGGGTGGCACTGTTGCGTGACGATACGAAGCGACGGTGGAAGGATCACGTCACACTGTCTGCCAGCGCATGGTAAGAAAAATGCTGCATTTACTCGCATGATACGGAGCATTGCTTCCACATGTGACAGCTAAAGGGGCGTTGATGCCCAGAAACCAATCTACGAAACTCATACCATTATATTCTACATCGGCCGACAGTCTACATGGCTTTTTTTTTTCCACCAAAGAGTGAAATAAAATAAGTATTTAAAGAGATTGAAACATTTATTTTACTGAAGAACGGACTCCGTCCGAAAGCTTGTTCTTCAGTATTTTAAATGTTTCAATCTTATTTTGTTCACTTGCGAGTGCTAGACTTCTCCCATTTTTGCCTGTTAGTTTCCCACGAAAGAGTGCTTAGATATCAAATGACACAACTTCAAAGAGAGCGCTGCAGAGGTTCCAACGGTGTGACTCTCACCCTGAGGGTCCGTGGACCACAATTTGGGAACCATCGAATCTAGGCAGCTGTTTGTACGAGACATTCTGAAACTTCTTTAGATTCGACCCGTTTACTCTTCCGCGCAGATGATGACATCACACTGTGGTTCCCCAAACCAGACTGCAATTACCTGGAAGTACGTCCCTGGCTTCTAGTGGCCCCCGAAGCTCCCCTCGCGTTACCCAGGCTACCCGTCGTGCCCCGACTGCGCAGGACGGGCACCAAATTGGCACCAGCTTTCATGCTTACGTCGACTGCGGCATCGTACTTAGCTGGCACGCCGGAGGGTTCGTACAATTAGCACCTGCCAGAAATTGACCTGTTTTTTTTTTTAAGTTTTAGAAATCTCCCGACAGACCTGCAGGCTTGGCTGGACAAAGCACTGCACCTAGACGCGCGTCCACAAGTGGTACTGGTAGGACCCGTGGACTCTACGCTGGTCCCCGTGAGCTTAGATTCCGGTGACCGTCGGACGCGTGCGGCATTGCACTGCGCTGTGGCACGCTGCTTCCTGGTGAGCCTTTCTACGCTGGAATTTGCGACTAATGTAACTAATTTGATGCAGGATTTCAATGCCATAGTGAGGCACGTGTCTAATGTGTGAGCCTGAAGTTTTAGGGTTTAACCAGATTCCTCCCCGAATTGAAGGTTGCCTCATTAGGGTGAAACCCGATTTTAGGGTGATATTAGGGTGAAACCCTCCCTGTAGAAATGCATACTAACTTGCCTGGCAGCAAATGCAGCTACATCACTGTTTGTACCAAACAACTAGTTTGAGTAACTGAGCCAGATTTCTTCCCGAATTTAGCATACTCAAAGTTTTTTTTTTTTCCATCCAAATTTGCTCAAATTTAGGGCACACGTTTATTTATCCGATTGTTAACCCCCAAATTTAGAAAAAAAATATTTCCAAAAAATTTCGTGCTCTACTCTAATGTGTTATTCTGATGGCAGAACTAACTTGTTGAACTAAATGTCGTGAACCAAAATCGCAACAACAACAAAAATAATGCTTTCATAAAGGGTCCACAAAAAGGTCAATAAAGGGTCCACATGCGAAGTGTTTCGTAGATGACAAAGTCATGGTTTTTCTAACAAATGTTCGATTTTCAGTGTGCAATCAGTCGCATGTTCACGCAGAAAAAAAGTGCCGATTGCTTTAACTTTTTTGAGGTGTTGAAGGCTTTTGCATCATGTAAACAGGAACAAAACATATTCTTATAAAAAAACGTTTATGCAGGACGTTTTGAAGCACTCTGCTATTCCAGAGACACAACGCTTTCAAGTGCTGCCTAGGTGCGCAGAGGCCTTGGAGGTAATACTGCCTGCTCCGACGAGTTTAATAAGTACACCGTACTGCAACTGGTCGCACAAATTTAACCGTATACACGTTGTCGCACACGCACACTAATATGTGTCCTGGACCGCGCACATCCATTCAACGTTGCTTCTTTCTTGCTTTTTCGTCCAGACGCTGCAACGACAACTAAAGAACGAAAACTGTCTCGTTGCGTACCACAGCTGGCGATCAGCAATGGCTTCCTTGGTCCTCACCTAAGACGCCGGCAGGACCAGCTTCTCGAGGTGGACGGACTTGACTGGAAGATGCTCGCTCAGCGCCGCCGGATTGGTCAGCACACTGACTGGAACCTGCGCAGAACAGCAGCTGCATTGCGTGGCTCGCATCACAATACCGTGCGCTATAGCATTGCAGTGGTTGTTGGTACCAAGGGCTGTTCTTGTCCAATGTCCAAATATCTATGTAAACCTCAAGCATTGAGCCTTAAGCGCGGACCCCATAACAAAAACCCAAACCCCAAAACATGTTTATGTTTGTCTGTATGCATTCCTGTTTGTCGGTCCAGGTACCTCGTCAGGCTCCGCCTTTTGTACCTGGACCTCATTTCTGTATTTTTGGAAATGAAATAAATAGAAATGAAATGAAAACAAGCGACACGCTGCAGAATATTCGTCGTAACGCAGTGGCGCTGCGGTTGAAGTTTCCAACGCCCCGCCCACTTCTTCGTCTGCTACTTTTGTTGGTTGCCCTCTCCACCCTTTCCCTTGCCCACGCGTTCAGTTCTTGTTTTACGCCGCCAAATCTAGCTGTTTTTTTCAAACAACAGGCAACGCACTCAGCGACATGCTACAAATATCTACTGGGAGTAGATGCAGAAATATTCAGCCGCGACAAAGCTTTTTTGACGCTCGTGTGGCGGCAGTGACGTCGATTGTCGCTTCTCGCGTGTATCTGCCGCGTGTCGCTTGCTATGGGATTCGGGCTTTACCTGACATGGCTAAGACAGGAACCTACCACCTTCTCCATCCTCACGGACTAAGATAGTCCCGGAGAAGGACGTCCCATAATCTTACCAAAGCTAATGCCCGTTCAATGCGGAGCCACGTCGGACTAGGCTGGTCCAAGCAGTCTTAGCTAAGTCCGTGCAGTGATCTATTGCACATCATGCATACTAGTCATCAACCTACATCGAGCTGATTGGCCTTCGCTTCTTTGCTGGTATACTCTCGAAGAAGGTAATCCCAGCCAGCCTGCAGACGTGCAACATAACTGTGCATTAAACAACAACGCTGTGAACGGCGTTTCGTCTCACCTCATGATAGATGCGTGTGTCGTTCATGCGAATGAGTACGTTGTCGATCCTCAGGAAGTAGCGCAACAAGATGAAGAAGTTGTTCTTCATGATGCGCTAGGTGAAAAAATTAAAATGAGGCCCTATTTAACGTAGGGGGGGTCACTTACCATCTTGACAGAGCACTGTGCAATGCCATGGTCGGCCAACTCGTCCTCGTAGAGACAGATGTCTTGGTAGAAGACTATCTGTTCACGCACCTTGAGCTTTTCCATGTCGATGCGTTCCGTTGTGTCCCTCACCTGGATTACGAGTAGCGTGATTATTTCCCGTCGGTAACGAGACGAGCACCAGTCTTACCTGAATCTCTTTACCTGTACTTAAAAAGGTTCCCCTGTAATCTGTGGTGTATGTCCAGTCAAAAGGGTTCACGACTTCCTTGGGGCAGTCAGTGTCTGATCTACAGATATAAATAAAGTTGATGAGTGATAGGAAAAAAAAAATGTGGCAGCAGGTCGTACCTAGCCTCTTGCCAGGCCTGCGCAATGGCAACTTTGGGTACATAATTCTCACTACTGAGACATCGAAGGGCATCCAAGCACGTGAATTCCATGCCACAACCCGAGGTGTGCTCCAGGCGGAGGATGTTACTTGCAAATGTCATGTCTGGGTGACATGGAAGCTTGAGCTCTTTGATATACCTAGAGAGAATAAAATGTTATTCAAAATCTCCAGTCACACTTCCCAGCAAAATCAGCAGAAGTATCTTCAAGAACACAATTGCAGACACGTGCACTATTTATATCGACTTATGCGGCTTAGCGCCACCTTTGAGGCAAACGTTGTGGCTAGTGTTGAGTAAAACATGACTCTGTGGGGGATTCTCTCACGGTTTCCTCTGTGCATTTCATTTTTGCTCGGTTGGTGCGAGTATCACCATTTAGTCAACAGCTGAAGCAACCTTCAATTTCAACTGTCACACTCTTAATAGTTCATATGAAAACTTGCGCGACATGCAGAGAGGAGCACCAGTGTTTTGCTGTGCAGTGTTTTGAATCGTTGCACATTTGCGTGGTATACCACGCATGGTATGACGCCCAGCATACTGTCACAGTAAAACAAAACTTTACCAGAAGTAGCGAGGAGGAAAAAGCTTGATCCCTCACCTGCACAGCATGCATATTTGTGAATCACCTCCTGTTTCATCTTCGAGAGCCTTGATGCATACCGACGGAGTTGGACACTGCGACTGCAAGATGTGATTAGACTTTGCGAACACTTTCCACGGGCCAAACACAAAGTGATCTTCCCTTCCGCCACACATCTTTGCTATCTTTTGATGTTCAAACACAGTTTAAGCTAATATGTTTCGGTGTATCCATGTTTACTGCACGACAAGCAATAAGAAGGATCATGAGCATCAAGCCAAAATGAATGAAGCTGCATTTCATCTTTATCCCTCTCAGCCGCGCACGGGCGCAGGACTGTACATCGTGAGAAAAGTGGCTAGCATTTGATATATTTAGTATATGTTATCATTATCACATATAATGTAACTTTATTGGTTTTTATTACCAGCTATGTGATAAAATTTGATTGGAATTAGACTCAATGTTTGATAGCTTAGCACTACTTTAGAAAACGCGGAGTCAAGCGCGTGGCGCATTTGGGATACAGCGTAGTTTTAGCGTTCAATATGTTATTTTTCAAAATGGCGAATTTAGGAGAGCAAACATCAAGCGCAGTTCCTGATGAGACTATACTCAATAGTTTTCTCACTGAGGTATTTACATAGCGTAATCATACGCTCACGTGTCTACTTTGTTTTGCAGTACTATTTTCCACGAATATGCGGTTAATTCATTGGAAGACACTGTTCTTAGCAGTCTTGTCGAGCGGTCTTCTGCTCATTGATGAGAAACATCGTCGTGTATAGCACAATATTAAAGCAGTCATTCGCATCACATAGCCGAGCAAGACGCACGGTTATGGGATGTTGCGTTAAATGTAACTATTGTTCATGATCGTAGTGCGGTATTATAAAGCAAAGTTGCGAACAAGTTCGAATCTCAGTGCATTTGTTTACAAATTGACATCTCTGCTCTAGGTCAAAGAAATCGAGAAAAGGGACTCAGTTTTAACACCGAAACAACAGATTGACCGTCTGCTCAGACCTGGTTCAACATACTTCAACTTAAACCCATTTGAGGTGCTCTTATTATTAATATTTGTTACCTACATTTGAACATCTACAGGGCTTCCAGCACGTTTCTCTGTGACATATTTTACAGGTGTTACAAGTTGACCCAGAGGCTCCCCTCGAAGAAATAAAGAAACAGTATCGAAGAGTGAGTCGGGAAACTGATTAATACACGCATAACAGTGTACATCAAGTGTCAGAGTACGGTTGATTTTCCCTGCAGCTTTCGATTCTGGTCCACCCGGACAAAAACCCAGACGACAGGGAACGTGCGCAGAAGGCCTTTGACTGTGAGTGCAGGGATGATGTGTAACACTGTTCTGACAAGTCTCTTTGGCGAATAGTTCTGAACAAAGCGCACAAAAGCCTGGAGGATGAAACTCAGAGGAAGAAGGCACTCGAAATCGTCGAAGAGGCGCAGGGTCGCACGGCACTTATGGTTAGATATTTTTTCGTGTTGCCCGGCATGTTGTTGCTCGTGGGGTTCGATAATTTTGTACTTTCAATCTGTTTTGCAGATATGCATATTTACGCTGTAATCCTATTTGTGTTTCCATCAAATGTAAATGCCGTCGCAACAAATAAGTGGATTGCGCATAGCAATCTTGCATATAGTAAAATATTCGATACAACAAATATTGTAGCTGTATTGAAGCTAGGGAGGGAGGAAGGAAGACAGACCTTCCAAACTAATTCAAAATCTCAAAACACAGCAAAGTACCAAGCAGATATCCTTATAAAACACACTGCACGTGCAGCACACATTATAAAGTAGTACACTTTAATGAAGTGAACTTGCAGAACAGAAGTGCCACTAAGAGGTCTCGTGACATAGCACATAGCTGGCACATTATTTTTGGCAGCAAAATGTTCTTTCATAACATACCATGCAATGCTAATGCCATTATGCTAATATAACCTCTTTTCTTAGATCTCGCACTAACTTGGCGGTGATGCTTATAGTGAAGTTGTTGACTTATTTTTAGATGTCCGGCATGGTCTACTACAAAGTGCATACACAACGTTATCGCCTAATTTTGTTTTGTAGAAACAAGTTCTAGCACATAAATTATGTGGCTGCACTTGAACCCTTGTTTCAACTAAGTCTTTTCAATCACATCCCTAATAAGCACACAATCTGCTACGGAGTAATTTTCATTTGGATGCCCGCATATTCTCCGCGCAGATTGAAGAGAAACGAAAGAAGAACCGAAAAGCCGGGAAGGGCGACAAGGTAGAAGAGGATGATCCCGTCAAGGTCAGTGGTGATCAGCCATTAAACGGGAGTCCCTGCTAATCCACTTGTGCCATTGCAGCTCAAGCACGCAGTGTACGTGATGACGATGAAACTGTTTGCGGACATGGAGCGTAAGCGTCGACAGCAGGAAGACAGGGATCAGGAGGAGAGGTTAGCATCTCCTTTTCTGAAATAACTCTAAAAGTCGGGAGTCATATGTATGCACTCACTTCTGACTACCAGCTGTCTTCAAGATGTACAGGGCTATCGAAGATAAAGTAGAGGGCTTCTAAATGAAGATACAAATTTAAAATAAAAGAGTGAGAGTTTGATTATACTTTTTTAGGATTCATTAAGCGCTGAAGTTTTCCATAAAGGTGGCCACAATTAGTACAGTTCTTTGTGGATAAATCGTGTGAAAAAAAGGAAAAAAAAAATATTCCAATGGCCTACACGGCCTGCTAAGCCCTGTATGGGTTTACCCCCATAGCTGTCTTAAGCTTTCTCACCATATTTATTTTGCCGTATTGTTACAATTTTGAAGCGTAATATGCACCTATGTCATTACATTTCTGGTAAATATGCCTTCTGGAATTGATTTTAAAGCATCACCGATGCTCCCTAAAGCTCAAGATAATCGTGGATTAGAGTTATTGACAATGCATACGAAAGAGCAGTTAATTAACTGAAACAAATCTGGAAGCTGAAAATTTGCAGCACGATTTTTAAGCACACTACACATCATTGAGGAAAGCTTCCGCCTTTGCCGTTTTCGCTGTATTTTCTATGCAGCGAAAGAAATACCGTACCTTAACCCTTGGGTCACCCTGTATAACTGGAATAGTGCACAAGTGCCCTATAAATGCTGTCTCATATTCAAAGCATGTGATGGGCTTTTTCTATATCCACAGGAAACGGAAGCGTGAAGCAGAACTCGAGGAGATCGAAAAGCAAAAGATGGAAAAAGAATGGCAAAAAAATTATGAGGTCTGTATACGTTTACTACCGTGAGCTATTCCAGAGATGGGCAGTAACTAGTACTTTAGTAGTTAAACTATACAGGGTGTCCAAGCAAAGTGTGAACATATTTTTTAAATATATATATATATATATATATATATATATATATCACTTTTCCCCCCTCGAGATGAAATCAATTGCGATATAGCATATGCTGAAGGGCACTCCTTAGGAGGGCATTAGCAAACTCCTAAGACAATGTCCTTATTAACTTTCAATAATTAACTTTTTAATTATAAAAGCTACGAAGTTGTCGCATGACAACATATGTTCCTTTCGGTCACCTGATATCGTAGCCGTTTTCAGAACAAAAATCTGTTCGGTAGATCGTCCGCAAAAAATTCGTGAAGGAACGCCGTTTTTTCTTTATTTTGTTCATCGTGCATCTTCGGAGACGTATATTTCCTTCATCCCCAATGTGAGAGGGTGAAGGAGCACAGTGCTGCCTCATGCCGCCACAAGCAACAAGAAATGGGAAGTATTTGTAGCCTGCACTAACCTAACTACAGCATGGTTAAGTTGTAACCACATTTCTGCAAACTGTTTCCAACTACCGTGCAGTAGATTAACTAGCAGTAAATTACGCGTAGTTCACTGCTGCCCATCGAAAACTGCTTCTTTAAAGGAAATAGGTGCGCATCAACACTTGTTCCCCTTCCAGGAGAGTCGGGAAAACCGCGTCACAAGTTGGAAGTCCTTTCAGACGGGCAAGGGCAAGAAGAGCAAACTGTACAGGCCGCCCAAGACCAAAGCTGAGACACGTTGAATCCATCACCAACATCATACAGATCCTCAAACCCACATAAAAAAAAAAAAACACCCTCGACGTTTCCTTGCACCGGCCGCAACGACCCACGCGATACCGTTTCAGTTTCGGGAGGGAGAAATGGGGCGCGACCTAGTTTTTTTTTTCTCTTCTTTTCTCGTAGCGAGGCGTGTGGTATTGTGCGAAGCAGAGGTGTGACGGGAGACGGGAATAAATGTTGCGTCCTTTTAGTCCCTCTCATTCGTACATCATGCTGTAGAGTTCTTGTCTGAGCCTGATGTAGTCCTCCTTCTCCGCGGGCGTCATCTGCGCGACCAGCTCCTCCGTCACCTCGTGCACTGCCACCTTGCGACCCGCGACTTGCACCCACGAACCCTCGTCGTCGGAGTCGCCCGATTCCATGATACCTGCGCAGACGTGATGTGCTTATTATCGTGGGAACGTTGGAGACTGTCCATCGTCATTTGCATAAAGTGTTACAGGGTGTTTCAGTTTACAAAGTACAGGTACAGGTTTCAGTACAAAGTTTACAATAACTATACAGGGTGTTTCACGAAAAACGAGCCAGAGTCTAAAAATAGAATGGTTCATCACGCCCCAAAGAAACAGACTGCATAGTGTTACCAGTGGTTTGAGGATACACAAACAATTTTTTGTTTTGTAATTAATTAATTAGTGAAATGAATTAATGAGTTTTCTAATTATAAGGATTAGAGCCAAAATGTCAATGTGAAAGTTGTACAAATGACACGAAACCCATTATTGCAACTTTGTACCTCGAACGGATAGTTTTTTCCCCCCGACTCAAAAGGCTAACTTTTGGGTTTGCAAAAAAATTGATGCGGGACTTGTTGCTGACACGCTGGATCGCAGCGCTCTTGAGTGTCCTGTTATCTAATGAAGTTCTCACTGGCATTTTGGCTTGACATTTTGGCCGCGTCAATTTTTTTGCAAACCCAAAAGTTAGTCTTTGGAGCCGTGGAAAAAAAAAAGGATCCGTTAGAGGCACAAAGTTGCAACAATCAACGGGTTTCGTGTCGTCGTATCGCCCGCTACAACTTTCTCATTGACATTTTGGCTCTAATCCTTACGATTAAAAAAATGACTAATTAATTTCACTTATTAATTAATTATAAAACAAGAAATAGTTTGAGTATCCTCACACCACTGGCAACACTGTTGTCCGTCTTTTTTGGTGTGCGATGAAGCACTTTTTTTTTAAAGCACTCATTTTTCGTGAAACACCCCGTAGGCATTCAGCTCCTGCAAACCTACAAGGAATGCGGAGAAGACACGTACGGATAACACACACATCTCTTCTCCGCATTCGTTAACCATGTATTCGTTTAACCAACACACTCTTTTTCTACTCCCCTGTAAGCCTCTACTGAAGGTGCTAACCTCTGACGCTTTAGCCGGCAAGGGGCCAAAAAACACCGTTGAAAGCTACTGAACAGCTGTTTCATACGGCATCAAATGACTGGACTCCCCATTTGGGGGAAGGAGAATTTACCAGTATGACTGTAAATACCTGACAAAAATATATTGTACACTCCTAATAACCTTGATGGAAACAACCAGCATTGTCACTGTCGTAACTCCGCTGCTGAGAATTGTTTCATTACCTTCCGTGACTCCGTCTGGAGCAGCTGCTTCGGGTGTGGCTTCCACGACACTCTCTTCTGAGTCGCTCGACTCTCCGGGGACTTTGGGGGCCTCTCGTTTTTCATGGGCCAGGAGCGCTTCCAGGATGTCGCTGTGTGGTTCGGTAGATGTCTTTGTGTCGACGGAGGGCAGCTCCTCTTTCTGAAATTGTTGCATGACACGTCACTAAAGAACTACGTCTGCCTCCATCACCTTGTTGCAACAACGTGAGTTATAGTTAAACACATTTGTAGAACACAAGGAATGCTAAAGTGTGCAAGTGTTGCTCGGCAGTATGTCTCATTGTGTAACAAGTAATACAAATTACTGTTGTTACCATGGTAACCGGAGCTTCCTGCTGCAACACCGTACTCTTCGCCAGCCAGACCGGAGTCTCCTTCTTTTCCGCCTGTGGGACTGCAGTTGGGGCGTTGTCTGCCACGCTGACCGTGATGCTCTCCTTGACCTGGTTCCGCGTCGCCTCACCGCTCCAAACACCGTCGCGAGGCTTTGTCGACCCTTTCTGATCTTTTCGCATGTGTGACAGGTCTGTCGGGTCGGGCTCCAAGAGTTCGGCTGCAAGCTTTATGTCTTCTACTTCGCGGAGGAGGACGTAGAGGGGCTCGATCTGCTCGTTGAACCGCGCCAAGAGCAGGCTGTTTGGAGAAAGGAAATTGACTGAGAGCTATACTCCGAGATAACGCTAGAGCTGCAGTCGTAGAAGGATATCTCTGCCAGGAGAGAGTAGTCTGCACATTGAGAAGGTGGCAGACGCCACACAGGCAAGGAAGCTGATATATGTTTTGATAGTACAAGTATTTTAAGTGCTCGCTTTAAACTCATGCAAACGTGTTCTAAATATGTCGTCTCTGATGAGTGTTTTTAGAACACGGTCGGCAACAGTGGACAAGCAACAGCTTGAAGTGGCGACTTTGTCTGCTTGACGCAGAGTATCGAGGCAGCGTTGAAAAAGACTAATACCCCTGTCACACGGGCGGTCTTCAATGATCATTGAAACCAATCGTCATTGAAAATGCGTGTAGCGCCACCTTGCGTGTAACGTGTCAACCTGTCGGGGAACATTGAATCCAATACTCTTTGGGAAGTTGACACGTCACATGCTTTCTGTCACTACACACATTTTCAATGGTCATTGGTTTCAATGATCATGGAAGACTGTCCGTGTGACAGGTAGTATAACAAAAAAACTGTACCGGGAATCTTGCCGTGGAGTGGCGCTCTCATCTTCTTCGACCGGAGCACTACAGTAACTGCATCTGAACTCTCCGGTTGTGAGATCGACGAGCTGGTCAGCTTCGAGGTCGGTGAAGGTCTTGCTGCAGACCGTGCAGCGGAAGGAGGCCCGGCTGGTGGAATCACGTTCTTCGGTTTCAATCTTCCTTCGCATGTGGTCCAGCTTGTATTTGACGACGTTTACAAACACCTGCAATGCCACCCTATGTTGCTGGGTCACACTGGCTAACTCTCTAACCCTCGGGTGTTAAAACTTGCTATGATAAAGTATAACCTGCTTCTTTATTTGCTACAGTTTGAGATGGCAGATGTTCAAAGGTCAAATTTACACACTGTAGAATGGTAAGATTTTCTGCAGGTGATAAAGCTGACAGCCCTTGTGTTGTCTGCCTTTGTAAACCGTAGAGCTATAAATCTTAATAATGCTACGCTTATGCCAAATGCTATTGAAGCTGTTTTGATGCGAGCTAAAACTTAAGTGTGTCGCATCCAGAGAGAAACTTCATCACCTGTTGGATTGGGAGGATTTCTGCTGCCGCACTTGCTGTCGTCTGCTTTGTATGCTGGATAGGGGAAGCTAGTAGCTTGATTTGTTACACCTCTTGCTGGAAACGCATAATAAAAACGCTATGGATGGCAGGCTTTGTGTAAACTGCTTGAGGAAATGGCCGTAGCTGAGAAGTTAGGCTTGTCTTTACTCCTCAGTAAACACTTAAGGAAGACAAAGAAGTGTGTTTATGTTTCGAAACGTAAGCAAGTTTGTCTCTGGACGCAGGACACTTATGTAAAGCTCATCATTTGTGCAACGGCCTTCTGCTATACTGTCTCACTGTTTGCAACAAAAATAGAAGACACCTGGGAAGCACCTTATAGTTGATGTAGTAATAGTTCTGCCTCGTGGCTTTGCCGTCTGGGCCAGTTTCCATGCGAAGTCTCACTTTAACAAAACGGTCGTTCTTCAGCTGAGCTACAACCGACCTCAACTGTTTCTTCTCGAACTTGAGGAAGTCGGCAAGATCGTCCTCTTTCACGCACGGGTTTCTGATCAACATGTCCACCACAATCACATGGTCGATCGTATAAAAACCACGTATGACGAGTCTGACCAGTCGTTTTAAAGAACTCGGCACCTCTGTCACTACGTCCCCTTCCATACTGCCAGCTTTAACCCGTACTCGGTCTTCAGAAGCGCGTTCAGACAAACATACTGACGTTCAAAAGCATGCTTGTAGCTTCATGTGAAGTTTGTTCCATTCATTTTGCCGCAGAATCCGACTTGCGAGAACTCACACGAACAAACACGTCGAATAACTACACACTACACCGCTATCCCGCTATCAAAACGCAAAGAAACTTTTCGTAACGGAGAAGTGTTCATAGAGCCGGGATAACAGAGCCGCAGCAACGCATTCTTTCGAGTAGTATCTAAATCTTTCACGTCTTACTGCCCATATTAGATTTTAGTCAGAATAATTAGAAAACGAAAGCTGAAGTTTAGCATAATATTAATCTATCTTACGTTAAACAAGAATTCAAAAGTTGTGTGCGTTTGGGCGATGCTGAATCGTTTGCTTCACCATCACCAAAAGCGCGCCGGTTCGTTTTCAATTCTGCGTGCCATGTGCCATACTTCGAAACAAATTTCACAGCTGTTTAATTCAAGTGTACTGTTTGAGTACACAGATAGAAATGTAGTGGGACATTTGTGTCTATCAGCAAGCAGGAGTTAATCGTCAATCCACACACTTGTGGTAAGCTGGCATGTTCATTCCTCAATCTGTCAAGTTTCATACTTAACAACACATACGTCATTGCAATTTGTACACAGTATCTGCTGTATCTTTACTATCCAATCAGTATGCATAGCCCGCTGCACGTCTACCCTCGTACTGGGAATTACCAGATACACCTTCCCTATATCTGAAACGTGAAAATAGTGATGCTCCACGCATATCACATGTACTAGATAATTTATTGCAAGCACATGGTATATATATATATATATACAGAATTTAGTTCATTGCGTCGTCTGCTTTGCTTTTGTATTGACGTGTTCCATATAAGTGCCCTTACTGGCCGAGCTGTGGCAAATAACCACAACATAAGAAAAATGTGAGGGCCTTTTAGGCGAGACTTATATAAAGTGTGTTTTTACCTCGACAGTGACAAACACCTCTTCCGAAAAACTCGTAACAGGAGTCTTTTTAAATTTTATTTAATTAAGACTGTATGTAGAGTCACTGCGCTGAAAGAAATTTGTCCTCCGTCTTATGGTACACACAAAACCAGCATCTCGTCAAGAGCCATCGTCCGCCATCCTTCCCAAGATGCACCTTTCTCTCTCTCTCTCTGACTCGTCGGGGAATCAGACGAAGAACACGCGTCGCACGACCAATCCAACGAGAGCCATTCCCACGAGCCAGATGGCCGAATCCCAAGCCGTTTTCAGCAGCTGGCTGTCGCGCCAGTGTCCTCGGCTGGCCACGCGTGGTGGTCCCGTCACGGGATGTTGCTGCTGGAGCCGCTCTGCCCTCCGGGCGAGGATCTCCGCCGCGCGACGTCTCAGGGACTCCTGGGACTGTGTGTCGTTGCCTGGTCTGGTCACGTCTCGCGTCGACGGAGCCTCTTCGTTGAGCGAGGCTCTCGACGAGGCCTGCAGCTGCGTGTCGGGCGAGGGTGTGGCGGCGGAGGCAGCGTTCTCGGTTGGAGGAAGGGTTTCCAAGCTACCTTTGTCTGCTGCGCCCTTTAAGAAAATGGCGTGAGTCAGGGCGTGTTTGCGAAGGAATATCGGAATACTGCGAGGTGCTTTTAACGTCATGTCCTACTAGATTGTGTATAACGACCGTGTCATAATCGGCCACCCTTATGTGGAATTCGTCCGCACAATCTGCTAGGGGCGCTACTCATCGGCCCGCGAGATCTACATTATGATTGGACAATGGAAATTTGAATTTTGAATGCGCAGAAGCGGACGTACGACTTCCGTAGCAGACGACAGCAACAGCCCCTATGAAAACGCGTAGAATGATGATGATAATCAACGTTAGAAGCATCTCCAGTGGGTCATTCACCGCCTGTACAAAAATTACTAAGGTAAGCTGAAGTACAAAGTATTGCAGAAGTTGAAGAAGCAATAACCGGGCCGATGAGTGGCGCCACCGCTAGCTTCCAAATCCGGCGCTGGGAAGGGATGCCTATGACATGCTCGTTACAATCTACGTAGGTTGTGTTTAACGTACGTTACCTTGAATGTTATCTGGGCTGCCTGCTGCCGAGCTTCCTGGTCTGCGGAAGAAGGAGCTTCTCCTTTGCCTTCTTTCAGCAACTGCGTGAGTGGCCCGCACCTAGGACAGCTCCATTTCTGGGACCTACGTGTGACACACATTACGTTACGTTACTACTTTAACGAGAGAAAGTGCGCACGTGACGCTTACTTTGAGGCAAGCGCTCGGCGCTCCTCCGGCGTGTAGTCGAGGGACCCTATAGCTCCGCTTCCGTGGGTCGGCATGAATCCTATGATTGCCAGAAGGGCTGTCCTCACTGCGTTAAAACCATGTTCTTCGTTTAAAAAAAATTATGCAGCTGACTGCGCCCTTTTCTTCGCCTTGCAAAAACGCTGGTGTCGGCAACCTTTACTGGAGCTAGTAAGCCCAGTTTTACCAATGCCACACATTTGAACCGAGATCCACGGTCCCGTAACTTGAATTTAACGCGTAACTCCGCTTCACTAAAGGGAGTTATGGTCACTGAAACATTCACCACAGCACCGACCAATGTTTGTAAAAAAAGACAACTACTACTACTTTATTGAGAGGTGATGAATGGGGAGTTTCATCGCCAGGGGCGATACTCTAAAAAGAACTGAGGAAAGAAGAAGAAAAAGTGCTGTAAAAAGAATCAATGAAGAAGAATGTTTAACTAACTTAAACTAGCTAACTAAGTTTTAGCAACCCTTGATCTCGGTGCGAAGTTGACCAGCGTTGGTGGCACCGGAAAACCTAAGTAAATGTCGTGTGTGATCACGGACAAAGATTGTGGCGAAGTAGTTACATGTGTAAAAAGTAGCCATGTGACATAAAACACTAAAAACTATGCCATTCCTTGACATGATGGAACACACAGAAGGCACAGACGTTTACATCCAGTTTTCCTAAAACGGCAAAGTGTAGTAGTACACTACTAGTACACAATGTAAATGGTGCAGCTTAACAATGAGACAGAAAGAGGCACGAGGACGACGCTGAACGTCCAACTGGTGTTCGTAAGCACAAACAATTCTTTAAACTTACGGAAACCTAGCTATGAAACCGATACCACCGTGTGCGGCATCGGCTGACAATCTATTTACTTTTTTTGTCCAAAAAGTGCCTAAGTATTAAACAAATTTTAAAGATCAGCACTGCTTCAGCGGCCGCAGAAGCTCAGACGGTGTGACGTCGCTGCCTAAGCGGAGTGTGAGAGGGCGGCGCTCAGGGGAGGAAAGGTGCCATCCAGATGCCCAGTAACACTGAGAGACACCTGCACGGCCGCATCATTCCTTTTCTCAGAGTCGTGCCCTCATTGGTTCTTAGGGAGTGAGGTTTTTCATTTTTCCAGAGAGGGAATTCAGTCGTACCGTCAACATGCGTCGTCTGCTCTCGTCAGGTATTCCATCGAATAACAGTCAAACTATTCCACTATATTTCGCCTGGGATTTTCTATACTGTGATTAGTGGTCCAGGAGGAATAAAATGAATAAAAGTTTAAATAAATAAATAAATAATTTAATAAAATAAAATAAATGAAAGGAATAAAATAAAAGGAATAAATAAATAAATGTTTCCAAATCGACTGGAAGGGATGTGACTGTCCCTTTAAATACATCTATCAGAGCCAATCAAGGAACCTAGTTTCTTGTCGGAGCTATAGCGTTGACTATAATCAGATGCAAGGAATGTTGTTTCTTCCTGAAGAAGGCTGAGTTAAGCACTGCTCATGCAATTTTTTGTTCCGAATTGTCCAATGATGAATGCATGAGTTATCTCCTTTTCTATTCTTTTTCGATACACCGCTTCAATTGATGTGTTGTCAAACTTGGGAGTGCAACCGCACCTGCTGCAATGAACGGAAAGGTGACCGGACGGACAGCCTTGTAACGGCGTTGCATGCCTCCGTCAGCCTAATATTAATACACCTTTCCATCTGACCCGCATAAACTTTCACAATAGACCACTTCCACTACACCGCGTAGGTAGTCCTTCGTCCTGTGTAGGAAGGAAGTGGTCTACTGTGCACCACTTAGTTGGGGAAAAGTTTGACATGGGTCAGACGGAATGGTGTATTAATATTAGGCTGAGGGAGCACGCAGTGTCATTACAGGGCTCTCTGTCGGGTCACCTTTCCATTCACTGCAAGGTGCAGTCACAATCTTAAGGGCGGATCCCATAATACGCAACAAGCGACACGCTACACATTCTGTTGCTGCCGCGGGTGCAGCTACCCGATCCATTTGAGAGGCGACAGCAGGTAGCGGCAAAACTACATTTGCGGGAGAAAGATTCGTACTTTCCGATTGATTATGCGGCATACCTGTCTCAAATATCATGAAATTTCTATAAAACGCCGCACCAAAATAAACACTGGAAGAAATTTACACTTCTGTAAAGTTTTTTATGATATCTGTGTCTGTGGTGGTGGTGCTTTCACGCTTTCACACAATGTGCAATAGATTTTGGTCACTCGCGATAACCATCGATTCAAATGGCTACTTTCCACCTACAAGCCCAAAATTTCATTTTAATAAAGTTTACTTGCCACCCACACTTCTATGCTTTATCATTCGCTCCACTTAGATGCAGCCAAATCTAGCGGATTTGGGCGTGCGCCAGGCAACGGTCTCTGGCGACAAGCGACAAACATCTACGGGGAGTAGATGCAAGATTTTGCAGCTGCGACAGAGCTTCCTTGTCGCTCGAGTGGTGGCGCAGCCACTGAACTTGCCGCTTGTCGCTGTCACTTGTAGCGTGTTATGGGTAGGGTTCCGCGTTTTCGGTTTTAATCGAAAAACATGTGCCGGGTAAATTTTCCCTCATTCGGTTTTAATCGGAAAACACCGATTACAGAGGGACATTCCAGGACATGACAGAGATAAATTGCAGCACATGCCCAGCAAGTTGTTGATGCAGATCAGAAAAACCATACAGAAATACGATGGTTGTGAAAAATGTCCGTTTACTTTTTCCTTGGCCGTAAAACGCCACCGCAGCGAACAACGCCATGTTGAATGAGCGTCGTGCGGAAATTACATTGTGATTTCTATTCGCCGATAACTGTCGGGTAAACCATGTACACGCCAGAAAAAACATCGGAAAACGCCGATTTCGTGAAAATTAATAAACATCGAAAAACATACGCCGAATCCGCCCAAAAATAAAAGCCGAAAATGCGGAACCCTAGTTATTGGATACGCCATTTATGTTTGACAATGCTGTCAATTGGAGTGGTGTATCAAAAAGAATAGAGATAACGGAGGCATTTATTATCGAACAACTCAGAACTGGAAAGTGTGTGACCAGTGATCCACTCAACCTTCTTCGGGAAGAAACATTCCTAGTATCAGATTATAGTGAACGCTACAGCTCTGATAAGAGGTAGGTTCCTTGATTGACTCTGGTAGAAGTATTTAAAGAATTGTTTGTGCTAATAAACACAAATTAGAAGGTCAGTGTCGCCCTCCTGCCTCTTTGTGTACGAAGTACACAAACTGAACGTAGTTTAAACGAAGTCATATCCAAGCCAGTGCAGGCATTGATAGATCCTTGCACGCAACTGCTATCTTGCAAATCAAAGGCGGGATGGATCTTGATGAAGCCAGCAAAGTTGATTCCGAATTGATATGACATGTCTTACGTGACCAAGATGGTTGCCAAGATTCCGGATGGTGTCCTGAGATGCTGAGGCAGATCTTTTTGTTGGTTTCAAAACGGCCATTCGGCTGCAATAGATCCATCCAGTGATCATCAGATACCACTGCCCACTAAAATGTTCATCCACAGAATGATAATGCACCGTTCTGCTGCACAAATCAACATAATTGTGTGACTTCCAAGCGCAGAAGGTTGCATCAGTGAGGCACAACAGTGAGCAATGTAAGTTTCCTAGCAGATAATAATAATACAGCATACGTGCGGAGAAGCTGGCGGATAAATTTCATAGTTGAAGACGCTTGAGCTTGGGCACCAGGAAGAATCACTGACACACTCCGGGGTTCCCCGTGTGTGTACGTATCTGTCGTCCTTCCTAGTGCTCAAGCTCAGGCTTCTTCATCTACGGAAATTCCTGTCAGATTACGCCGCATGCAATTGTCACTTGCAAAATCTTGTCGAGACCGTACCGTAAGCAAGATGATACTTGGTGGTTTCATTGGATATTCGGGAGGCAGAATGACCCGCCCATGGTACAACCCGCCTTCAAACTCAGTTTCAGGGGGACCTCGTACTGTAAAGTGCCACTCAAATAGGTTGTCCTGCAGCAGCATTAAGATGAGGTTACGTAAGCTCGGCAAATGCTGACCCAATTACTCACTTCCAAGGGCTGGGCAAAATATTCCTCCGTTGGCTCGCGAAGTTCCTGGGCCTCCCGCATAATGCGCTTGACGGCTGCGTAGGAACAAGCCTAGTGAATACATCGTCGCTGTTGCAGACGAGGGCCTGTCGTCTACGCAAATTATTTGACATTTACCCGGACTCCTGAGGTTGTACTGGCCCTCCATCCCAATTTTCTGTTTTTGCAATTTAATTAACTCCGGCTTACAGCATAATCACAGTCGATGGAATGCTTTCAGAAAACAGGCTGCAAAGAAAAGCGTTAATGGATACTCCGAAACAGCTGCACCAAATCTGACGTGGCCTTACTTACAACCATACAACTGTCTTGATCCTTACCTACGCACGTCCTCGGAAAGCTCGGAAACAACACGGTAAAGATAAGCGAAGATGATGGTATAAGGCAGGATGGATGGGTGCGATATTTACGCGTGCTTGTTTTCTCGACTTGTCTTGGCTATTTGTACATCGCTTCCCAGTTGGCCAAGGGCGTTTGTTTAGTTTGTTTATTAGCTCGGAGGCGCGCGGACTCATGGCGAATACACGGCTCGGAGCGAATAAACATAAACGCCCAAAGATGGTAAACTTCACGGTAAACGTTGTCGCTAAAGCCTTCAGTTTACGGTCACTGAGGAAAAAAAAAAAAAGAATTGAAAAAGACAGGTACAGGTATGCGTCAGCATGTAAATCCCATACTGAGAGAGAGAGAGAGAGAAGAAAGGGCCGCTTGACATCCACGAAAGGAATTCACAGACAGCATGTCAAAGATGGCTTTATTAATAATTTCTTTCCAAATCTTGTAAAAGAACGTACAAAGAGTGTAGAAAATGTGGCCTTTCTTAAGACTATAAAAAACCTCCAAATGCAGCACAAATGAAGGCACGTCGACTTGACCTCGGAATGTAGTCCCTATTTTCCTTCGCGGAAATAGTACGAATACTTTGCAAACTGACAAGCACATATCACAAACAACAAAAAAAAGCGCTTGCATAAGTGGAATGCTCTTCGCCGTCGTTCCACGGAGATTGTTCTCATGTACAAAAGTTTAAAAAAAAAAAGTGACACGTGATAAATAGCAGAAATAATATGACTGGAGATCATCATCATGCCTTATTGAGCACCTTTTTGGCAGCTCGTATGAGGGGCACTATGGAACTCAGGCTGGATGCTTTACGTAGGAACGGATGGTGGAGGAGCTCTTCGGCTGTTGCTCGTGCCTCCACGTCCACCTCTAGACAGCGGTCCAAAAAGTCCAGTAGCTCCGGAGAGCGTCGTTCCTTTTCTTTGATGGGGGGCTTCCCGTTGGTGGCGATCAGGTATAGGGCCTTGAGGGGGGTCTCGTTCAAGTACGGAGGCTCTCCGTCCAGCATTTCCAGGACCATGATGCCCAGTGACCAGATGTCGACCTGTTGGGTAGAAGGATAGTAGTAGCTTTCTATCATTATTCAAACTTATTTCTTGGCAAGTGTATGACATTTTAGGATTTAGGTAGCCTCTTAAAGGAGCAGTGAAATTGCTCCTCTATAAATTCTTCGCTTTCAGCTGTGGCGTTTTTTGCAACAAATAATGTGATAAACCTGTAGCATGCCACAGGACTGATCAGCACACACTCTAGAAGCCCTCCACTGTTTCAAAAAAGTGCATAACTGAGCGAGGGAAGTCTACATGACTTCGTGACATTCACAGTCCTGACGGGTGGCCTGGTCAGGTGACGTAGCTGAACCATTGTAGCGGTAGCAGAAAAATCTTGAGTAGCCAATGAGAGCGTATGGCTGCACACAGGTCCGCTGACATCACACGAGGAGATCAGATCCTAGGCACTTTTTGTAGATTTGATTGCGCCGTGACAATACATCGCACAGCAAAAATATTGTGCGTGGTGGTTCCCGAGAGAAAGCTTGACAAATGGAACAGGGTTTTCGAGCCACGTTAAATGCAGTTTTGTTGCGCTGTACTTTGTACTTGACTGCAAGTACATTCTGTGGTACTCTTCCGTGAAAGTACTTAAAATACATTGTACATTTACAGAGAGAGAAAGACCCGTAAAGTTGGGCTTTTGTTTATGGTTGCAGCTCTATCTCTGTGGGAACAGTGCTTAACACACAAAACATGAAAATTCCCTGGTTGGTCTCGCATGAAGCTGGGTTATAGCATTATTAATATCACAGAAACATCACGAACTGCGCGATGGATTTAAATGACAGGGTCTCGACCTACAATGCAGCACGTCTGCTGTCGACTCCAGTGCTCAACCTATTAAAACCCATAGGTACTTGTAGGTACTTGGCAGGTACTTCAAGTACATTCCTTAGTACTTTGTACTGCTTGCGACACACTTGTCTGATATCTCCAGCCCCCGTAAAACCGGGTTACCGAACCAAGTTGCTGTGCTACCGTCGCCTTCGCGTCACTTCCGTTCCCCTGGTGGCGGCGGGGCTTCGCGGCGCCACCAGACGGGAGAGATGGCGATCCGATAACCGCGCGTCATCTGCTAGCGCCGAATTCCCATTCCACTCCGCATTCCGAGGAAAGCGCTGCCCCGTCGACGCATTTGGAGCTAGCAGACGACGCGTGGTTATCGGATCACCACCTCTTCCGTCTGGTGGCGCTGCGCAGCCCCGCCGCCACCAGGGGAACGGAAGTGACGCGAAGGCAAGGGTAGCAAACTTGGTTCGGTATCCCGCTTTTACGAGGGCTGGAGATATCGGACAAGTGTGTCGCAAGCAGTACTTTACTTGAAGTGCTCAGCTCCAACAGGACTTAATATTGTACTTGAAGTACATATTTTTGCAGGTACTCTGCCCATCACTGGTTAAATGACCCTTCCTTCGTCTAGACTGTCCGCCAAGTCTTACAAGAAGACTTCCTTACCTTGGGTCCGTACTGCTTCCGCGTCACAACTTCAGGCGCCATCCAGTAGGGCGTGCCCACCATTGTGTGCCTTTTTTCTTCCGGCCTGATCTGGGCGCAGAACCCAAAGTCCGTCACCTTCACGGCTCCGTCCATGCCCAGCAGTACGTTGTCGGACTTTATGTCCCTGAAAACGGCGGGGGGGGGAAAGGTCAGAGAGCTTCGCATGGTCACCACTAGGGGGAACGTACTCACCTGTGGATGATGCCCTTACTGTGGAGAAACGTAATGGCCCTGGTGGCTTCGAGGCAGACGGCAGCCATCTGTTCCTCCTTCATGACGGTCTCTGAGACAACGTCCGTGAGCGCGCCCCCCTCCAGAAACTCCATCACCACCCACAAATCCCCCTCCCCGACCAAGTGGGCGTCCAGGAAATTGACGAGGTTGGGATGCTGGTTTTCGCTCATCACTTGAATCTCCGTCAGGATGAGTTCTTTCTTGGGTTGCTGGCTCAGGTCCATGCTCTTGATGGCCACCTTCTGTCCCGACTTTGCATCCCGCGCTGTGTACACTGTTCCCGATGCCCTGCGAGCTGCCTGTCAGTTTGGTCACGTCGGCGCCGTGGCGGGTGAACTTACCCCGAGCCGATCTTGTCTAGCAGGGTGTACCTCTCCTTGGGATCTCGAGGGTTCACCACCTCTTCTGCGTTGCACAGGGAAAAATGAATCGGGGAAACGAAAAAAATTCCTAGTACAATATAGGTAGGCTAGTACAATACAGTCTAAACGGTATTGGTACGAAAAATGGAGTGGAATGCCCTCTTGGAATGAAAGCTAGAATGAGAGTGAAGCTCGTTGAAGCAAGGTCACAGGGTCATGAAAGCGATGTCATCTTACTCAGCACCAGTGTTTTATTCTTGTAGAAATTCCCCCGACATATTGAGCTCGATTTTTATATCGGGTACGTAAAGTTTAGAATATAAAATGCCAGAGATTTCTGTTCAATACCACTTACAGATCCGTCTTGTAACCTACAGGAAAGACTGGAGGAAGAACAATTTTCGCATCAGGAACGGTAGAAAAATACGCCAAAATACGTCTGTCTGGTCGAAAATATTTTAAGCCTTTCATATCACTTCGTCTGGTATCCAGGTGTTTGTGAACGTCACTCACTCAGTTTTAACATGACCTCCTCGTCGGACAGCTTCGATTGAGGTTCCGTCCTTTTGCGTAGCACGGGCGGGACCACAACCTCCTCGGCTTTCTTCTGCGGTTCCGCCGCCTGTCGAGGCTTGGGTGCTTCGTCCTTGAGGCCTTCGTCATCGCTTGCCTCTGTGGGGAAGAAATCGACATTAATTGAACCGACAATGCACCCAGTGGTGGCAGATTCTACGCACCTGGTTCAGTATTCGCGATCTCGTGCGATTCTTCCTCAACTGTCGCTTCGGTCGCCAAATACTTCGCTAACCCGTTTTTGTGCTTGATGGAATGCTGGTAGTACTTCAGTGCCTGTAGTACTGCATCAGGGTGGCTACTTTGCTCTTTTGCGCTGCATTTTAACAATAACATTTAACGCTGCTTAGTACAATTCAAACAAAATTAGACGCAACTGCTTAGAAGAAAAATGCAATGAAAGCAGAGCCGTTTTTGGCAGCAACGAATGGAAGCCCCAGGAGGCAGAAATTGGCGGCATCCAATAAGACAGCAGGAGAAGCGCGCTCATACCTATCGTGCGCGTGCGGATGAGGAACAGGTTCAATCACATATGCGGCATAATGCACACTGCTGCATTTTCCAATACAGGTTCGCTGAATTGTACCCCACAACAGTTCTCACAAATGTTCCACTGACAACATTTATCTTCACATGCTTCGGATAATGACGCCAGCGCGCTTCGCAATGCGCACTATGTTTTTCACCGGGACTTGTTCCATGGCGTGGTACGTACAGCATGGACTAAAAACATCGACTATGTTCTCTGCTTGGCGTCGAAGCAAGAAAGAGTCCAGTGTAATTTTGATTCTAGCTTCGTAACGGAATCAAGATTTTGGATTACGGTAACAAGTATGAAATTAACGTTGTGTACTGTAATTTGAGGTCAACTTGCTTTTGAATTTTAGTGCCCCTTTAAACGTTATGGCTATACATAGGTGAAGGGTGTATTTTGTTGGATGCTGCCAGATGGCAACAACGAAATCTCTAGAACACCGCCAGAAACAGTTCACACAGAACAGAGCGCCCACATCAGCTAAAAGCATACAAAATCGGAACTCGCGTGGAATTCCTTCCTGCTTTGTTCTTAGATTTTTTACGTCAGTCTGCCGGTAAATGGGACCACTGATAGCACTTTCGGCGTTCACGATTTCCTGATATTTCCTCTCATACACTCGTAAATGCCCTATCCTCTGCTCATGTCCACAAATCCTTTCCTTTTCGTATGTTTTGTTTTGTTTCCGTATTGTCCTTTTCTATCTCCATTTCTCTCCAAAAGCCTTATTGCGGACGTCTGGCATGGCAAGCTCTGCTTCTGTTTAAGACCTTGGCATTTTAAGGCTTTAAATGCGCCCGTCTGACAGGAGTATTGTCTACTCGCAGCTTTCGGCAGTGCATACCTGATGTTGGAGTTCTGTAGCAGCCGTAGCCAGGGCTCCGGTAAGCCCTCAACGTGACCAGTGTCAGGATTTTTGGCAACGTGCACCACGTGGGAGACTGAAAAAGGCTGCCCGATCCGCTCTATACTGCTGGATGAGCTTCCGTTGGAATCCGCACCACGTTTTTCTTTTCTCCATGGTGGCTGCTGACGTAGCTTCGAGAAAAAACTCATCCTGGAGTGCAAGAGCGCCCGTGAGTTTTTTTTTTTTTTTTCGTTTTTTTTTTCTCTTTAGCCGAAGGCATGCAGTAAGAAGGATGTTAGAATGCAGTGTTTATCGATGTTCAATTTATATAAACAAATACGTAAATTTATGTACATAAAACAGATATTTTGCATGTGACGTGTTTTTTTTAATAACTCTGGCATTTTAAAAATGACGTAGGAGGAGGGGCAATAAACAGTACAAACAACAGGCACAACTTAACTTATACAACCTTACAAATCAAACGAGGCACATGAAACACTCAACACAAAAATCTTTAAATGAAGGCGATGAAAGGGCAATGATTCATATTCAACAGCTTCTTTTGGTAACGAATTCCAGTATGTTATCAAAGTTGAAAAAAAAAAAAAAAAAAATTTTTAACAGTTGGATCAAAAATGGTAGTGTACAATATGTTTAGTATGAGAGAACTGATGTTCTGAGGCTGGAACAACATAGAAGGGACAATTACATACAAAGCCTCAAGTTGCCTAAGAAAGTTGCCCAAGTTCTTAGGCAACTTGAGGCTTTGTATGTAATTGTCCCTTCTACGTTGTTCCAGCCTCAGAACATCAGTTCTCTCATGTTCAACATTTGCCACTTGCGTTGATCCCTGTCGTATGAATGTGTGTATGAGTGTGCAAAACTGTAAGAGTGAAAGGTGGATGAGTGAGAGAGAGTGACCGGTTTGTCCCTTCAGATGACACACCCTGGAAGTTGCTGAGAAGGCGTGTTAGCTTAGCTCAATTGGTAGAGCCCTGGACCGGTAATCCAGAAGATGTGGGTTCGAGTCCTACAGCTGGCTAACCTTTTCAGTGACTTTCATCTTTCATCGTTTCATGTTTAGTATGTTTGTTGCGAGAGCTTCCTCTACACACCACGTTGATATACTACGAAGGATTCGAGAATTCGATGATTCATGATGAACCGTAGTGTCTTTAAGTGCTGAACCCTTACCCTGTGAGATAACGTGGGAATCCCGACTGCATCCAATAGTTGTGACGGTGAGTCATATCGGGAAAATTTACTAGACATAACAAATTGCTTTTCTTTGTATCTGCTCGAGGTCATTAGCTTTTGTGTGGGCTGCTGGATACCATATCATGGAACCATAATCTAATCTGGGTCGAACTAAAGATTCATATGCAACCAGCTTTGTATCCTCGTTAGCACATTTCAGTGTTCTCCGTAGGTAGCACAGCCTTGTGTTCGCTTTTGCTAGCACATTATTAATTTGATAGTTCTACCTAAGATCATCACTAAACAACAAATCTAAATACTTGAACCGATTAATCTGTACAAGACTGGTGTCATCTATCGTATAATTGCTTACAAGTGCATTTTTCTTTTTCCGAGTCAAGGTCATTTTAACACACTTGCTCACTGATGACCATCTGCCATTTTTTCCACAATTTTGTTACCTCATCTAAGGAATTCTGTAAACAGATTGCATCACCTGATAATCTTACCGCCTGGTGCAGAATACAATCGTCAGCACAAAGTTTTATATTAATGTTTATACTATTGACAATATCATTTATATACAGGATGTTTTTTTAATTCGTTACATATTATTTCTAAAAGAAGTAGTTAAAAAAAACGTAGTTCTCGTTTCAGCTCATTTGCATAGCAAAATTCAGCGATGAATATTTCAACACACGTGTGCGTTTAAGGGTTTTTTAAACATGGAATGGCTTTCAACAAGGAATAACTCCAGTTCTGCTACGTCGCTTTTGCATGCATTCCCCTAATTAGAGTTAATGAGTTTTAGGTAATTAGTGATCTTGTGGTTACGTACTTTCTTCGAGAGAATGTTCGCCCAGCCATATAACTCAACTGCAAAAACAGCGTCTATTTTGCTCTTCCAGTTTTTTTACAAAAATTCTGTAACAAATAAAAAAAGAAAACCTGTTTATTAAAAACAAGTGCCCTAGAGGAGATCCCTGAGGGACCCCTTAATGAACAGGCAATGGAGCAGATGCTATCCTGTTGAACTCAACAAACGGCAGGCAATTTATGCAGTAACTTTGGATGTGATATTTTGTCGAAAGCCCTTTCTAAGTCCAGAAAAACAGCATCAACTGGTTGGTGCGAATTAATGGACATCGATAAGTCACGTACAAACTCCATCAATTGAAAAATAGTGGAGTGTGACCTTTCCTGAACCCATATTAACCACTGATAATACTGTGCTCCTCCAAAAAGGCTGACATATGACTTCTGAGAATATATTCAAAAATCTTACAATATGTTCAAGTTAAA
The DNA here is from genome assembly GCF_037126465.1 of Ornithodoros turicata. NCBI lineage: Eukaryota > Metazoa > Arthropoda > Arachnida > Ixodida > Argasidae > Ornithodoros > Ornithodoros turicata. The sequence continues at coordinate 8,914,195 of NC_088203.1, read as the reverse complement.
GAAATAGGTTGGCGCTTTCCCACTTTTGACCGATTGCCCTTCTTAGGTACTGGGACATCTTAGCTTTTTTCTAAGCATCAGGAATCACTCCAGATTCATTAACTTTTCTATACAGGGTGTTTTGTTTTATTCGTTACAGAATTTTTATTAGAAAACTAGCAGAGCAAAATAGATGCCGTTTCAGCAGGTGGGTTACACGGCCAGGCGAACATCCTGTAAGACAGCGTTTGCAACTACTGGACGACTAATTAGCTAAAATTCATTAACTTATTAATTAGACGTTTTCTGGGAAATGCGATGTGGCAGAATTGAAGCCAGTCATTATTCAAATCCACCGTCCTTATTAAACACCCTGTGAAGCGAACGTACTCTGAGACATATAATGTCAGATTTCGTTATGCAAGTGAGCTGAAACTAATACACTTGTATAAAATTTTTAATGATACCATGGACTAGTGTCCACAATTCATTGCTATCACAGCCCAAAGAGGTGTTAGGGAAACAATCAAATTCATAAGCTAGGTGGTCCAGAATACCAACATCGTCCACTTTACCAAAGCCATAGATTGTGACAAGGCCTCTAGTACGTGTAATTTCAGGAACCAAGTCACAGGTGCATAAAACCATGGAATGATCCAAAATGCCATGAATTATATAACGGGAAATTGTAGATAAATTCTGGCTCACAAACACTAGGTCTAAGAGGGATGCTGTAGTGGATGTCACCGTAGTGGGTTTATCGACTACCTGTCAGAGTAAGTTGAACTGAAACACCATATCACAGAGGAGTTCCGCACTAATACTTTCTATATATAACTGAAACAGTTCCAATCAATACCATTTAGGTTTAAGTCGCCACATAAATTTACGTTCTTCCTGTTTCTTAACAGTGTGGCTCACATGATCAATCAGGGATTGCAATCATTGATGTTGCATCAAGAATCGTGCCACAGCAGCTTTTAGTTTGGTTTGTTCTGAACTTTCAGTTCACAAAGTTAACCCGCACACACATTTTTGGAAATTTGGGTACGTCCAGGTTATGACATGATATGTTGTTACTCCTTGAAGATAAATGCATGCAGACAGATATGTGAAAAGTCAAAATATTGACCTGCTTCGCTGAAGAGAAAATGCTGACAAGCTTCGACATTATTTTTCTGCAAATATAACACTGCCGCTCGAAACTTTATACTGATCCCTTTCGTATAAACAACTGCCTCAAGATGTATAACAGCTGAAGATTCCAGGGTGCAAGCATCATACAGCGTCTGAACACGAATAGCATAATATAATCAAAATTTTTAATTGAACCGAATTAATTGACATTTACTAGGTGTAGGCAAAATATTGCGGATGCTCGTCATTGCCGGAGATAAAGCATCAGACTTTCTGTAATTCGCAAAGAAAACTTATTTCGAAAACGCCTGAAGGGACGCTAAGCTCTCCGACAGTTTTTTTTTTATCGAAAAGATTACTAGAGATGATCAGCAGCTACTGCGTGGGAGGGTAGGTGGCAGATAATTCGCTTGCTGAAAATTGTAATCAAGCGAACAATATTATCCCCAGAGCGTCAGGTCATTCAATTATGTGAGTCATACTGCGGTTCGCAGGTGGGCCCACGACTTCGAAATGGAATTTCCGTCGGGCGTTCAGTAAAGTGCCATAAAATTAACAAAAGTGACGCTCAGGGAGTCCGGTAAACGTGGTAGCAGCGAGAAATAGAGGCAGGAAATGCTCGCTGTGGCTTCGTCACTCGCATCCGACGAAGCGTTCGAACGCGTTTTTCAAGCGAATTAGACGCGTTACCTGTTTGTGAAGGTGAATACTGGTCTTCTGTTCCAAAACGACAGCACAAATGAGTCGACACTGTCAAAATATTACGCGAAACTGGCCGACACACCCCATACGGGTGAGGCGGTGAGGTACCGTTAGCTCGGTTAGATGGCTCTTGTTGAGCACCACTGCAGCGATAATCACACCCCTTATCCGTTTCCTTCGCGCGTAGTCGTGTAATGTTCCGCACGCAGAATTGTGCATTGAATTGTGTCACGTGATTGTGTTCATGCGCACCACAACGCAGCTCTAACGCCCTGAGGAAACTTCGTAATTTTAACATGCAATGAATTATACAGAAGTAGGTAAAATGGTATGTTTTATCGAGGAATATTTTGTATTGTATATCTTGTACTTGACCAGGTGACTTTTCTTTCCAGCCTATCTTTCTTTCTGCGGCGCAGAGATTTGAAAAGATGGCGGGGATCCCAGCTGGATACGACGATGATAGTTTCGGTTCAGACGAAGATGAGATCGTTTTTGCGGACGACGAAGGATTTCCATATGCAGAACAAAACGGTCACGTACACGATCACATTCCTGTACGTATAAGACATGTCGGAAACGAGTAATCAGTGTTATATGACAGGACGTTCTGTCACAGGAGCGCAGCGTCCCATATCAACCGGCTGTCAAGAGCCTGGACCGCGTCTCAGGACGTCCCTTGGAGGATATTCGTATTGCAGCGTCTCAGGGAAATGTAAAGGTCCTGGAGCAGCTGTTGCAAGAAGGTACCGTCGTAGCTGTTTACATAAATAAAGCAAAAACACCCTGAAAACACTTAATTCCTGAAGGAATACATCCGGACGCGACACTGAAGGGGCACTGGACACCGTTACTACAAGCATGCACCGCAGGAGCTGCAGATGTGGTTGATCTCTTGCTCAGAAAAGGAGCTAACCCTAACTTCAGCCACGGTGAGAGAGTCTGTAACACAACGTCACGTTCTACCTCCAATAATGCACGCGTAACATTTTTAGACGGAGTAACTCCCCTGGTGGCCGCATGTGGCTCTCGAAAGGACTCCGAGGACTCTGTCCTCGCTTGCGTCGAAAGTCTACTGCGACACGGGGCCGAATGCAAGGGACACGACCGGTAACGTCTGGTCCCTCTTGTTGTACCGGGGGCCCTATCCTGGTCAAAGTAATCTACCTCGATTACTTGAAATTTCTTCTGTCATTGGTGCACAATCGAAAAAGGCGTGAATATTAAAAGCGGTTGACACCTTCTATCAACCAATCGCCCCACGTGTTATCTTGGAAAGCGACCCGCCTTATCGGTGTTTCCTCCTGAAAATGCGAAGACCACACCTGTGATCTGCCCGCCCTGCCTTGTTGCTTCGGTTCTTAGGTGTCGGAAACAGAAAACTCTACCGGCGTAAAACTGAATTTCGTGGAAAATGCGTGGAAAAGCACGCTCGTAATTTCCGTTTTTGCTGTTTGTCATTTTTCTTGACGTACAGGTGTGCAAGACGGCAGTGTTTGTGTGACACCGTGATTGTACTTGGCATTTATAATTCGGTATGTACCCGTGAGATGGCGCTGAACGCAGGCAACAAAACTGACAAAACGGTAAAAGAAAAGCGCGAAGGATCATTGCAAAGTGTCGAACGGACAGTGTGGCGCGAGCCGTAAACGCGTTTATGAGAAATCGGTTCGTGCTTTAAATCTTGAGCTTTATTTATGAGCTTTTCTTTATATTCTTCTGTGTGTTCGTGTGCTCGATATGCGAAATGATAATTCGCATTGCAATATGCTTCTTTTGCTCGTGAGCTGTGGGGGTGGTAATGATACTGCAAATGAGCATTGATAGTTTTACTCAAGAAACAGTGAACTTTGATCGATGAGTTTTTTGTGTGCACACCGCTACGTTGCAATAACATTGATTGTACGACGTACGGCTCGGACGACGCTTCGAAAAGCCCGCCGCTTTCACGCATATACGATGCCGCGATCGGCGCAGAGAAACGGTGTTACGCGGTGCTTTTTTCTCATCATTAAACACAAACGAAGAAAGACATTAATTTTTTGTTGTGACGAGCACATACAGACTTTATACAACACAATAAACGGAAATGCACATACGGACCCATCACGAAACCCATCGCCGCTCAAAGTAATCGACCCTCTTTCGCTAGATTACTTTTCAGCTTTGAAACTAATCTTTTACGTCATTGTTACGTCAAAATGACGTAGGGTCACGGTCCGAGATTAGGGCCGAGAGGCTGCGAAGGAAAACTAGGTATAAATTTCAATTGAAACGGGCGGGATTTAAGGGCGGAGTATTCCGTGGCAGCCCCGCCCTACAGCTTGTGACGTAAAGTAATCGAGGTCGATTACTTTTGACGAGGATAGGGCCCCGGATCTCGTACCGAACTTCTATCGGTCATTCATTTCAGGCAAGGAGTGACACCCCTGATGCTGTGTGCTCGAGAAGGCTATCTACGGGTCATGCAGTGCCTGCTCGACGAGGGAACGAGCGTAGATGCGCAAGACAGTCGCGGCTGGACGGTGAGCGCCGTCATCGTGAGGTTCCACGATTTGTGACGGTGCAATGTGACGTGCAGGCTTTATGCTGGGCTGCTCACGAGGGGCAGGGGAGGGCAGCTAGGCTCCTGATGCGATTCAAGCCAGACCCCGTTCGCTCTGTGACATTGGCGGGGCAGACGCCGTCGGACCTGGCACTCCTGCAGGGCTACGACATTGTGGGTGTTGCTCGATGCGTCCGGTAAGAAAGTATGATTACGGGCATCATTTTCCTCTTCCTTTTTAAAGCTGGCCGACATTCTCTCTAAGTATGAGACGAAGGGCGAACCGGGCAATGCAGAAGTTAAGGATGCACTCACACCGAGGTAAGGTATAGAAAGAATACGGGTATCGATGTAGAACGTTTTTACGTGCTGTTTTTAAAAGCACCGTAAACTAAACAGTTAAATAAATTCGCTGCACGTGTCGGTCAAAGCTGATAGCCGGTATTTTTTCCTGCTTATGCGGATTAGCTAATTAATTAAAGTTAATTAACTAACCTTTTAATTAGTGACTCGAGAGCCAAAGTGTCACTGAACAGATTGTAGGGTAAGTTTCGATATTTTCGAAAGAAAGTACCCAACAATAGCATAAATTTGCTGGTACTCTGATGGCATGGGATGTTGTCTGTAGTGGTACTTTTAAACATACGTGCAAAAATTGACTTTTAAAACTGCACCGATTGCTTCTGAGTGGCCTCTATAGCCGTTTCCCCCCCCCCCCCCCCCTCTAAATTGACTAGGTGGAGTGCGTCTGTGTCTGGAGACGTGGAGCTCTTTCTTGGCTCTCTCAACCTCTGTCACCTGGTAGAGGTGTTCCAGAAGCACAAGATAGATTTCACACAGCTACTGGAGTTGGACGATCACGAGGCCCTCATAGAGGTATATGGACACCTTGTACATACAGGCACGCTTTAGCACATATAGTGTAATTACTCGCGTAACTGCACGTTTTTTCATCCCAAAGAATTTGGAAAAGTTGGGGGTGCGCAAATTGGGTGGGGACACTCGTAACAACATACAAACAAAGTGATCTCAAATTTTAGTACTCCGGTATTGAACCGGTATCACTGCTTTGCACAAACACATCACGGAAGGCTAAGTTAAAAATATGCCAAGTCGTTGTAGCCCGCTGTAATCTAATTATTGTAGTTAACTACAAAAAATATGTTTGGTAGTTGTAACTACCATTTGTGCAAGTAGTTTCTAACTAATTTTAACTACCATGCAGTAGCTTAATTACAAGTAGTTAACTGCTGCACATCCCTGGTCCGCGCTTCGTCAGGTAACAATGTCTGTTGAAAACACAAGGTATATGTACCATAGTTTAAAGAGAGGGGGGCGGAACGTTCAAAGAAGCTGAGATGTGGTGAGAAGACTCTGGAAGTTGCCACTAGGCACACTGCCAATCGAATGCATGCTGTGTGTGTCGTAAGTTCACAGTGTTTCCTCCGGAGCCTGTCTTGTAGTTCGAGTGACGATATCGTCCCTTGCGTCAGTGGACCATAGTCCAAACGCGGGGTGCAAACGAAACAAAACCGGAGCAGTACCTTCAGTAGCCCTGACAGTGTCGGATGCGGGGTGTGTGTGCAAAAACTGCACAGTAAACAGAAACAAAAAGCCACACTCCCTGAGAGCTGCTTGGACAAATACCTGCGTGCGAATCTGCGAGTCTCCAAATTACCCAATTTTTGTTACTTTCTTCCAATTTCTCGGGCACGCAAATTATGTGAGCAAATATGGTATTACTCACACATTTGCATCCACAGATGGGTATCGACAGTGTTGAGGAGAGAGAGAAGATTCTCGAAGCCGTACGAACAGCGCGCAAGTTTCACAAGCCACACGCGACGAAATCCGACAAGGCTGGGTAAGCCATTATTTTAGGTGATATGGGTGTATTGTTCTTTTGGGAGTGATTATTTATTTTGTGAGTAGGCTGCCATTCAAAAACAACGTTCAACGAGTGAAATTATATCGAAGCTGCCTCGTGGTTCAAACTTTAAATCTTGCAAGTTTTTTTTCTTGCAGGTATTCTAATGTTATTCATTATTCATTAGAAAAAAAAAAAACATAGTGACAACAGTTATGTGCTCATTCCTTTACTAATCTTGCATGATGTTAATGTAACTTCCACTCGTCTGCATTACAGAGCAGGTGACGTGTCGTCATTCTTGTCGGCCCTGGGCCTGTCGTCCCTACAACCCCTCTTTCAAAAGATATCCTGGGACAAGCTGGTTCTGATGGATGACCCCGCATTAAAAAAGGTACGACAACACCATCGAGACATCACGTAGCAAGTTGCATTTGAGAACAGCAGTTTGTCACGAAATTTATTGTAACAAGTAGATCTCTCTCCACACATAAATGTACTTATGCATGTTTGTACAATGTCAGGAAATCACATCTTTATGCTGCAGTCTTTGGCAGCATGTATATGAAAATATAAAAAGTATGATAGGGCCATTTGATGTGGTATGTCTCAATTTCAAAAATTAAGTAAATTCCATTAGTTCACAATTACAGTTCTACACCATATCTATTATATCAGTGTGACCGTTATAAATCATGAAAATGACGTACAGTCAAACTCCTTTACAACGAAACTCAGGGGACAGCAAAAGAAATTTGCTGTAAAGGTATTTTCGTTAAAAAGGATGTCCATTATTGGACCTATAGGCTCCAGCGGGATCGCAAAAAAAATTTGCTGTAGTGGTATTTTCGTTAAAAAGGTGTTCGCTATAAAGGAGTTTGACTGTACATTCGGCTGACAATATACACAAAAACAAGGCCTGCTCCAGAACATTTCATCAACAGGCACTAACACAGGGCCGCACTTTTAACCTCAACCTTGTCTACGCAGGTTGGCGTGTCGCAAGTGGGTCCGCGGCGAAAGATCCTCGAAGGCATCCGCAAGGTCCACCTCTCTCCGTGGCAGAAGAGCAGCCTGCGCGACTTGCGCCACAGCAAGAACATCACGTGAGTGTCTGCGTGAACAACGTTTTCAACATTTCCGACGTAAACGCCGGCTTCCGCTACTGCAGGTGTCCAGATGCAGTCTCTCTCATGAGCAACATCACCTCCCACCTGCGGCACGTGGTGCTTTCCGTCCGCTTCCTGCGGCAGGAGATAGTCAAAGATCCCAACATCCTGGCCCTCGGCAGAGACCTCTGCAACGTCAGGCACCTGGACGAAGGGAGCCGCGAAGCTCGCGAGGGCACGCAGGCGCTCACGCAGGAACTGGACGCCCTCCTGCAGGACGTTGCGCGGGTGTCCGGCACGGTGGACTTCTTGCCGCACTGGCCTCCGACGCAGAAAGACGCGAAGAAGAACGGACGGCGGACAGCATTCGGAGCAGCTGTTGTTGTGGTTGCTGCAGGAGCAGCCTTCTGGTTTAGGCGTGTACACAGGGCAGCGTCGTGATTCGCTCTTGGGTGTAGATATTTTAAGGATAAACTTTGATCGACATTGCAAAATTGTGTTGCTGTTTGTAAGTACGTTACGCAGCGGTCAACAGTCTTTTGTGGCTTGATTCTCGTTGGCGTTGGGGTCTTCTTTCTCCAAGCTGAAAGACATAGAAAACTAATGCAGTAACGTGCAATTACGAATGTCACCCATCTTGCGATTTCGACATCCAATCACCCCATTGTTGAGGAACGGATAATATACTGTCCCATAGGAAATTGAACGTCATTTCCAGCAAATGCCATTCGTATGCTGCTGCACTGCAACGTATAATGACATTTGTTTTCGGTCTCTCACGAACCAAGTACTCTTGCATATGTGTAGTGGAGTTTAAAAACAAAGCAACTCAAACAAAACAAGTCAAACAAAAATAAGAAAAACACATTTTTTCAATGTTATAGACCAGTTTTTCCTACATTAAAAATGGCAATTTGCAAAGAACCACCCTCGATCCTGGTTTCATGTTGGCCATACTTTTTTGTTGAGAGCGCTTTGAAACCTATAGTTTTCTGCTGTGCTTTTTTGCATGAAAGATATTTTCAAGGAGTTCTTTAGAAAAGGACAAAACTATAATGCAAAACGGACATCATATAGTACTGTGGTAGAATTGCGGTGCTGATAATTTGTGGGCTGTCATTGCCATCATTTGTTAGTCCCTTTTATTTATTTTTTGCTGCGGAGTGCTACACAGCACAAACGAATGACATTCTGCGTAAATGTCATCTGCGAGAAATGATATTCAGATTCCTGCATGACGGGTACAACGTAATGGGTTTTAAATAGTTTGAAGGGTGTATGTCTGGCTGAGGAGGAAAATTAACCTGCGATGCAAGGCACCGTGTCACCATGGCGGAGCATGGAACAGAGTTTCGTGCACAGTCCTTGTGAACTGCCGATTATGAATTGTCTTAGCATTCACCTGTCCTGGCCCCCTGTGACACTAGGAGTCTTCTCTTTTCTCCTCTTCCAGCAACAAACGCAAGTATTCCTGAATCCCCGAAGTATCCTTCGAAGTAGCCCGGGCTGGGGATCAGGAATGGGGTCTGTCTGCTTCAAAAGCTTCTCTATGACTTTGGGGCGCTCGTGGTGTGGAAGTGGGGCAGCGTCTGTACGGTGGATTGCGTTGAGGTCCTTGGTGTCTGTGTGTGGAACAACGGCATTCCTTCAGACGACAACGGATGTACATAAAGCAAAGGAATGTCGGCGTCCCCAGCTCTCTTGCATACCACATTTATGTTCAGGAAAATTTAGTCAGTTGCAACCATGCTGCTTCTTTTAGCACAGCACGAATAGGTATACGTTAGTTCTAGGAATATATTATTTTCCCGGGCAATGACTGCAGTTTGACTGGATATTCGATTTAAGGCTCGTTTGGTAGACACTGAGTGGACGTTTGTAGATAACTTACCCATAATAGGAACAGTAAATAATGTTATGTTCGGAGATTTCGTGATCGTAGGTCCACACCTGCCGTACTACTTTGTACGTGTGCCTCACTCATTCCTTCCCGATTCTCCCTCACGTCCTTCCCGAACGTCAGTGCCGTTTTACTTTCACGAAGCTCACAAAATGATATAAACTGTCAGATAGTGTGACCTGCAGATCGCTGAGCTCACTGACCACCGTACATTACAGACTTTGGACCACGAACTTCTATTTTGGATTCGAACGGATTGGCCCAATGGTCTTTAGCCAATGCATGATCGATGCCAGCCGATGCGATCCAATCCACCAAGCATGGCGTCCCATGAATGAGGTGCCGGGTTTGAGTTGATTTATTATTCGTTACATAAGTGCTTCGGCGTCGAACCAAAGTGTATAGTTGCTGTGTGCTACGCCAAATAGCGTGTGGTGAACATGTCCGACACTTCTGATACGTGGAAGGACCTTCAAGCTCTGAAATGTCGCCAAAGCAGTCTGCGTGAGCGTCTGCAACGACGAAAGAAAGAGCGCCAAGAGATTGTAATGGGCATCGCTGCTGGAGATCCAAGCAGTCCACGGAGTAATAGTCCAACTCCAAATGCCGGTAATTGTTACTGACATGTATACTGATGACTACGTGCCAAAAAGTAAATGATGTGCGTAGGACGAGATACGTGAAAAATGTTTGCTGTCTTGACGTTTGACTTTCGCAGACGATGGGGGGGATTCGGGGGTTCATCCCCCTCCCCGGAGTCGTACCTTTGTAAGTGCATTTTGGAGGGAACCCAAGGCAATATCCTCCTCTCCCACGTAAAGTCCTTATAGAACCCCTCCCGGAATATTTTTATATACCACTGGACGAACTAATCGCTAATGCACCACCGATTGGTGTGAATATCAACTTATCCTTATAAGCGTGTGTAGGTTTCATTTCTATAGTTTTTCCCATTGTTTTCAGTATAATAATCATTTTTAATCTTTGCGACTATTTATGCAGAACCAGCGGTGACAGCTAAGCGACCACGGAGTCCAACAGACGGAGGTGAAGAAGAGGAGCGTCAGCTACTTCTGTGTCTACTGGACGTAGCATTGGCGCTTCCTACAGACTCGCGCCGTCTACAGTCCAGCGTCTCCCGAGCTTTGGGACGCGACGTAGAGCTGGAGGGTCTCCAGAGTCTCCTCAACAAATTCTCAGCGCAGGAGCTGATTGGACTCCGGCCGTGGACAACACCTGAGGGTACCCCTTGCCTGCAGGTTAGGGATAAGGTGCTATAGACAGCACTGTAGCTTCACACGGCAGTGTCTTACCTTCGGCCGGACTATTCAAGCTTTATTCTTATGTCCTTCCTCTGCTTTAATGTGTATGGTTGATAGCATCAGATTTTGTTGTACTTGGCAAAAGCTGCAGTTATCGTGTACTCACACGAGTGGCATCCCCACAGAATATTCCAGTGGAAGAAAGAGCAAAAAGACCGCTCATGTGTGAGAAGTTGCGCCACATGTTATGTTGAGCATTCGCATACAGTGAACCCTCGTTATTATGACCATGGTCGTTCCCGAAAATTTTGGTCATAATGCGGAATTGTCATATTAACGGGGGGCATTTGCAGAGGTTTCACTGCATTGTTCCCCAGTAGTATGGTCGTAAAGCGCGTATGTCAGATTATCGGGGGTCATATTAACGAGGGTTCACTGTATATCTAAAGTGGCGTGCCGCCAACGCCACCTAGGTACAGAAGGCCTGCTTATTACCTCCTCTCCCTCCTTCGCTATGTGGACATATGAAGTCAGAATTCCTCTGCTATTATTAACGATTCGCAGTTCTGCGAATTCAAGGACTCGTAAATGATGCACCTAACTTTGAACCTGCAGACTGAAATCTGTAGACAAAAAGCGCAACACGCTTTTGAGAAAGATACGCAACCGTTTTGCGCTTTATTTTAAAGTTTTTCCCGTTTAATACGCGGGGACATTCAATCACTACTTGCAGACGACAGCGGTTCGCCACCGTGGCTACGACCGCCGAAAGCACGTTCGTGATTGGCTACGGCCATTGAAAACACGATCCGATTGGCTGACTGTTAGTTGTTACGTCACGTCGACGAGTGGGCAGGCTTTCTCTATCTAGGTGGTGTCGGTACTGCTCACTTAGCAGACGACAGCATCTGCGTCTGTTACGGTCGTCTGCTACGGAATACCTTGTGGCTGCGTCTGCAGGATATTCCCCATGGTTAGTAGTGCAAAAAGACACGATGTTGGGTGCTCGCACTTACATGGCTGCAGAAAGCTACGATGTCTTTCGCATCATCCGCTGGAGTATTCTGGGGAACGTCACTCGCGTAAGTACGCGGATAGTCAACTTTTTTGTGGCTTTACACCTGTGTGCACCAGGCTACTTGGTCCAACAACATGACTCGGAACACTGAACGTAGCGGTGTCATGCAGGTGACATGGGCGGAACACACAAAGCTTCAGGCGTTCTCGGACGCGCTACCTGGCCAACAGGAGTCACCCACAAAGCAAGCCCGAAGCCCCAAAGCGGAAGAACCTCAGGGACACGAAGGGGCGGAACAGTTGGAGAGTCTTCTGTCTCTTCCTTCCACCCGTCAAAAAGAGAACAAAGCCCTCGGACAGGAAATCTTGGCCTTGCTTTCTAAACCCACTGCCAAAGAGCGTTCTTTAGTCGAGAAATTTCGTTCAGCGGGTGGCGCCCAGGTACGCTTCGGCTGAATTCAAATTTTCGCTCTTATGTTTAGGGGTGCGTACTTGTCTGCTTGGGCCAACATGCTGTGCAAAGCGATTACCCAATGCACGTGGAGCACTGCCTTGTCTGCACATAAAGTTCTGGTGGCAGTTCAATTCTGGTAAATCCTAGTGATTGAGCATTGCAGTGAAGCGTTATAGTGCAAAATGTACAAACTCGTAGTCAAAACATATATCATATTCAACATATATATACATACATAAACATATATATACATACATAAACATATATATATACATACATAAACATAACATAAACATATTCAACAAAATCGTAGTCAACAAAATCATAGTCAAATGGCCTTGTTGGGAAAGAGCAGTTTAGACGCTGCTCACCAGATGGCAACGTGATGCACAACGATGTTGTTAGTGCGGGAATCAGCATCTCAACTGCTGTTCGCAACAATGTCATTTGTGTTGTTTTGACTGCCAGGTTTGTCCATTTCGATTCCTAACTCCGCATTGCGATGTTCAGTCACTTTCAGATTTACCAGAGAAACGCCTTGAATCGCTTACACAATGTTCCATCCACATTGAGTAACTGCTAACACTCTTTATAAATCACTACCTTGTGCATTGTCACGGTCATAAATTTACGCGTTTCCAGGTGCAAGAATTCTGCGCACATGGCACCCGAGACGAATGCCGTCGGGCATCGTCAGGCGATATGGCGTGTACTCGGCTGCATTTCCGGAAAATCCTGCAGAAACACACAGACGAATCCCTGGGTGACTGTTCCTTCCTGAACACGTGTTTCCACATGGACACCTGTAAATATGTTCACTATGAAGTGGAACAGCCTGCAATCCAGCCTCCAATGGTATGCTTTTCAGTTGAGCTCCTGCGGAGCAGGTATTGCACAATTTGATAGTAGACATTCGGGCAAGTGTCTGCAAGACAGTGCTTGCGCGAACAACCTCCATGTATACCATACTGACTAATGTCTCATATTAAAATCTGATGAAAGTGTGTGTGTCATTTTACCGAATGGCGCTAAAGGTTTTGATGTGTGCAATTTGTTTCCCCAGAAAAAAACTCGCATAAACATGGGTAAGCGTATAAACGAGGAGGAGAAGGTACGATGCCACGTCACCGATGACGTTATAAGGAGAACTCGTTCCGGTTCGCTGGTCAGTGGGGGTCAGCGCCTTGTCCCTTTGCCGCCGCAAACGAGTTTTGCCGGTTCTCCCGGGGAATTGGGGATAGAAGGAGCGGCCGAATCATTGCCGAGCCAGGAGAAAGGCTTTTTCAGAACCCCGAACAGCCGAGTAGCAGACGACAGAGGAGTAGCAGACAACATTTCTCTAGATCAATCAGCGAGCGTTCTCCTTATGGCGTCAGCGCTAGGTTCCAGTCAAGTCTCAGGCTGGTACTGCTCTTCACCGCCGTTGCGCACAGTCACTTTTTTGCGACGTACCTTAAATTCAATTTCTGCGATAATTATGACTCTATGGTGTGAATTACTTCGCATGGTTTATCTTACTGGCCTACTTCACAGTCTTATAGGAAGAAAACAGGGTGTTAAAACTGACTTCTGTGCTACTTTAAAGGGATTAATGTTACCTGAAGTACAGTACAAGTATACCACATTGTAAGTGTACCTAATGTAAAGTAAAAAGTACCACGAAAAGTACTTTAAAGTACTCGTCAAGTATACTGCGATGCTTGTATAGTGCCGCTTGTAACTGTTTGGTGGTGGTGAAATTTGGAAGTGTGATTATGTTTTGATTTGCTAAATGCCAGCATTTTTTGCAAATGCTAGTATGTAGTTTGTTCTGGTGTGTGTAAGGCCTTATATTTTGGTGTTAAACCCGTTTTTTGCTGAGATAACTGAGAGGATGGCATCTGGCTGGCGAAGATTCACAGTGCAAGTAAGACTCGTAAGTGAAGATTCATAGTGCATGTAAAAGACGAACACACACGTCTTTTATGTGTCTTATGCTCAAGGTTTTCTTGCACTATGAAACCTGTTTTTACCCCCACCCCGATTTGCATTAATGTCATTTGATTAATCCCAAAATCTAAACTAGAACCTGATTTTCCCCAAATTTCCAAAAGAAATAAAATCCGGAAACACTACGGTCCACGTGTGCATGATGCGGCGAATTCTAACCATCGAAGTGTCACAACCCCTCTAATACTGTTGCAGGAAATTCGCGGCCCAGGAGCCGAAGGAGCAGCCACGGTCCTGCAACCTCCCCAATGGATTCAGTGCGACCTGCGGTACTTTGACATGAGCATTCTGGGTCAGTTCGCAGTAGTGATGGCCGATCCACCCTGGGACATCCACATGGAGCTTCCGTATGGCACCATGTCCGACGACGAGATGAGGCAGTTGAACGTCCCGAGCCTGACTCAGGACGGACTCATCTTTTTGTGGGTGACCGGACGGGCCATGGAGCTCGGGAGGGAGTGCCTCAGGCTGTGGGGCTACCAGCGTTGCGACGAGATAATCTGGGTCAAGACGAACCAGCTCCAGCGGATCATTCGGACGGGGAGAACCGGCCATTGGCTCAACCACGGGAAGGAGCACTGCCTCGTCGGCATTAAGGGCAATCCCAAGGTAGCGACAAATGGGGTGTCGTACGCAAAATAACGTCCAGTCATCGTAGGACATCAATCGAGGCCTGGACTGCGACGTGATCGTCGCGGAGGTGCGTGCCACCAGCCACAAGCCGGACGAGATCTACGGCATCATCGAGCGGCTGTCACCAGGCACGCGGAAGATCGAGCTCTTCGGTAGGCCACACAACGTGCAGCCCAATTGGATCACGTTGGGCAACCAGGTACGCGTTTCGTACCAACGTTACGATACAACGTTACGATAAGAAGAGTGAAAGATATGATGCAAGTGTCAATGCAGGTGGACGGAGTACGCCTGACGGATCCGGATCTGATCCGCGAGTTCCGGAAACTGTATCCTGACGGCGACTGCATGAAGAAGCCCACCTGAACCTTGTACATATTGTTTCAAAGTTATAATTAATATTTTATAGCGGCCTTACTCGGAAATATGTTCTTGCTGCGTGTCGATGCGAATGCTGGCGTGAAAGCTTAAACCAGGCAACGGTGCCGAGATAAGGGAGTGAATGGTTTCTTGCTCGTGATAGTCACGAGTTTCTATGACAATGACATCACTACGATATCATATGCTCACTCACTTATTACAGTACTCACGCGAGTTATTGCGGCAGGTCAAGATAAACCATTTGATGAGTGCAAGAAACAGGCACAAAATGGGTTCGGATCAGAAATTTCCTAACCATTTTAGTTTAAATCAGGATTAGTGCTACAGAAATGTGACTGAATATGTTGATGGTGCACCATTTTGTTTTAGCACTTTTTTGTTTCTTGCTCATCCTGGCTGCAAAAACATGTTTTTCTTTTTTTTGACACATGACTTGCAATACAAAAAGTGAAACCCAAGTTAGTGCCGTGAAAAGGGGCCAAATCTGGCTGATAACACTGGGAGGTCAGAAAGGGTGGGACTGGATGTGCCTCTGCACACCTGTGTGTGGTATACATAGTTCAGTGTTCTTTTATTTTCACAAAGGTAGAAATTCCATGATCAGCCTCTGCCGGAAACCAACAACTGTGATGCAAGCATTAATAGTTCTCATTTTACGATCAGATTAGTAGCACGTAAGGGTCTGAATTTTTCCAGACGTACCCTGCTGTAGTATATGTCGCATAGTCTTTCAGTGCATCCCACTTCGCTGCAAAATGAAATATTCCCGTTTCTATTCCCGCAAGTCTGCACGTGAAGAAAAATTGTGCCGCTTTAGCGCTTTGGAATTTTTTGCGCACCGTGGCGCATTGGCGCGCGAGGCGTGCTTCGATTGTTTTGTTTTTTTTTTCAACGCGTTTGGCTTTCATTCAAAGGGCGAGAGGGGCGGCACGTGCAGCGGCGGCAGCCAAAGGGCGGCGCACGCATCGGGTCGCGTGAGAGAGTGACGTCAGAGCCGACGGCGGCACGTGAGCGTCGGCGTGACGCGCCGCGTGACCAGCCGCCGCAGTGCGTGCGCCGCTGTCGTGGTCCATCGGGAGTTCGGCATGGACGCCTGGGAGGAAGCGCTGCAGCAACGGCTCAAGATGGAGAGGTGAGTGCACGTGATGATGCTCGTCTTCGAGGTCGCCTCAATGTCAGTAGACGAACAGCGCTAGAGCAGACGACAGATCCATGTCTGCTAGCAGACGAGAATACGTCCCGTACTTGGTTTCCTGTTTCGCGGGAGGGGCACGCCAGCGCTTACCGGAACCGAGATTTTTCAACCACTTGCTCCCCCCCCCTCTTTTTTTTATATTTTTGTCCCTAACTAACAGGGCAAAACGCTTGCGAGATGTAAACTAAACGAAACGATTACATTTTTCTTGGTAGAAACAAAGTGACGTCAGCGTCTGCACTCGTCTGCTATCGTTCAATCGTTCGAGGACCATTCCTCGTTAACGAGCAAAAGTTTGTTTTTTATTTTATTTTATTTTTATTTTCGGTCGTACCCCGACATCGGAGACGACTTCGCTCGGGGGCACTAGCCTGCAGGTAGACGGGATTCCCAGTTTCGGGTCACATCACGAAGCCACCCTCAGGGACGGTCCTGACGTCAGCGGCAACTACGATAAGCGCGGCGAACAGGGAAAAAATGTGCCCGTCAACAAGCGCTCACGGTAAACAAGCCTCAAGGCCTGCATTCAAGCAAACAAGCAACAGCGCTGCTGCTGCTCTGTAGAGCGGGTCATTAACGGTGCGGTGGAAACTGCCTATGCAGAAAATCCACGCACATGTTTGGTTTTTTCCTGGAAGCTGGTCGAGGTCGCAGCTGTGCTCACACTCTACCATTACATTATCCACCTGTAATCCGGGCAGTCTTGCCAAGCCCGCGGTTTTTGGCCGTCTCAAATAATATGAATAATGAAGCAAATTATGGTAATGTAGTGGCCAGTGGTCATCAGCACAATACAGACTTCGAAGTTTTGAAAATGTGGCAACACGTTGTGTAAACTTTGGACTTTGCTATCTAACTGTGCAGGTCTCTCTGCACTCAGACAGTGTATATCTATGAGGTCAACAGTCCATCAGCACGTGTCCCGAAAGATATCTTAGATATTTTTTTACGCCGCGCACCGAAATGGGGTGTGGTATAGTTTCGAGATGATTCTGTGGCTCAGCTGACGTAAGTAAAATACACGAGAGGTGTTCAAAAACATATCACGTGGACGGCAGATTAGATCAATAAAAAAGGTTGGACGTCGTGCCAAGTATGATCCTATCCGATAGTCGTCGCATTAGCATTATTTTGTTTTTCCGTCTGGACCTTGGAAATGGCTCCAGACTTAAAACGCCGGGTAGCATTTATATGTCACACGTTTTTCCTTGTATGGAGACATAATCTGATGGAACATTGTTTGATATATATCCTTTCCGTTCTAAACATTTGATGAGCAAAAATAAAACGTGTACATTTTTTTTTTTCCTGCAGCATAGGCAAATTGGTTGTCTTCTCCGCAGGGAAAACATGCGTATTAAAGATAAAAAAGAAACCGCTGATGATCCTTTTGGATGTACACGATAGGAAGAACAGCGGCAAAAAGCCCCTAATTTTCCCCCTTCTATGGTCCCAGGGATTTCCCCTCCATCAGGATATTAAATCGTCGGAGTAGTTTCATTTGTTCACGTCCTAAATGTGAATTTCGAGGTACCAGAATCATGAGTCAGGGTGCATGTTTTGATGATGTTGGCAGGTCTTGTAGACCTAGGTTACACATTTAACTCATTAGGTTGTTGCACTGCTCTGCGACAAGACGACCTTTTTCTGAGGCCATTTACAAACGGTTTCTCGATGTGGAAATATATTTATAAATATATATTAAATTATATTATACAATCAAACTCCTTTACAACGAAACTCAGGGGACAGCAAAAAAAATTTGCAGTAAAAGTATTTTCGTTAAAAAGAATGTCCATTATTGGACCTATAGGCTCCAGCGGGACCGTAAAAAAATTTGCTGTAGTGGTATTTTCGTTAAAAAGGTGTTCGCTATAAAGGAGTTTGACTGTCATAATAAATTATATAATATATATGTTATATAATTAATAATAATATAATTAAATTATATAATAAATTATATTATATATAATTTTTTATACATGTGGGAAAAGCAACCACTTAATCCTCCCCCTACATTCCCTCGTATAACTCCTAGCCAACCTGAAACGAATTGGACAGGTGATGAGCAGTTGTCACAGCTTTATGGTAAACCCACACCTGCAGTGTACATCCAGGTGCAGTGTGCCCTTTCTCTCTCTGGGAGACACTTATTCCTCTAAGCGTTTTCTTTGACGTACAAATATGGGACGTCTTAGTGAGTGCACACATCTCTTGCTGCACAAATATTACAGTTTAATGATGGCAGAGGGTGGCCATAGTTTCCAGGTTTGCGCTCCGTATATTACCCATACTGTCAGACATTCCTTTTTTAAGGAAAGACTAAAAGTAAAAAAACTCTAAAAGTAAAAGACTCCAGCTTTTACGAAGGTTCTGTTATTTCTAAGGGCTCTGAACTTGATGTTTTCTGTACATTCAAAGCGGAAGTACAGCAGCTTTGTCGAGTGGATTGCAAATTTGCGAGGTATTCCGTAGCAGACGACCGTAACAGACGCAGATGCTGTCGTCTGCTGAGTGAGCAGTATCAACACCACCTAGATAGAGAAAGCCTGCCCACTCGTCGACCTGACGTAACAACTAAGAGTCAGCCAATCAGGATCGTGTTTTCAATGGCCGTAGCCAATCACAATCGTGCTTTCAGTAGTCGTAGCCACGGAGACGAACCGCCGTCGTCTGCGAGTGGTGATTGAATGTGCCCGTGTACTGAATAGGGAAAACTTTAAAATAAAGCACAAAACAGTCCCCATATCTTTCTCAAAAGCGTATTGCACATTTTGTCTGCAGATTTAAGTCTGCAGGTTCGAAAGGTGCAATCACTTGCGAGTTCTTGAATTCGCGGAACGGGGAATCGCAGCAGTAACGGACGAATTCTGACTATATATGTCCATGTAGCGAAGGAGGGAGAGAAGGCAATAGGCGGGCCTTCTGTATCCAGGTGGCGTTGGCTGCACCACTTTAACTGCAGCTAAATATCCTCCGGAAACCTCCTGAGCATTTTTATTCCGGCACGAGCACTCCCAACCTTACAAAGCCCATGAAGTGACCTCTAGCTTCATCTCACCACCCATATCCTTCGGACAGATTGGAAAGAGACGCAGGCCGACGCGACGTATCTGTTGTGCTTTCAGGACCCTCAATTTTTCTACGCTGGGTGCCGGAGGAGGTGACCCGGACGAAGAGCTGGGCTTCGGTCGCAAGAAGCCCGCCCGAGTGAGTGACGTTGTCGCGTACTGGACACCCTCGCTGTTGCAGAAGCCGTAACGCCTGCAGTCCAAGCTGCGCCTCCGCTTGGTCCGAGAGTGTTACCGCTTCTTCAATGCGAGATTCCCCACCAGGCATGATGCACCATTGGCCAGCCTTATGGGGGTCAGTATGCGAAAACACCAACACACTTATTACTGTCGTGTCTGCTTATCTGCCTGTCTCTATCTAGCTATACCATACTGGATACATATACATATATATACACACACACACACAGGGGATCGTACTTTTGAAATAGACTACGGATTTTAGGGGTCATAGAGAAGGGGATATCCCCGTAACAAAGAGGGTGCTCTTTCTGTCCAGTGGACCGGTCCTCTCTCTTGTGTTTTTTTTTTTTTCTTTTTTTTTCTTGCGTTTGAAGGAACTACGAGATGTCCCGAAATTGAGAAATATGCCTCGTCTCTTTTGCGGGATGAGTTTTGGGGATGGGATGGGATGGGATTTGGTTGTGCGGAATAAAATACCCCTGTCACGCACCACCCTCTCTCCAGCGTGACAACGTTAAAAGAGTGAGGGATGATTTAATATCCTTCGATTCTTTTCCAACTACGTCTCGGTAATGGTTTGGACGAGCCGGGCTGACGGTGGTGCCACCTGCTTGGGATTCTCGGTCTGCACGTAACCCTTGGACTGCATCGCGATAAAAGTCATCCCTATGAAAGGGAAGAGAGGCATTTTGAGGTGACTTCTCGGTTTTTGGACACCCCGTATTCCTCCTCTATTAAAGGCTTTGTTCGTTTTTTCTTAATGTCTTTAAATGTCTTCTTGTCCAGTCTTGTCGGTGCATTTGTTGGGGCTGGTATTATATGGTTCTGAGTGGGGGACACGTCACCAGCATATACGGTTTGGATGTCGGCAACAATTTACATATAAGCACCGAAACGGATGCCGTGTAGGTATGATTACGCATAATTGTGTCTGTCTACGGTGTAAAAAACAAAAAAAAAAAAAAAACAGCTAGCATATTTGGCTCAGCAAGTCGAGTTTCTCATAAGTACGTCATTTATTTATGTCGTTTCAATTTTCTATTTAATTGATCGTTTCATTTTTACAGTGTTGTATAACCAGGCAGAAGTAAATTGGCCCCCTGCCTAATGGTTATCGCATAAAGCTTCGTCTTTAACTGATCATCTACACTTGTTCTGCACAAGTTGGAAAGCCGAGATGTCTGTACACTGCTCATAGCCACAGTTGCTTCGGGGCGCTAAAACTGAATAAAGAAAATATATTAAATAGGCGTATATACGTTTCTAAAAAAAGGTCACCAATTGAAGAAAGTAGGCGTTGCGAGCATTACTGGGGCAACCTCCCGTCCGCGAGCACTGCACTGGCGCGTAGAGTCTATCTATCCTCCTTTTTGCAGAAAGAATGGGGTCATAAAACGCAAATAAACAACGTGCCCCAAAGAAAAGAGAGAGAAAAGAGACCTTTCCTTTCAATAAATATATATTCCCCCCCCCCCCCCCAAAGAAAAGAGGTGGGATAAACAAACAAACAAACATGCGTGCGTAAGAAAAATGGGCCATATATATATTTTGTTTCCTTTAACAACAACAACAACCGATGAGTCGTCGCCGTCGTCGCCCGTGGAAAGCGAGCAAGGGGCGAGAGAGAGAGAGACGGATCGGAGTCACCATCGACCGCTGGCGAAAGGTCGGCCGCTAGCGCAAGGTCGGGCGACAGTCTCGTGACCGGAACTGCAGCCTCCGCCTCCGCATTCATCGATCTTACACCTCCCCGTGCGACATAATCTAATTTTTCTGTCTCTCTAGATTTTTTTTTCTTTTTCTCTCTCTCTCTCTCTGAAATGCCATCGTTTGTAAGAAAATGGGGGAAAAAAAAAAGAAAGAAAAAGACTCTCCCTTATCGATGTTGATGCAGGCGTGCGCTTGTAGCGACGATGCGTGGAAAGCGCTTAGAGGAAAGGAGGTGGTGGTGTTGCGGGAATCCGACACCGGGGTCCGAAAAAGGCGGCGCGCGGCAGAAATAGAGGCGGCCGACTGACGCGTGCCACGCACGTGGATGGGGCGGTGGCTACACGGGGAGAGAGTGTGAGAGAGATATGGAAACAACATGCAGGAAGCGACGTCGCTGTCTGCAAAAGAAAAAAAAAGCGAAGATCGAGATTACCACTCTGGAGGAGTTGTGCGACACATGCTTCTGCAAGGCAGGAAAATAGACGAGGAAAAACGCGCAAAAGGTGTAATTTTTTTGTGATACTATCACATGATCTCTTCTGTGGATTCTCGGATGATTTTGGAAATTTGCCCCCAAGATTCAGAAGTATGGGGATGTCCATCTCTCCATGCGGTCACAAATGGATATGGAAGCTAACTGGTTAACTTACCATGAATAGGGCGTCCCTGTGCAGAGGACATGGAGTCCAGTTCAAGGGGCAGTGGAAGTGATGGAACGATCTCAATATTCTTCGAGTGGATATCCCATATATATTGATATATATCCCGATATATTGATACATAGTGATATATGTATATAGTCGGAGTATTGATGAAGTATCTATTTTTAATCCCTATGTTAACCGATATTTATCGCTACTCATTATTTTTCATTTTATTCCATTATTTTTGCACCTCTGGGCAGCACGGCCAATTTGCTTTTCCCTGTGGCAACGCTGTGACACAATTTCTCTGTCAAGTCTAGCAGAAATCTTCGAAAATGACTTTAGCATGTCTTGAAGCGACAGTCTGCGCCTAAAACTGAAGCTGAGAAAACTACGTCTCGGGCGTCCCCGCAATGCTCAGAGCCAACGTGCAAGATATTTAAACTACATTTTTAAATGCGATCAATTATTTCTAACAGATTTTATAACCAGAGGCTTGGCTGCTGTGACATTTTCTATTCGCTCCTGCGAAACTGTCTCGAACTGGCATCCAGCAAAAGCATCCCCATCTTAGTCACAATGCCTGCATCCATACCAAGCGTCTTGGACTGAGCATCTTTTGTTCTTTTTC
The DNA here is from genome assembly GCF_037126465.1 of Ornithodoros turicata. NCBI lineage: Eukaryota > Metazoa > Arthropoda > Arachnida > Ixodida > Argasidae > Ornithodoros > Ornithodoros turicata. The sequence goes on along the minus strand of NC_088203.1, from coordinate 8,891,786 downwards.
TTTATTCCGGTGATGCGCTTGTGTTTGTTTTCTCGTTATTTTAAACACCAGGTGAGAAGAGCACAACAACCCAGGCGGTCAGGTAGAGTATGGGAAGCGCCAAACTGAGGTATGATCGTGGCACACACCCGGTTTGCTACACTCGGCAGTTCTTTTCAGTTGAGGCAGGAAAAGGAGGGGCGGGGTTGTGTTAAGTCAACGTCACCTAATAAAGAAAGCCTGCTTGTTGCCTCACCTTCTTCCCTCACCATGTGGACCTCACGCGCCTACTAAATTATGACAACCATGTCACAGGTGTCGCATTTGGAGGTGGCGCTACTCATTGGCCTGGTTATTGCTTCCTAAATTTCTACACTTTGTTGTCGTTGCGCCACTAAACTCCCAATCATCATCATCATCATCGATTTCTACAATACTTTACTTCAGCCCACTTTAGTATTTTTGTTGAAGTGGTGGATGTCCCACGGAAGATGCTTCTTTCTAAAGTTGATTATCATCATCATTCTACACGTTTTCATAGGAGCTGTTGCTGTCGTCTGCTACGGTGGTCGTATGTCCGCTTCTGCACGTTCAGAATTCAAATTTCCGTTGTCCAATCACGATGTAGAGATCTCGCGGGCCGATGTGAAGCGCTCCTAGCAGATCGTGCGGACGAGCTCCTCATACGGATTGCCGATTATGACATGGTCGTTATAATCTAGTAGGACGTGGTGGACACACAGCGTCAGGATGTCGTCTGCTTCAGCCAATCGCCACAGACGATTTCAAAGAGAGGGTTTCTGTGGCTACCAGTGGCTATCCATGCGGCTCCTGGCGGATCGTCTTCATAGCTTCCCGAGTTCCTGAGTGGCGGGCTCTTAAATGACTGTGTCACATCGTTTAAGCGTTGAGGCTTTCTTCATCTAGGTGGCGTTGGTTAAGCACCTATGGCAGGCCAAGTGCTTCCTTTCTTCCCCTGCATGCTGGGATTTTACGAGGCCAGGCTGTGAGGCTGCCCCTGGGGGGCTCTCCTCGCAGGATCCAATGTCGCACCGCATCATCGAGAAGCGTCGCAGGGATCGGATGAACAACTGCCTGGCTGACCTCAATCGCCTCCTGCCCACCGCCTATCTCAAGAAGGTATGTCTGCTTCTTCGCTTCTTTCAGTGGTTCTCGCATGGGAAAAAACCTGATAGCCGTATTCTTAAATGATCCTCGCCACACTCACCTGTTAATGCAGGAAGGAAGCGCTCCTCAACTTGAGGGAGCCTTTGGGATTCAGTGACACACCCTAACGATTGCTTCAGCGATCCTCCTTCACTCCAGCTCTAATCTGGTCTCCATGCACCTTTCATGCCACCTCAAAAATGTAAAATGCTATATTGAAAAACAGAATTACGGTGCAGAAAATGAACATAGAAATTTTTTAAAAATTTAAACCAACATATTATGTGCTGTCATAAAGCTGTTTGCAACTTGTAGAACAAATTTGATAGAATTGTGTAAATGCAGGCTAGCTGGTGGATAAATGTGGCGCTCAGGCTTGCATATCATGGGGTAGAACAAATTTTCTGAACTCTGCGAACAACTTGCTGCACCCACCAAACTTGACTCGAGGAATGCTCAGCATCAGCAGCACCTCGAGGAAAGGGTGGAGGATTTTGTCCGCTTGGGGGCCCTTCGAGTCCAGGTCGAGCTTAGCGCTAAACCGGTCCTAGGTGGAGGGTTGAGTCGAGGATCGTTTAAGAATACGGCTGTGAGGACCACCACCTTCTTAGGTTCACACTACGGTTCCATGTCTCTTCCTCCTACAGGGCCGGGGGCGCATAGAGAAGACGGAGATAATCGAGATGGCTATCAAGCACCTCAAGCACCTGCAAGCGCATGCCTGCAGGGATCCCGGGACCTGCGAGGTAGCCCAGCGCATCGAAACGGATCACCAACTGCAGTTCCGGCTAGGCTTTCAGGAATGCATGTCCGAAGCGGCCAGGTTTCTTGTTGAGACAGAGGGCCTTTACAATGGAAGGGATGATGTTTGTCTACGACTTGTGGCTCACCTACAGAAGCACTTTGACAAGTTGGCTGGTGAGCTGAATTGTTATATCTGGTCCTAAGGCATTGTGCAAGACCAGGGATTCTGCATTTTTGCAACACTCCCCCCCCTGAAATTTCTCGGGTGACCCCACCCAGCTCGGCCACCAACACGTTCTGGTAGTGAGTCCGGCGCAGCGAATTACATCCTGTACTGTCAAGCCTTTGCTGTAGGACCACAGTCATGCAGATGATCGTACCATGCATTTGTCCAAAATCATTTGAAAGTGACTGTTCAATGCATATATTGTGCGCATGTACGAGCAAAAATGCGTGCGGGCACGCAAACTCAAGAACCATTTGCGCCTAACTCAATCAAGCGAGGTATTCTGCTTTTTTTCGTCTAAGGTTTTCACCTTTGGTTGCTAGGTATTCATTGAGCTTCGTGAGACAACAAATATAGTGCTCCACGTGAATTTCCTCTGAAGCGTCTTACTCTCAGTATCTGAGGCCAAAGGCTGGGTCCTGTTCCAGGATCAGCAACGTGTTGTCCTTCGGAGGAACACTCGATGGGGCCGCCGGAAGAGATGACACCCACAATTAAGGCGCCCAAACCAGAGCCCTGTGGTGGAGTCCCGGCACTTTTGGTACCCTCTCCTCCAAGTCCACTTGGAAGTCCCCCGAGCAGCCCCACCATGAGCACGGAGGAGAGTTCTTACAAGTTCAAGAACACCATCAAACATCGGTTTCAGGCAGACCAGCGCCAGGGAGCCGAGGCAGAACGCAGGCGTTCTTATTCTCAGGTAGGTCACACCCACATCATAAATAGAGCCTGAAGTTTTAGGGCTTAACCCAATTCTTCCCCGAATTTGCACCACGAATTGAAGGTTGCCTCTTTAGGGCAAATTACCCTCACTGAGACGTCTGTGGGAATGCACACTAACTTGTTTGGCAGCAAACACAGCTACTTCACCATTTGTACCCAACCAGTTTAAGTTAATTAGGGTAACTGAGCCCGATTTCTCCCCGAATTTAGCGTGCTTGAAGGTTTTTTCACACGGATTTGCATGAATTTAGAGCACATGAGAGAACTGATGTTCTGAGGCTGGAACAACATAGAAGGGACAATCACATACAAGGCCTCAAGTTGCCTAAGAAATTAACGATGGAAGTCACTGAAAAGGTTAGCCAGCTGTAGGACTCGAACCCACATCTTCTGGATCACCGGTCCAGGGCGTGTTAGCTTAGCTCAATTTGTAAAGCCCTGGACCGGTAATCCAGAAGATGTGGGTTCGAGTCCTACAGTTGGCTAACCTTTTCAGTGACTTCCACCTTTCATCGTTAGAGCACATGTTTATTTAACCGATTTTTACTCCCTGAATTTAGAAAAAAATGTTTCCCGAAAACTTCAGGCTCTAATCATAAACGTCTAACCCTCCGTTCCATACCCACCTTGAATTTTCTAACAAATTCCTTCGTACACAGTGGAAGCACCTTTCGTGTCAGTGTTGTAGTGGAAGGACAAGAATCAAAGGGTGACCCTGTACCCAACATCTGCATTTCTGTGGTTCCACCTGTACTGAATACAAGTTTCTGATACCATATTTACTCACATATTGGATGCACTCACATATGGAATGCAACCCCGCCAACTTGAGCGCTGAAATGCTAGCTGGTACTTTTTTTGTTCCCCGCATAATGAATGTCGGGAACAATATTGGCCAGCGTATTGCTCTCGCGGAGGCCGCTCGCAGTCGACGAGAACGAGCGCCGGGCGTCAGAGCGGTGAACGACAAATGTGACGAACAGAAGAGTACCGTATTTGTACTCTAATCTGACGAGCACCTTTTTAGAGATCTCTTTACTTTTTTTGTAAAAATAAGGTGATGATGATGATGATGATTCGGGTTTTCATGGCGCATAAGCAACGACGGCCATAATGTGAAAATAAGGGATGTGCGTTACAATCCGGGACGACCGCGGCAGATGGCGCGGAGGGAGGTTGAAAACGCGCAGCATCCCCCACTTTAGTCGCGTTCACGTGGCGAAGGTTCTCCCGAAGATAGTGATCTCCATTCCCCGTCCTCTCCGTTTGTCACGTGTTGCAAAGCCAAACCACGCGTCCCGAGGTATTCCCAAAGATAGCGATCTCCATTCCTCGTTCTCTTCGAAGATAGCGATCGAGACCTTGACTGTTCCTCTGCCCGTTTTTTTTTTAACCATCAGTTACGTTGAAGCAAGGGGGGAGCCCACTACAAGGCCGTGTTTAAGCGGAAAGCAATCGACTTTGCCAAAGAAAATGGGAATCACGGCGATAGAATCATGGGAATCTTGGCGACGAGAATTCTCTCAACAAATGTGACATTACGAACACGCTTGACGGCACGGAATATGACATGCCGTGGTGTATTGAAAGTGAGTGACGACTCTATGTACTTTTGTTACTGTTACAGTCAAACTCCTTTACAACGAAACTCGGGGGACAGCAAAAAAAAAAATCGCAGTAAAGTGTATTTCGTATTTTCGTTAAAAAGGATGTCCATTATTGGACCTACAGGGCTCCAGTGGGGCCGCAAAAAAAATTGCTGTAGTGGTATTTTCGTTAAAAAGGTGTTCGCTATAAAGGTGTTTGACTGTACCTACCTCTTCCCTCGTGTTTACGGCATATTTTTGCCCCGTCAAGGATGATGCACGTTAGACTCGGGGGCGATATAGGCGGGGGCGAAGATAGAGGGGCGCGTCAAGATAGAGTCTGTAAATAGAGTCATTTCGCATCTTGGTAGGTGCACGTTTGACCAACGCCACCTAGGTAGAGAAAGCCTGCACATTGCCTCCTCTCCATCTTTCAATTGAGAGTCAGAATTCGTCCGCTAACGCAATCCACCGTTCTGCGAATTCAAGAACCCGCAAATGGTCGCAGCTCCCTGCAGACCTAAATATTTAGACAAAAAGAGGCTTTCTAGAAAATCTGTTTTGAGAAAGATTGAGACCGTCTTGCGTTTCATTTCCAAGTTTTCCCATTTAGTACGCGGGGACGTTCAATCGCAACTCGCAGACGACGGTGGTTCTTCTGCATGGCCACGACCGCTGAAAGCACGTTCGTGATTGGCTAGGGTCGTTGAAAACACAATCCCGATTGGTTGACTCTTAATTGCTACGTCACGTCGACGAGCGCGCAGGCTCTCTGTATCTAGGTGGTGTTGGTTTGACTCGAGCATGTACGGTATTTCATCCACAGTTGATGGAATGGAATACGATTTGGTGCGGGAGAATTGCGACGTTCGATTCCGGGGAGATGGCCCCAGATATCTCGGAATAAAACGAGAGTCGAGTGTACCCAATTTCCCCCCCGTGTACCCTCACTGGCGATGTATTTTTGGGTTAAAAAAATGTGCATCCCATATGCGAGTGAATGCGGTGGGGAATGCACAACGCAGATGATAAGCTGATATCACGATCACAATTCTTGGCCACTGCTTGTCCACTGCAGGGCACAATAATGCGGGTTCCCAGTCCAACACGAGACACAGTCTCTGCACCGCCCCCAGAGAACGGCGCGGAAGCCTCGTGGGACACCGAATGGAGTCGCTCGTCTCGCGACAGCAGCCCTTCTGCCTCCGAAGCGGACCACGTGGGGTTGGCGGGAGTGCCCGCGTTCGCCCTGCACCCACGTGGAGCCTACTACATTCCCCTCGCCCTCGAACCCACCCTGGTTGCTCCCCTGTGGAACAGCTTGCCCGAGGGGCCCCCAGCCCTCCATCCGGTGAGCATATCCGTCAACTTTGGAGTGTGCCGTCGAAGACTACCATCCGCAGGGGGGGCCTCGTGGCCCCCAATGCACCCGTGGCCTCCGGCGCCGCACCCTGTGGACCACAGAACGCACAACGGGAGGGCGTAGTGACGCCTCTGTGCAGCCCGGAAGAGCGAGTGACTGCAAACTTGTTTCTACGTTAAAAATATGTAAATAGTAACGCGTTGTTGACAGTTTTGCCAAGTGGGCATCTGGTTTGTTTTGAGAACGTAAGTTATTCAGCCTCAGGAGATGCCTTCTACGGTTACAGACTTGGATGCATACCGTTTGCTAGTCCCGCAGTACGTTGAAGAGAATTAAAGCTATAACTTGTTTTGCGACGTTGTATTTTTTCTCAAACAGTAAATTTGTGAAACAACATGACAGCATACTATTCTTTGTGACGTGTAACGGAGCCTCAGTCGGAGTCGTTCCAGCCTTCGTCCGTTCCTGTGGTGTCTCCGCCGTCGTCCTCGGGCGGTGCGGGGATCATACTCACCATCCTGTCGAGGGGTGACTTGAAGGTTTCTTTCTCTTTTGGACTGCTTTCCCTTTGGTTGGCCCCTGTACGATTATCGCGGGTATCATTAATGTGGTTCACATTGTGTGTAAAATGTGGGTGAGACTGGCATGGGCCTGCGTCAACATCACTTAGACACAGAAAGACGGCTTAATCAATGCCACCTAGATATACAGAAGGCCTGCTTATTGCCTCCTCTCCCCCCTTCGCTATGTGGACATATACATATAGTCGGAATTCGTCTGCTCCTGCGATTCGCCGTTCTCCAAATTCAGGAGCTCGCAAATGATTGCAGCTAATTTGGAATCTGTAGACCTGAATGTGTCGACAAAAAGTGCAACACGCTTTCCAAAAAAACAGTCTTGAGAAAGATATGGGCCCGTTTTCTCATTTAGTACGCGGGGACGTTCAATCACTACTCGCAGACGACGGTGGTTCGTCTCCATGGCTACGACCGCTGAAAGCACGTTCGTGATTGGCTATGGCCGTTGAAACAAGGATCCTGATTGGCTGACTCTTAGTTGCTGCGTCACTTCGACGAGTAAGCGGGCTTTCTCTATCTAGGTGGTGTTGGCTTAATGCTCCCTCTTGCTTTCAGCTTGTCTCCATAGCAACGGCCACCTTATGCCTGTCGTGATTGGTGGATCCTTAATGATCCTTAATACGTCACACCGTTTAAGAGGTGGCATTGGCCGGGCCCTACATCACAGCGCCTTTACTCTCAGGGACTTCCTTTTACTACACCAAAGAACAACAATAAAAATTGAATGATGACTAAAATGAACTGCCCAACTGCTTTAAATATTCAGTGAACAAGAGCACAAATAACAAAAGGAGCTTCAGGGTAGCCTGCTATGGACTCCAAGACTGAAGAACCAGGTCAATCCAGTCTGTATACAGATTTCTTTTCCTTCACAATAACACAGTAAACCCTCGTTATAACGAGGGCAACAGTGTTGAGAAAAAATTCGATATGAACAGCAATTTGACAAATATTAGGCATTTCAAATACGAATAGAATATTTTCAGTATATTCGATTCGCTGATTTTATATTCGTCTCCTGGTAACGAGCCTCCACTAGCGAAACGCACACAATAGACAGCTGAAATTTTACGTCATAAATCCGTGTACAGGGCGATCCACCAGCCACGATAGAAATTCACAGTAAACCTGAAAACCCTCACCTGAAATGCCCTTTCGACGTAGCTGTAGCTTGCTTCGCAGGTCCGACATCAGGTCGCCACCTGGTTCAACCTTCGGAGCAGCCTTGCCAATCGGAAAGAGATTGATTGATTGATTGATTGATTAATTGCTTCAAAATGTTCCGAGTCCTCGTAACTCGTACCTTTTCACGCCGTTGACCTGCACTGCGGAGTTTCGGCCGACCTCCAGCTTGCCGAATGGACTCTAGCAGACTGGCTCTTGCATCATTGACCGGTTCTGCACTGCAAGATAAGTAAGACCCCGGTTTTCTGCTGTGGCAAATTCGAAATTATGCGGCAACGACTCGTAAATTCTGAGATTTTCCGCAGCAAGCAGTCAATGGCTGCTTGAAATTCTGAACACTTTACTTACCGTTGGATAATTAGGGCCTGACTTTTTCGGGTTTTATTTTTGGCCAAATTCGGGGGGTAAATATCGGGTGATATTTTTCATTCGAAAATTCGGGTGTATTCGGGTTAAATCCCGTTATGGCATATTCTGTCGTCAGGAATTCGGGTGATTTTTTTTTGTTTAATAAAAATTTGTCTTAACATGGAACTAATGTTTAGCAATGTTGTCAAACTTTATTTTAATGCACGCTTATGAGTGTGCCACGCGACCCGGATGTTTTCGGGTAGATTCAGGTTAAACCCGAATTTTGCAGATTTTGTTCGGGGGGTAAATATCGGGCGGATACGGGTTTAACCCTAAAAAGTCAGGCCCTATGGATAATGTGGGAACAAAAAATATGTTGTAAAGTTACAGATTCGAAGCACTGTTGTGGCTCAGCGTTATACATACATGATATCTTGCGTTCTCCTCTGACAAAGAATGCTGTCTGTCGTCTGCAATCATTTTATTCTTGCTGAAAGATCCTTCGGCATCTACAGAGTTTATAGGAACTTCGTAGGAAGGAGCTTACAATACATGCCCTATGGAAGCTACATCTTTAGGACACCCCTTTTTGTTTCTGGGCTGTAGGCATTATTTAAGAGTCTTTAAAGGAAAAACTCCCTAACATCAAAATCCCCCATTGCCACCACCAAACTGCAAATGGGGGGGGACGCCTTCTCTTCCTCAGGTGGAGTATGCACAATAAACTTGGGCTAACGTTATCTTAAAGCTAAACTACTATCTGTCTGTGCTGGACTGTTGTCCCTGCAGCAGGGGCATTTTCGTAAAGCGGGCTTCACCTCATGCAGGGAAGGGTCAGGTGAAGCCCGCCTTTGGGAGGTGTCGTTCATATCCTGCGAATAGTCGGATATTCGGAAATCTGAATATTGGGTACTGTAAAAGTGTTTTTTTCCCGTGTGGAAAATATTTTCTTCGAGTTTTTCGGACAAAGCTGGTTTGAGGAGTGATTCGCGATAACTTAAATTCGCGCCACAAGAATTCCGGGAGTGCTTTGCTCTTGCCTATCGTGCCGCTGTCAATACTCTGGCATATTTCGGCACGTACCAAGACATCCGTTGTTCATGGGCGGCGTTCTATGTCAATACCTTTCTTCTCCTCACAGACATGGGAGGAAAATCACTGTACAATGGCCTTTAGGGACCATGCAGGAGGCTATAGTACTGGCTGTGGGCAGGGCAGCCAACTCATATTAGCAGTTCTCATTCGTTATCACTCAGGGCAGTGGACAGTTCGGTTGAGATGTTGTACTATCGTACAGGCTGGTTTCGAGAAGGCGGAAAAAGGCATGTTGCGGCTGGTATAGTGGTATATATGTACAGTGGTATAGTGGAAGCGTGATCAATTTTCGTTTCTTTAGATCTTGCCTGATGGGATAAAACAGTCTTCTGCGGCTTGCTTAAACAACCTACGCTAAACTATGGAGCAGAAAGGGTCTTAGTAGTCACTCTATAGTGTCAAGCGCAGTTCGATTTTCGCCCTCATGTGGCCAGAGTTACCGTAATTTCACGCGTATAAGCCGCACCGCAGATAAGCCGCAGGACCCGTTTTTAGGAACGTTTTGAAAATTTTCCTGCAGATAAGCCCAACTCGCAGATAAGCCGCGGGCAATACGACGCGACTGATTTGTGCTGCAAGGGAGACCATATAGAGAAGGTCATAAACCGTGTGGTCCATACTCCGGAGTTGGCATGCTGTACAAGAAGGGGTTCAGTTCTAGTGTTCTACCCATACCGGATTGTGCCCTTATTGCGTGTTTTTCATGGATCGCTGGGTCGGTGGTATTCCAGAAGACACCAGGAAGGTCAATCTACTCGAATGTGGATGCGCCCCTGTTACGTACTGTTTGGGCATCAGCAGGGCAGTGCTGTCCCAGATACACTGTTGGTTCTTTTGTTAAAACCGGTGTATGGGGAGAATACCAAGGAAATACAGTGGTCAGATAAGCCGCACCAGTGGATAAGCCGCAGAGCGCCCGTTACAAAAAAAAGAATTGCACATAAGTGCCGCAGGTAATACGCGTGAAATTACGGTATTCGCAGGAAATTATATTCACGACTTTGGAGAAATGAGCGAAAAACGTGAAAAATAATTGCGCCCCCCCCCCAAAAAAAGAAACTCCAACAGTATTCGATTCGCTAATGAAATACTTCAAGTGATTGATACAGTCACCATCCGATTTTTTCGGACTTGGCGGGGATCGCGCAAGAGTCCGAATAATCGAGCAGTCCGAAAAAACGGATTTCGCTTCAAAATAAACTGTACTAAGCCCTAGTGGGCTGGAAAAATTTGTCAATGCTTTCCTAACGCGCTTCCAGCTCTGCCTGATAACATCAGCTTCTATTTCCCGAAGCGACATTTCGTCACTGTCAGTACACTGACAGAGGAACCGCCGTCATCAAGTGCGCAAGTCGGCTTCACCTAACGCATGCGTGCTTTAGGTGACGCTCTTTACAGCGCTGTCGCGCGACTCGCAGGCGGACAGCACGTGCTGGGACGTCGGCCAAAAAACGCAAAAGCGCTACGACAGACCTCTTCTACTCCGAGGAATGGAAAATCAACTATCACCACTGCCTATTTTTTTGCCTCAATATTTTAGTTGGTTGATTTCTTTTGATACGAATTTCAGATGATACCAACGTTTTCCGTCACCCCATGAGAGAAAAGGGCAAACGGAGTCCGAAATATCGAGCGCCGGAGCTACACGGCATCCGAAATTTTGGACGTTCTTATACATCACCTCTATGGGACCCGCGGCCGTTCCGCGAACGAGTCCGAATAATCGAGCATGTCCGAAAAATCGGTCGGCGACTGTATTTGATTCGAATTCGAGAGCTCGAATATCCGCACACCCCTAAAAATAAGGGATTCCGTTAAATTCCGCGCCAAACGAAGGATTCCGCAATAAGTTCCGGATTCCGCGATGCTTCGCGGAATCGCGGAAAACCCGTACCGACTAAATACTGTAATTCGCTTACACTGGCACCTGTTTTTCAACAGCCTGTGGCTCTTCAGTCGCTGGTGGGTCCGGAGCCACTTCCGGAAGTTCCACTTGTTCTATAACAGGAATGTGAACGACAGGAGGTGGGACTTCGGGGGGCTCGGGTTCCGGTTCCGTGCCAATTTCGCCACCCACTGCCACATCCGGCAACTCTGGTAGGTCCACTCCAGCAGGCCACGAGGGCGCGATGGGGCATTCTTGTTCTACACTGTAGGACAAGTCATCTGCCACACCTAAGAAAGAATTGCGCACGTTCGTTCACCTCATCACGTCTTTTTATTACAAGAGGAAGAAACATAAACTGAAAGACTGCAGTTGACGAAAAGCCAGTGAGTGCAAGCTCACATTCAAACGCAGACGGGCAGGCAGCGTTTCAGATAGTAACGCTAATTGCAGAGGTTCGAATTATTTAGGTAATTAAGTTAATTGGTAATTTAATTAAATAAATCGATTTAACTGCTCTAACGATACACCAAAGCGTAATGCCAAGACGCAAGATGGAATTTCTTAAGGCGGACTCATGCGGTCTAGTTAATGCTGCAACAATTTTTGTTGCATCTCCCATAGGCTCCCACGTGTCGAAAATACGACAAACTTTAATTCGCCAAAAATCAGTGGATCGTGTCGGGCCTTCAAAAATATGTCATTCCTTAGATAAACTCGGGGGGAACACGCCTATACCTGTTTCGTGTAGAAAGTTAGGGAAGTTTACGAAAACCCTGCGAACAAAAATTCCCCGTAGACTTCTTACGAAGCGAGTCCGCCTTAAGTGTCGGCCGCACAAATGATCCGAAAGACGCGAGTTCTACGTCAGCAAAGTAATCAGCGTGGACAGTTTCTACGAGCACTTTTCTTAGCAAGAAGCGAACAATATTAGATGGAGAAGAGTGAAGACACCAACCTGGAAGATCCGGCAGTGCCAGAGGAACGTCCATGACGGGAACCTGACCCAGGCCGGGATGGTAAGAGAATGTCCCCGTCTGACCGGGGCTGGCACCTTGCAGGCCCATGCTGATCGAAACAGGAGCAGCATCCAGGAACGGACCGGAGGTGAATTCTTCGACTTGCCCCTTTCGCACGATCGGTACTGGGTCTAATTCGGGGTAGTTTGTGTACCTGAAACGGAAAGTTTTCAGTTAACGGGGTCTCCCTCTGATCTATACAGGGTGCACTTTAAATAGAAATGAAGCCGCTGCAATGTTGTTAGCACGACATACTAGACTATAGCGACCACGTCATAATCGGCAAAACCAATGAGGAGTCCGTCCTCACGATCCACTAGGGGTGTGCTACCCATCGCCCCACGAAATATGCATCGTGATTGGATGATGGAAATTTGAATTTTGAATGCGCAGAAGTGGACGCAGGGTTACCGTAGCAGACGACGGCAGCAGTTCCTACGAAAACGCGTAGACATTTGGACATCCAGTGCTTGTACAAATATACTAAGGTAATCTAAAGTACAGAGTACTGTAGAAATTGAGGAAGCAATAACCGTGCCGATGAGTGGCGCCACCGCTAGCCTCCAAATGTGGCACTGGGAATGGGTCCTTATGATATGGTCGCTATTATCTGGTAGGTTGTGGTTGTTAGCAATCATGCATCATAGTTTCTGGTACTTTTCATTAAAATGTACTCTTTTTTGCGACTTATAAGAGAAAAAAAATAGTAACGAAAAACACATCTTGTTAGAAACACCCGAGTTGTCTGTTGCTCATGGTGCCCTAGACCTTTCGAACTGACACCTTAAACCACTATATTAAAGGTAATCTGTAGTCTATTAGCCAACTAATTAATTGGGTACAATGAGACGCTCAGATGGTTTTAAAGGGGCAATAAACAGGTATACGAGGCGCACCTTTTTTTAAATGCATCGTGATACGTTGCCGACGGTGAACGTTCTAAAAACCATTTTGTCTCAAAAAAGTAAATAACGGCTCAAACCGACCAAATATTCGCTGCACTCTTTCGCCATCATGCCCCGCCCTGGGATGTCCTGGCGAAAATAGCGACACATCATTTTGACGTCTCGCATCATCGGCCATTTAGAACGTGGGACGCTTATACGTTAATTTTGTCGTAATATCGAGAAGCGAGGTCAGTTCTAAACATATTCCCACTCGTCGAATCCAAGATGGCCATTTCAGAACGTACCAAAACCACTCAATATTCTATTTGACGTGATAGTGATTTGACGTGACATAATAATTGGAAAATGTTTGTCGGCCTGTTTTGTGCCCCTTTAATTGTGTTAGGGTCCTTCTTGCCGCTTGTGTTTTTAGGCCGCGCTACGCCGTAGGTTGTCGAAGCACAGCCGATAAACCTTATATTGATACTCACGGATTTTCCCACGTGTTAAAGAGTAGCAGGCTACAGACGCTGTCCGTAGAGAGCGGAAGTGGTCCGACACCTTCCAGGAGGGTCCTGTGATCGAAGGTGACATTCTAATAAATGTTCAAATATTAGGTAAACAAGCAGAAAGCACCTTACCCAGCACCTGGTGGCTCCTGTGCTGGCGTCCGAACGTTGAAAAACTGCAACTTCTCTTTGAGAACCTGCTCGTCGGGAGTGACGTGCGGCATCCGAGGTGCTCGCTGTTTCGGAAGGAAGATTTCCTCTTCTTCGTGGAATGCAGGGACATACTCTCGTACTCCTTCTGCAGCTGGGTACTTGTAACTTGAAAACACCTACGTGCAGGGCACGGATTCAGGGATAAACGCGAAATTCCTGTTGAAAATACGCAGCTTCACACCTTCGTTGCTTTGTTGGTGCCCCGTATCGAATCTATCTTAGCTCGGGCAACATCTGCTCGTGTCTGGAGATCTTTGAGACGCTCCCGCAGTTCGGCCGTACGGTTCGATATGCGTTCAGTGACGCTCCGGCTCAAGAGGTTCAATTGATCCAAGGCATCGGCAATCTGTAGCAGACATTCTTCGTGCCGCAAGTCAGAAGGAACTAACGTCGCTGTGTGAACTTGACATGGCATTCTGAAAAAAAAGAAAAAAGAATCGGAACTAGATAATTTCCTGGCTGCCTCCGCAAACAACAACATGCACGGATGGATCAGCTGAATGGCTTCTGTGGGTAATGATGGCCCCAAAACAAAATAAATGGGTCCAACAATCGCAGAATCCAGCATCATTATTTTGCACTTCGCTGCGTTTAATTAATGTAATTTCAATCACATACGCGCCTGGTTATCTGTCTTGTTAGCTTCGAAATCCTCCTCCCACAAACAGCAAACCAAAACTAACTCGCGCAAGTGATGTACAGCAGCGAGTTTCAAGTTTTCTTTCAAACCCATTGTTTATTGTAAAGTTGTAAAAAAATCCGCATAGCTAATAAATTACGTATTTTTAGCATTCAACATTCATGATACGAACTATAAATTGGACCTATCAAAAGCAGACGCAATCAATAAAAGCGCTGAGCAGCAGTATCGGTTCAATATGGCCGCTTGGAGCAGGTGATGGCGTTCAGCGTAACGTTGGTTATGTATCACAATTGAACAGAGGTGCTGGGGAAAACTTTGAACAACAGCTCGGAAAATGTGTTGGAGATAGGGAATCGCTGATTCGAGAGCAGTTTGGACGAATTGGTGAGCTAGAGCATGAAGTGGATGTATTGAAGCGTGAGCGTGATGCTCTACTGGAGGACGTCAACCAACTTCGCTTCCAGTTGGAAATGATGCAAGTTGAACGTCTCAGCGATGTCAGGTATACATATTTGGTACAGTTCAACACATCTGAATTCGTTTTGTTGTGGACATTGATGACCCACTACGAAGTACTCCCATAAATCACCTGTGTCTGCTACTCATGCATGCATGTCACTTGATCTGGATCTCGAGTGTTGGGTTGCTTTCCTTCCGCCCCCTTTCGAACATCTACGTTACGTCTGATCTACATCAGGCTAGCCTGGCACGTCCTGAGACGGGAGAGAAAGTGATGAGGAAACTAACAAAACAAAGACAAAGGAAGAAGTTTTATTTCTGGAGAAACGACTGGGAGCAACAAGATATGAGGGGAAAACAAAGGGATAATTACCGTACTAACCTGTTCTCAATGTCAGCTGTACGGAAATGCAACGGTTGTAAGTGCATGCAGTGCAATGATGAAACCTCGCTTCCCCCCCCCCCCCCTACCATGGTTACGATTGCTTGCATAACCCGAAACGATACAAGCTAATTACCTTGTAGCTCATAGGTGGACCATTACATTTTATCTATGCTACAGTTAAAGGCTTTCTTCCCATCATATTTAGATAAAACCATCCCCCAGCCAGCACTATGTCACTACGCTACTACACTGTCTGCAATGCTGCACTACTGACAGCTACTTCCTGTTCACAGACCTTAACGAAAAAAAAAAAAAATGCATAAGAATCATAATCCACTCTTATGAAGGTATGTTACGCTATCCTTGAGATCCACATTCCGATAACACGGTACCACATATCTTGCAAGATCTATTTCTGCCTCTGCACATATTAGTAGCTGGCATGCAGCAGCAGGGCATCTTTATGTGTACGTAGAGCTGTAGCTGTATTGCACCACTTTCTTGGGGTGAGTTGGACCCTGAGTTTGTTTTCAGGGATGCATGGATGGAGGAGTGGGGTTAGGAGAGGATCAGGAGGGCATGGGACATTCCTCACAACAAGACCTTCAAACATTCTTTTTCTGAAATAACATCATACACAGCAGCGCTGTTTTAACTCACCAGGCACCTTGAGTTGTAATATTGGCTGGAAGACCTTTATTGGAAAGTAAATTTTGACTGTCACCATGTATTGCATTTATGGGGGTTGTTGGTTTGTAAAAAAAAATATGAGAAGGGAAAACGCAGAGACACACTCAACTACATGCATGTCACGATACTGGATGACCACAAAAACTTTTTCTCGTCTTCTGCTCATGCAAGACAGACATGGGAGCACAGACTCGGACAAAACGCAGAGTCGCCAAACTTCATTTCCTTGGACAAGGAAAACAATTCCGATAAGCATGCCAGAACCGGAATGGACCTTAAATGAAGCTTTTCTGTCATATTATCTATCCCATGCATTCCTTGCCCGAGTCCACTAGCACTTGTCAGGCAGGAATTCCCCTCCCTCACCCCTCCTGCCCAAGACCATCTGCTCTCCGAGGAGCGCCCCCCCCCCCCCCCTCCCCTCTTCCCCTGCGGTTGATATTAGCTACGGTTCTTGATAGATGTTTCTCAATGTCATGCATGGCACTACTTTCCCCTCGACGAACAAGTGAAACAAGTCTGGTACATAATAGCACAGAGAGAATTTTTTCTTCCCGACCAGTCAGGAAGTGGTCAAGTGAACTACTTCCTCGCTCCATCAGCCGACACAGTACATCGGCTCACAGTCGTAGGGTTTTTAGTTTTGTTTGCGTGTGTTTTTAAAACAAAACTTGTGATAAATCTTAACGCCAAATTGAATGCAAACTGCGCGAAATTAGTTGCAATTTGTCCGCGCTGCTGGCCGCGGAAAATAGCGGACGAAAAAATAAAAATAACGGAGCAGACGGCTTCCAGTCGAACGTCCCTTCTGACGTATGAGGTCACGTGTCCTCCTCGCCCGAAGCGGTCTTTCTTCCTGCCGTAGTTGCGCGTTGGTCCGGGTGTAATATGGAGCCGTCCAAGCGGAGGTTAGCGGTGCTTTTTGCGCTAGTACCGTTATTCGGCCTTCGATCGTCGACGTATGCCACTTGGACCGCGGTTTGGACGCGCTGACGGCCCCGATAATGTTCAGCGGCGACGAACCGCTGCTCGTACAAGAAGCCCAGCTTCGACGCGACCGCGGTCCTCGGAGCTTTCTGCATCCGTTCAGTCCGTACGGAAGACCCGTGCTCTGGGTTAGCAGGTGAGAGATTTGGAACCCCCATTGTCAAAGCGTTCTGGAAATGATGTTTTGGTCAGAAATGTCCACTTGGCCCGCTTGTTTGGCGGCGACCCCGTTTTTCCGTGGACCGTGAACGGGCGAAAGTGGGACGATGAACGACCCGATTTTTTCGGCCGTGCCGCGCGTGGTGGATCCCCGCGCGTGGCACCCGGGCCCCGTGGGCCCCCGATGTGGCTGCTCGAAGTGGATGCGGTGCTGTGGCGGGACCCTGCTGGCCCCGGAGGCTCCCGCGGGGCCCGGTTAGTGTACCCTCGCGAGAGTACCCCCGCCTGAGTGTGTCTCTGTGTTTCAGGCCCTCCCGACGGGGCTCTCGAGACGCCTTCCTACATCAAGTTTCCCACAGTCGACGAGTAAGCAGGCACGCGTGTTGGCGTTGCGTGATAGTGAATACACTAGACGATGACAGCGCTATATATATACCTAGAATGACACGCATTTTAAGTTGTGCCTCATGCATCGGTACGACGGATAACTCGATTAGTATCCCGCGAAACGAAAGTAGCTCCATATTCACCGAGAGGGAGCGGATAACGCTTAAAACGAAAAAAATACAAAATAAAAACACTGGTGAGGGCACACTATTATTGGGGAAAAAAAAGGGGGGGGGGGGACATGTCCCATGATCAGCCCCACTCAAAGATTGGTGGAGAGACAAATTTATTCTAACACATCCCAAACCGTCTCGTGCTGCTGCTCACAAACACACACTAATACACCTGCTCGACTTTTCAATTGGATGCGATGCATAGCTGAATTGCACGGAGCAATTTTATTGTGTGTCCCGTACCAGGACGTACCTGTGGCAGAATATCGGACCATCTGACTCACTGAAGTTATCCCGTGCTCTCAAGCGTACCTGCTTCTGCACACTGGTCAATGAGCGCGACGAGACGTTTTGTAGCCCCCCGCACAGGAAGTGAGCATCCGCATACTAAATGCGAGCAACACTGGAAATAGAGCATCAGTTAGAAAGCTCCGCGCCATCAGATTATGCCAGTGAACTTGGTGTTGACCTTCCAAGACGCAATCCTTTCTGTGCGCTTGTGCTCCGTGCGAGGCACTGGTCCTTCTGGTTCAGTTTAAATATACAGAAGGTTTGTGTGGTTTCGTGGTAATAGGTTTGTTAACTGGACTGTTGCTGCTTTTGGGAATGTAAAAATATTCAAATAGTGTGTGACGAATGTTTGTGTCCTTTGTGGTGCATTTTTAAAATTAAAAGAATTTGAGAATGATTAAGGCCGCTTGTATTATACTGATTGGAACTGTGGACATTCTTTCCTGAACAGTATTATTATTATTAATTTATTTATTTATTTTTTTCGTGCTTGTCTTAGCAGTTTGTTACTCTAAGCCTAAGTAGCAGGGTTTGTAGCAAATGTTCATGAAGTTATCATCAACTCTCGTTATGTTTGTTAAGTTCATTGCTGAAAGCCCTGTGAGTGAAGCACTCGTTCTGTGTTAGCACTTAGTTGAGCCGTTTGTTGTGTTAGCTTCTTACTAAGCGGACATTTTTACAGTATACGCAGGGTTTCTCATTTCTGGCAATTCCAGTGCTCTTTTAAGACCTCCAGAAATGTGGCAATAATGAGCATAAAACCAGATAACAGGACAGCTTCTCCTTTTCACCTGTTTTATCACTCCCTATGTTGTAACACCTCAATAGAATATGTCACAAGAAATGCGAAACTCCTATATATAAATCGTGCATTCACTGTGCAACTGTATACAGTAGCAATGTGAACCCAAACCAGAAATATAAGCGAGACTTTATTGCCCCATGATAACACCGCCAGTAGCTTTCGGTTCTTGCTCCGTGGAACGTCGTATACAAAACAGGGATACAGGTATTACCTGCTTGTGTGTGCCCGATAACTAGGACCGAAAATTTGGGCACTAAAAACGATGGAAATAGGCATGCATTTGGGCCCTCAAAAATACCAAAATAGGCAATAAAATGCAAAAATAGGCACGTGAATCCGGTGCGCTTTTTAGTTTTGTTGGTGTTTCAGAATGTCCCAATCAAGGGAAAACTTGCTCGTTTAAAGGCTACGGTACCATACGAGCCTTGACGTCTGGTACACGAATGCTGAGGCGACATGGAAGATCTTGACAAGGCTCAGAGAAGTCGCGTCTTTTGATGAACTGTACATGAACTGCTTCTAGCAAACCAAGGTACTGAAGGAAACCCAACGCAAAAAAGAAACAAAAGGCGCAACAACACGCAGGAAAAAAACGCAAGATGCAGGACTCAGCATGAGCCTGGAAGGGCACTCGCACTTACACCTCTAAAAAAAAGGCTGTTACGGCGTAAACTAACAGGCAAAAAATGGGAGAAGTCTAGCACTCGCGTGAATAAGATAAGTATTTAAAGTGATTAAAACATTTATTTTACTGAAAAACAAGCTTTCGAACGGAGTCCACCCTTCATCAGGTGTGATACGTTGAACTGTTATGGCACCAAAAAATGTTTAAAATGTCTACAATTCAACAGAGGCAGGCAACCCAGAAATTTAGGCCTTTATAGGCATTTCTAGGCAAATGCCTAAAATCCGGGCCCTCTGATAATACTTACATCAATCCCAAAGCAAGATGGATGCGCACGGTGTGCATACTTTTTATTTCCAAACTGCATCATCTCGATGAACAAAACTTTGCACGCCGCGTCTGCACGTCCTCAACGTGCCCAGTAGTGAATGAGTGTCGTCTGATTAAGCTGATCTGTCCTTCGATCTGATATTAGTGCTGAACTCGATTTTTTCCTTTTTAATGAAGAGTGCACCCTGGCTGTTTAAAAGGCCGCTCTCCAACCGACAAAAGCATGAGAGGGTTGAGGGTGGTGCTCCGGCCCTCCACTGATGGCGCCACGCGTCCTTAATCGCATTTTTCAAATTCGCGCGCATTTTCTACCTCGGGCCGTAAACTTTACGGAACCACCCTCGTGTGTGGTATATTTTCTCCCGAAACTGAAGCATTATTTAATTAGTTTTTCATTGAACAAAAGTATCATATTCTGCTTCAAAACATTTTTCACTAGAAGTGTTTTTTTTTTTCCTGGCTTTTTAAACCGAGCATTTGTAAGATTTGTGGATTCGTAGAACCTTCCTTGGATTCGGATTCGGATTCGAAAAATTTTGGATTCGTCCAATCTCTGATAGCCAGCCCATCTGAGGTAATACCTAAAGAAGGAATGGGTTGTATGTAGGAAAAAGTATGTGGCGGGATGCATGGCAACGCTAGACGATTAACAAATAAATGATTCTAAAACTTTTTCCGGACATGAATGCAGCCAGGTGTCGGAGCGGGATGCTGACGTCGCCCTGCGGGCAGGGCTGCGGGCCGGGGCCACCCATCAGGCAGCTGCGGTCAAACTCCGAAGATGGGGGTCTCGGACGGCACCCCGGCGAAGATGAGGCAGCACTAAAGCGGGCCAGGCCCGCAGTGACCTGCAGACAGTACGAGCTCTCGCAGGACCTGCTTGACAAACAGGTTGGTTGTGGCGAATGTTTGTGCTCTGTGAGTGGTGATGTCCATGTGATCAACTAGTTGATTTGATGCGTATAGCGAGCCTTTGATGACGCTTTGACGCATTGACGTCTTCTTGTGTGGCCTCCTAAAGTAGGGGTGTGACATTGTAATGTACCCTGAAGATGTTCTGCTTGTGTGACACGTGAAAGATACAGTGGCCTTCGTTACTTTAAGCCTCAGGGGAGCAGATTTTTGTGTCCGATAAAATAGCACGTAGGCAGGCGAGCTGGTGGACGAAATCTATCGAACAAAAAAAGGCTGAGCCTACGCAACGCAGAGGACTAGAAACACAAACTCTGAGTTTAGTATTTTAGATCGGAAGCATTCTTTAGCCTTTCCTCTATGCATACCTGATTATAATTAGGGATACACGTAAAACATTTGGTAAAAGGCCTGCTAAGAAGTTTTTTGGCTCAGGACTACAATTCGCAAGACTACAACTAGATAGGTTTTCGAGAGAAAGTTACCCTGTGTGGCTGCTGAGTCTATATAGGAGTCCTCTAAACACTTTTTTCAATGTCAGCCAAAGCGAGCAATTCCTTATGAGACTCTTCTTCAGCAGACAGATGGAGCAAATGTATGACTTAGATGAAAGCACCAACTTGAATTCAGCAACATTTTAATATATTGGGGCAATGGCTAGCAAGCAAAAATTTTAAATCTGTTTTAATTAGCCGAAAGCATAAATATTGCAGTTTGAAATTAACGAGAGCCTGCTGTACCTCTACACCTTCCTTACAGGATGTCTTGATATGGTTAAGGTACAGCCTGGGACAAAAGTTTATGGATCATTGCGATGTGCATTGTTCTATTGGAATGGCACCCAGGCAGCAAACAGGAGCAGACACACAGATTGAGAGATTGATAGCAGAGCCGGGTCACTACTCTCTTAATCCATTTTTTTCCCGATACAGTCAACCCTCGATTTATGAACACCCTCGGTTCCCGGAAAAATCGTTCATAAATCGAGGGATTTATAAATAGAAAATTCCGTTAAGTCAGTACTATCGGCTGACGAAACAGTATTTGTGAGTTGAATTGTGTTTATAATGCAATATATTGTGTAATGTCGCTTGTCGACCAGGCCTTCTGCTATACACTTGGTCGTCCCTAATGCGTCCCCAGAAAACCCGTTTGTAGTTCGAATATCGAGGGGTTAAAAACCGAGGGTTCAATACCCGAAAAAAGATTCGTCCGTTCCGGCATCATTCATAAGACCACGGAATAATCCATTTGAACTATTCTGTCGACCTCGGAAACCATCCGTTCATAAATTGAGGGCAAAACGCTGAGCAACTCCTAGTTGGTTCCCAGAAATTCCATTCATTATTCGGATATCGAGGTTCTAAAGCGAGGGGAAAATGCATGTAAAGAGTTTGGTTCCTCGTGCTCCTGTTCATAAAACGAGGGAATTCATAAATCGAAGGTTCATAAATCGAGGGTTGACTGTATTTAGCACGGGGCCCACTGTGATAAAGAAATACACCAGTGTCGCTGTTCCATAAACTTTGTCAAAGGGCGTACAACGCATGATAGAATTAACGGAGCGCGGACTGTGTTGTGCAGGTTGAGATGCTCGAGCGCAAGTACGGTGGGATGCGCGCCCGCATGCGGCGCTGACGATTCAGCGAGCCTTCCGCAGCCACTGCATGCAGAAGCGATTCCTGGACATTGCCAGCGCCTCAAAGGCGACGGCCGCCGTGCCCACTACCTGGGCCCCTTACAGCCCGCTACTAGTCAGTTGTCCCCAAACAGTGCCCGGGGAACCCTGCGGGCAGGCCTCCGCCTCAGTCCTCTCCTGGATGGAAGAAACACGGTACGAGAAAGAAACGCTATTCTTGCTGCACAGAGGGTGGAAGGGCTCCTGTGTGTGTGTGCTCTGCAAAGGGAGCCTGTCAAACATGTTGTTTTGCTCATAATAATTAATAATAATAAATAATAAATTAAAAATAATAAATTAATAATAAATTAAAATAATAATAAATAATTAAAATAATAAATTAAGTTAATAAATGTTGTTTTGCTCATAGTTCGGAGTTGTAATTCTGAGTACCACTACGGCCTAATCTTGCGAGTCTTCAGAGTCCTACCAAAGTTATGTTTCTGAAATCCTCTTGCCTCACTTTACGTTCCTGCAAAATATTTGGCTCTACGTGATGCGAAAGCTAGAGATCTTCAAAAATTGACAGAAATGCACAATGTGCATGAACAGGATTGAAATTTTGCATGTAAAATTCTTGAGGTACCTTCTTTTCATGGACTAAATAAAATAAATGCTGTTTTCTGAGTCCAGAGTGGCACTTCAAAAGATAGCGCCGAAAGCCCCCATATAGATTTCATTTTTGGCTGCAGCAGGTTGTGCAACAGCTAACATGATAATCATAAACACAAACGTAAATTGATGATAATCCTCATACTGCACATTTTGCTTTGGGAGCTGTGCCGTTGATGTCGTTTGCTACGACAAGTGTGACCAGTTCGGCCTTTCAAAAATTTTAACTGGCCAATCATGGAGAAGCCTGGGCCCGCATGTAGCTCCCTAGTGGATCATTCACGCGGTTCCCTTTACACGGATTGTTGATTTTGAAATGGTTGATGACCCCTTATTTTATCTTCACCTGTGTGTTTTTTCCTTCCCTCTGTGTGTATATATTTGTGTTCTGTAAAGTAAAGTTTTCAGCTCTGTCTGAGACTTCGTGTTGTGTCTGTCCCATCGTGTTCCCTAGTTTTGGGGGGGTTTCATTATGCATCTACAGAGCTGTCACACATCGAGCAACTGTTCAGAAATGGCCTACTCATGCACGATGGCAGGTTGATTCATACGATTACATTTTCACATATCGAATAACAGGGATATATTCGCGACCACTAAATTTCGCGAGCTCCCCAATCTCCCCGAACTCGCCTCCTGTTTGAAAAATTCGTAAAAATGAGGGGCTTTTACAGTATTCTGGATGACTTCATTGCCATGCGAGGCTGACACGCGTAAACGTTGATCTATGTAGTTGCAGGAAGGATCCTCGGAAGATTCTGTAAGCGAGGAACAGAAGCGTCTGAGCCAGGCATCCGAGCACAGCAGTGAGGACGGGCCGGGCTACGGACCCTCGGACGTCCTGCTGCTCTACCCGCAGCCCCCTTGTGGGGCGATGGACCCAGCGTCGAAGGTGCGCCCGTTTTTTAACTCCCCGTCGACTCTTCCCACAATGCCTCTGGGTGCG
The DNA here is from genome assembly GCF_037126465.1 of Ornithodoros turicata. Taxonomy (NCBI): domain Eukaryota; kingdom Metazoa; phylum Arthropoda; class Arachnida; order Ixodida; family Argasidae; genus Ornithodoros; species Ornithodoros turicata. The sequence goes on along the minus strand of NC_088203.1, from coordinate 8,868,197 downwards.
CAGGTGTGCGAGCAGGTGCGGAAGCGACAGTACAGAGTGGGACTGAACCTGTTCAACAAGAAACCCGAGCGGGGCATCCGCTATCTGGTGGAGAGAGGGTTCCTGGAGGCGTGCCCACGGGCGGTGGCCTGTTTCCTGTTGTCGCGCAAGGGACTGTCGAAGCTGCGCATTGGGGAGTATCTGGGCACGCTGGCTGCTCCCTTCAACATGCGTGTCCTCGAGTGAGTTTCTTCCACGTGTCTCCAGGTGGCGAAGCCTTGAAGTGCCTGACATGACACCCCCTGACTGACGCCACCTAGATACGTAAAGCCCGCTTAATGGCCCGTTTCACTCCTTCAAACGTAGACGTACAAAAGTCTGGCTTTCTGTGGCTAACAGTGGATGCCCATGCGACTGACGGTGGCTTGTCTGAATGCTCCATACCTATGGCAGCACCACCTAGGTACAGAAAGCCTGGCCGCTCGTTGACGTAACGTAACAATTAAGAGTCAGCCAATCAGGATCGTGTTTTCAAGGGCCGTAGCCAATCACGAACGTGGCTTTCAGCAGTCATGGCCGTGGAGAAGAACCGCCGTCGTCTGCGAGTTGCGATTGAGCGAAGTAGTGAACCATGTAGCGAAGGCGGGAGAGGAGGCAATGAGCTGGCCTTCTGTACCTAGGTGGCATCGCCTACGGCCACTGAGAAGCACTACGTCACTTCATTTAATCGATCGGGCTTTGTTCGCTCTGAGTGACCTGGTCCTCACTCATTTTATTTCATTTTATTTCGTACGATAGACCAGTGGCGCTTGTAGGCTCGAGACTCAAAACGTAAATGCTGTCATGAACAACACATATTTCCACGAGGTATTGAAAAAACGACAACAACAATATTTGATAGTTTTCGTCTCACCAAAACGTTGGTGAAGTCGTCACGTGCACTAGCGTGTCTCCTAGCAACAGTATCAGCACCTGTGTGTGTGTCTCTTAGGGCATCGGTGGTATACGTTGACACAGTGTTGCTAGGTGGGAGGCCTTTTTGCCAAACCTCTCTAAATTTGAAATCAATTTAATGTCACTTCCGCACCACATACGGAAACAGTATTTTGTGAAAATACGTTGTGAGACGCATAGACTGATGCGACATAAATCGTGCGGGATTCCGTAGACATGATATTCAGTCTGCAGTGGCGTCTTAAAGGCACCGTAAAGCAGTAGTAGCAAATTATGGGCAACACTGTGCCGAAATACTCGCCAAATGCGCATTGCTCCCCAAGTATGGCGGAAGACTACGTTGCATGCTGACAACGCTGGGTCAGAAAAGTTTGCTATGTGTTGGTTATGTAGCCATCAGGACCAGCAAGTGGCTCTCGAACCTAGATCACTGTTGCTTGATGCATTGGTTGGTTAGTTATAGTTAGTTATTTAGTCCCTGAAACCTAAACCCTTTTGAGTCAGGGCGGGCACTTATGCAAGCACCTCATTGGGGATTATTTGCCACCAGGCGTCACTTGTTGCGTTTGGTTTACAAGCTGTTAAACTGTGAAAAGGTACCATAGTTGCCTAATCATCAGAACTTTTTGTCTCCATCCCACTTGTACAGGTGCTTTGTGCAAGAACTGGACTTTTCAGGAATGCAGGTTGACCTAGCACTGCGGAAGTTTCAAAGCTACTTCATCTTGCCCGTGGGTACCATGGCCTTTGCTGCGCACGCCATAGTCTCTGGCGGTGAATAAATCGTGCTGCAAACTTTTCCGTCGCAGGGGCGAGGCACAGAAGATTGAACGTCTGGTAGAAGTGTTCAGTCGGCAGTACGTGCGCTGCAACGCGGATGTCGTGGGGAAACTGCGCAGCCCGGACACGGTGTTTGTGCTGGCATTTCTCTGTTGTGCTGCTGAACACGGACTTACACACGCCCAGCGTCAAGGCAGACAGACGCATGAAGCTGGAGGATTATGTCAAGAACTTGAGAGGTAACCTCGTGATGGGACGTTCCTCTCAGACATTAAAAAAAAAAATTTTGCGTTGGCCCGCTGCGTTAGGAGTGGACGAAGGTCAAGATCTGGACCGAGGCATGCTGGTCGGCATCTACGAGCGAATCAAGGCCCACCAGCTCAAGCCCGGCTCTGACCATGTCAGCCAGGTGCTGAAGGTGCACCACACCATCGTGGAAAGAGACCTGTAGGTTCCCTCTCTACCCGTTACCATTCCACCCGTTCTCTACCGTCATCACAAGCTGTGGTACAACTGCTCACCTCACCTCACCTCACCACTTTCGTTTGCAGAACTTGGCAGTGCCTCACCGACGACTGGTGTGTTACTGTCGCCTCTATGAGGTGTACGACATCAACAAGAAAGAGAGGCCCGGGGTGCATCAGCGAGAGGTCTTCCTCTTCAACGACCTCATCCTGGTGAGCGCTCTTTCCCAGAGTGGCGGACATTGTGCATCGATAAAATGTCGTGACCTTTCTGCAGGTGACGAAAATATTCAGTAAAAAGAAGAACAGCGTGCGGTACACCTTCCGTCAGTCGTTGCCCCTGTGTGGAATGAGCGTCGCCCTCTTCGAAGCTCCTCGTGAGTCTCTCGTCGCCGTGTCCTCTTCCTGGTTTCGTTAGGTTAGAGCTCAACCTATGTAAACCCGTTCTCTTTCTGATAGATTACCCTCATGGCATCGGCTTGAGTCAACGCGTAGATGAGAAGGTGCTGATGACGTTCAACGCGCGCAACGAGCACGACCGGTACAAGTTTGTCGAGGATCTGAAGGAATCCATCCTGGAGGTGAGACAGTTCACATAGTAACTGTCAAACACGTGGCCGCTACAGAGGTTGAAAAATGTTTTTGTACCAGATGGAGGAGATGGAGAACCTGCGCATAGAGGGGGAACTGGAAAAGCAGCAGCCCAAATTCAACCGGCTGGGCATGACGACTGAGAATGGAGCGACACGGCCTCCCGCTGCGAGACTCTCTCCGGGTCTCAAGCGCTCCGCCCTCTCAAACTCCCTGCTCGACCTGCATGACCCACGTGAGTGGCTCTCTCTGACGTCTGGGTGGGTGGATGGGTGGGAGTAGTACTGGGGACACAAGTAGAAATATGAGGTTGTAGATGGATGACACCAATCAGTGAGTTCATGACAGAGGAAGTAACAAAAAATAAGGGTCTAGACCAGAGCCGTAGCGAGGTTAGCAGAACGGGGTAAATCTGAAATGAAAACACTTATTTGCACTGCCGAGATCGTAAATTCAAAATTTCTTCGTTCCCGCTTCATCCTTTCCAACCGACCTGCCAGGGCCAGCCGTTCGGTGCCCCCTCTGGCGAGGGCGCCCGGGGCGTCTGCCCCTCTCGCCCCCCCCATCTCTACGGCTCTGGTCCAGACATTTTTTTCCATGGGAGCAGGAGTAGTGCTTGGGACAGAGTGGGAGCGGAAGTAGGAAATCAGAGCTTGCAGACGGATGGCACAAATCAATGAGTTCACGACAGAGGAAGTAACGAAAATAAGGGTGCAGGCATATTTTCCCTTTTTTTTTTCCCTCAGAAGTGGGAGTGGTACTGGGGACGGAGTAAGAACGGAAGTGGAAATACAAGCTTGTAGATGTATGGCACAAACTGACGAGTTAATGAGAGAGGGGCTAATGAGGAATAAAGGTCCAGGCATTCCTCCTGTTCTCTTCTCTGAGTAGTACTGGAAACAGAGTGGGAACAGAAGTAGAAATACGAGCTTTTAAGTGGATGGGACAAATCATTGAGGTCATGATGGAGAAAGTAATGAGGAATACACACAGTGCACATGATCGAGCAATGATTCATGCAACTGCTTTTTTTTATCAGTACCAGTGTTGCAGAGTTGTCACTCCGGAGTTGGAATGATTCCGGAATTGAATTGGAATGGGATACCGGAAACTGTCGTAGGAATGGAATGGAATTAGGCTTTTCCCACTGGTCCATCCTCGGTTTTCTTGTTGTTGCCGGTTTGACAGGAAGCTTTATCTTTTTTTTTTTCCTGCAGAGGCAGGAATGCCCATCCGACGGGGCAGTGCGGGTTCCCTGGACAGCGGCATGGTGAGTGATGGGGGTCGGGACGTGGCCTCTTCTGGGAGCTAACTGTGTGCCCCAATGGCGCAGTCAGTCTCCTTCCAGTCATCGGCAGCCAGCACCGTGAGCAGGGCCTCTTCCTCGGGGGCCACCCCGGGGCCCGGCGTCACCGTCGAACCCAACCAAAGAGCTGCGGGGTTCCTGGGAGCCCTGTTTGCGAGGCGCGGTCGCTCCTGAGGCCGCCGCTTCTCTTCTTGTATATATTGCACGAGTTTTAACTTAATGGATGACAGCTGTGTACAGTGCACCTCCCCTGTAAATAACTTTTTTCTAGTATGGACAGATTTTAATATATATTACCTACAAACACCGGGATGTCCGGTCCCACAGTCATTGACGTAGTTTTGTGAAAGAGCACCTCCTTTTTAGTTGATGCGAGCAATAAAAAAAAATGTGCCAGTTATGATGAAAGTATGTGGTGTCGATGGTGCAAGAAGGGTGTAAACATGGTCACTCATGGTGGTGCCTTGCAGCACATTTCGTCCTATTCCTCATGCAGAGGGCCTTGTGTTTTTTGTTTGCTTGGTTTTTTGAGCTGGGGTTTACCGTAATTTCACACGTATAAGCAGTGGCGTAGCCAGACCTCCAAGGCAGGGGGGGCTCTATACGAAAACCCGCCCCACTCCCTCCCTCCCGCTGATCCTGGGTGCGACAACACACAATACTTGTGCACACCGCAGCATGAGGTTGGAAAAAAAAAACACGAAAATAATTGATTTCGACATTCACAATACGATTATACTGTGATGTCCAATGAGGTGGTGTCACAAGGATGGTGGAAGGATTTTGAAAGGCTCATACTTTGGAAGCCATTCAAGTGTGCCTCTTACATAAACGCCATGAACAGTAAAAACTTTCGCGATCGTCACACTGGTCCCCCCCATATTTTCTCCTCGGATTTGCACGATTTGCGTGGGTCGGTCAGTGGCAGGTGGGGGGGGGGGCTCGGGCCCTCCCTAGCCCCCTCGTGGCTACGCCACTGCGTATCAGCCGGAGGGTGCGTTTTTAGGAATGTTTTGAAAATTTTCTGGCAGATAAGCCGCGGGCAATACGAGACAACTGATACAAAGGAGACCATAGAGAAGGCCATAAAACCTGTGGTCCATACTCCGGGGTGGGCATAGTGTACAACAAAGGAGGTCAGCTCTATAGAGTTCTAGATCGGATTGTGCCCTTGATGTTATTCATCCTCAAGGTGTGGGACGAACACAGATGAAGACCTACGGAACTGGGTAAGGTGCAGTGAGGCAGTAACAAACAATGTGGCATGTTATATGTAGGGACATCTTAGAAATCTGTTTCAACTGGGGAGAGAATTGTGAGTCAGGCAAGAGTCGACTGATGCACACGATCGAGCAATGATTCATGTGACTGCATCTTTTTTCATATCACTCCAATTTGAATGGAATTTTCTTGAGAAAAAGCCCAGTTGTACTGAGCCTTAACAACACCAACCTCTGCAATGTTGTCAGTTCAGAAACAGTTCTTAACTAGAGGTTCTTTCTTCCACAGAGGAGGGTGTAGTCCCATGTGCCTGCCCCGAATTTACACATCTTTAGATGCACCCAAAAGTATACGGTTTATCAAATTCCAATGCAGAACAAATTGAGACAATGTGGATTTGCATTGCAAAGGAACTTTTATTAATGTTTCATGTATCCCAATGTAGTGATGTCGAGCTGTACAAAATATAAAAACCTGGCTTCAGATTGCCACCAGTTCCTCGGGAAGCTCCATCTTAGGATGCTTGTTCTCAAAGTGCTGCTTGTAGGTCTTTGGATCGGGCATTTGAGCCTAAAAGCACACAGAAAAAGTATAAGCATTTTGCGATACTACCTCATTTGTTCACAACATTCCTGTAAACCAACGATTTGAGTTGTGACATTTACTCATACAAATAAATATAGGAGGTCCTCGAATTTTTGACTTTTTTCTTTTTTTGAGGGGTCAGGAAATGCTTTGACATTACTTATCCATCAGACAAAGCACTCTGGGAAAGTCCGGGGTCAAAGGAACGTACACAGGATGAACTGCACTGGCAACTGTGGGATTTTACTTTCCCGAAGAAAATACAAAATCAGAAGGTGTGGTGATGTAATGTACAACTCGTTACACCACTTATCAGCCCCCGAGAGAAGTTAATGAAGCTGATTGCATACAGGGAGCATAGACTAGTGTATATGTATCAACCAACCCCCTGTGTTGTTGACAGAGATAGCATTTCATAGCAAAGTAAAGCATAGCAAAATAGAAAAAAAAAAAAAAAAGACAGTATCACGAGCTGATAATGTGAGTTCTGAGCTGATTGATTTATAAGTTTTGTGTGTGGTTCGTCTTGTCTTCCCCGAGCTCAAGGTTACGTTTCTACATATACGCTACGCCAACGCTGTACCTGATGCAGGTAACAGTATAGTATACGGCCCCCAAACAGTGACTACGCAACAATGAATGGTCCCGCTGTCACAGAATGAGGTCTAGGCTATCTCTTCTGTAAGGGCTGTCAAGCGGTGTCAATGCCCTCGATGCATCATCCACTGGCGCGAATAAGGATGTCCTCACCTTGCACACACTGCAAGTATGAACCAAGGCCTTGGCGGCTGCCGCCTTCTGGTCGTGGTTCTGTTGCTTGCGCAATTGATCAGCTTTTTTCTGCGCCTTCTGCTGAGACTGAATTTTCTGCTGCCCACGCGCCATGCTTCACCCCTCGGTCGTACTCTACCTGAAAAGGGCACAAAACAAGGGGTTTCACACGTCTGCCAACTCGCCGTTGCGAAGGTCTGGGAGCACGTTGCGCTGTCAGAGGCTAAAATTCAAATTGATTACGCCAGAGAACTGATCGGGCTGAAGACGGTTTCCGAAACTTACCGACGTTAAATGACTGCGTGTAAGTGGGTCAGGTAAACTGCCACAAACGCAAAACGGGAAGACCCCGAATTTCCTGCTAGCTCGTGAGGGCTGAACGACGCACAATGTAGACGAGATTCGGCGAGATAACACGATGATACTTCGCACGACTGTCTTTTTTGAGCCGAGCACTGACCTAGTTATCATAATGTTGCTTCTACAGGTTTTATTTCACTAATCTGTGTTTGAAGACAATTTTCAAAATGAATAGAGGAGAAAGACGTCACAGTAACCAGAAATTGAGATAACAACTCACCATACGCTTGAAAGCAGCTGGCTACAAATGATGATTGATGAGCACAAACGCGATGTAACCTGGCAACTATTGTTTAATGCGAAACTTTCGCGTCTGTCGTCTGCTAGGCAAGCCAGACAGCTACCTGGAACCGGGAACGAATGCAAATTCTCCACGCAGATGTTTCAGAAGTGACTTGTGCTGCACATATTTAATTAAAACTATCTGTAGCTAATTTTAATACACAAAAGTACACTTATAGCTAACCTTGCGCGACTATCAAGTGCAGTAATAACCTCATACCGCTCCGCAGGTTGTCGGTAAACGCTGCCATCTTGTGAACATTGTGCACGTTGTAAACACGTGCGTTTCTCACTGACTTCTGTGGTGGGAGGCACGTGTAAGAGTGCCATGAATTTCATCAATTAGTGATTGTTTGTGAACTGAAAGCATGGAAGAAGATTTTCAATTCGATGTCGTTCGTGCCACGGAGCTATTCTGTCAACAAGTACCTCAACATGCGAAAGAGCTGAAACAGTACTTGACAAGGGTAAAGCGCTGTCAGTCGATGTGTACCGTTTTTTAACCCCCCAAACGCGGGGGATAATGTATCATGCGCTAGAAATGCCCGAGAAGTCACGTCACCACTTTTACTACATAGTCAGCACACGATTTTGCAGACCTACATCGCCGGAGACGCGTTTCAGCGTTCTAAACACACGCGATTGCAGCCGTATTTTGTTTCATTCCTCCGGTGGTTTCATTCCACCTGCTTGCTTGCGAATTGCAGTCGTCACGTCAGAAAGCTGAGGGAAATTCATCAAAACGAAATAATGAAAAATATCGCGTTGTGCACTTGTTGTAGGTTAGGTGTAAGGAAGCGTCTAGAGGTCCGTCGGACGGACGCGATTGTTTATACATCGGGGTCCGTCATATAACATTACGTCGTGTTAGATCAAGTTAGTTTAGGTTAGGTTAGGTTAGTTTATTCTAGTGAGGTTAGTGCAAGTTAGCTTCGTGCAGCTCTAGGTTAGGTTAGTTTAGGAAACAGTCTAGTTCCCGTACTGTTACCCAAGTTAGCTTCGTACAGCTCTAGGTTATGTTGGTTAGGTTAGGAAACAGGATCTATTTCGTCATACCACGGACCAACCGACGGACCCCGCTGCATAAAGAATCGGGTCCGTCTGACGGACCTCTAGACACAGCCTAGGTATAATACGAATGTAAAGTGGTAATGTTCCTAGGGTTATAACGTTTGAGGAGGCTGCGAAGCACCACGACTCATAGGAAATAATGTGAAGGGTGACACCCCGTATGAGACAGGCAAAAGTGCAAATTCAGCTAAGCATGCCTGATAAATCTTTTTTTTTTTCTTTTTTAAGTGATTACGGGAGGCACTAGCATACCTACACAGACAAAACCTTACTGCTTGATGCATACAGGGAACACAAGAAGGAAATATGTACAACTCGTGGCCTTATGTCATGAGACAACTGTGAAAGAAGGAAATGCACAAGATTATCTCGTGGGCCCGTTGGCCACACTTCATCCTGGAATAAAAGCGTTAAAATTAATGGACAGATACAACAGAGCATTCACTTTCAAGAGAGTGCTCTGTTTTACCCGTTCGTTTTCTGTTTGTTGTGTCCATTCATTAGTTTTAGCGCCTTTATTCCAAGACGGAATTTACTTCTCGCGTAAACGCCCATTGGGCAGTCAGTTTGTCAGAACTGACAGTGGTGTGGCTTCCCTAACTTGTCATATAATTTATTGTGCTGCCACACAGTACAAAGGGAAAGGACATCCACTCTTCAAGATAAGCTGGACAGATAACACAAAATTAGGAAATCAGTGGTGACCACGACTGGTGGTAACTCATCAAAGGCTGTCCAAAGGGTTTTCATTACCAAACCACCTCTTGCAAAGAAATTTTGTGTACACGCCACACTTTGATGGCTGTGTAACTGACATTAAGCATTTGCATGTGGCATGTTGCACAGAACTGTTGCAAGACAAAAAAGCAACACAAAAAAAACAGAACTTCGTGCCGCTAAGTATGAAATACCTAAAAATGCAGTAGGTGCACATATGGTGTGCCAGTGTGCTGAACAGGTTACACACACACACGCACACACACACACACACACACACACACAAAAAAAAACAGGTTAAGAACTACAAGGTGACTAAAATACACCTCTTTCTCTAGCTGTGTACCCTGTAAATATACCCTAGCATTTTCGGGTTTGAAGACATTTGAAAATTTAGTGATAATTTATCGGAAATGAAAGAAAAAGTGCCTCTCGCATTTCACTGTCCACATTTCACGCTGAGCGACTGTGTTAAATGCAGAGTGCTTAAGTTCTTTAGTGACTGTTCTGGTGAGCTGTATTTGCATTTTGCAAAGTTTGTATTCAGAGTGTTTTGGGGGGTTTTACGTGATGATGACACAAAATGGGGGGGGGGGGGTTAAAAACAGACCTGTTTAATCAGGTCCATCCCTAAACAAAGCTGTAACTGTTGAGCACATAGTTATCGATGTTCCTTGCCATAGCACGGACCACTTCTCGAAGCGCTCAGCCACCTTCTAGTCTCGGGCAACCAGAAGTCTCGGGAGGCCCTGTGTCGTCTGTTTCGACCGCTCCTACCAGAATTTTTAAGCCGCCTGTCCCAAGGCGGAAACCAGCGCCACCTCTGTCTCGCTCTTGGCGACCTCCTGTCCAGGTGAGGAAAGGATGCTATATTGCGACTACAGCCAATCGCGTCTAGATACACAAGTTGTGCTAGATACATGTGGGCATATAAAGTCAAGCTGTCGTCTGCCTCAGCTATTCGCCGCAGATGATTTTGAACGCAGGCTTTTTGTGGCTACCAGTGGATGCCCATGCGGCTTACGGTGGCTTGTCTCTATAGCTACAGCTGCCGGAAGCACGGTCGTGGATGGCGAACACTTAATGAATGCATCACGTCATTTAAGCGATCAGTCTTCGTTTACTTAGATGGCGTTGCAGCACCCGCAGTTAAGCACTCGCTTCATTTTTATTGCAGGTATCCCGAAGTATCGCAGTTTGCAGAGCTTTACCTGGAAGGTCAGTGCCTGTTACAAGGCCATGACAGTCCACCAAGAAAGAAAGCTCGTGGAGGGGACACGCCTGAACGTGCAGCGCTGCGCTGCAGCCTGCAGCTGCTGCAGCGCCTCCCCCAGGTGGTCACCCGCTGGGACTGGGGTGCTCTGGCACATTTCCTAGGTTCAGGAGGGCTGGAGCGGCGTTGGTGAGAACCTGCTCGTTACCTGTACCTGTGACCGTTTGACTAAATTCTTTTTTGTATGGCAGGTTCGCTTGTCAGTGCTATAGTCTGTTAGTCGGAATGGACGACCAGCAGAGGCATCAGCTCTTGTACAAGTTTATCGGCCCGAAAGAAATCTCAAACTTGGACTTGCGGTGAGCGATGGACACGGAATGCAGGACCCAGAATAGTTTTTAAAAAAATCTCTTACAGATTGGCTATCGATGTTACGATAGATGGTCCCCAAGCCAGCAGCGCGTTGAGTTCAACGAAAGCTGTGCTGTCATCGTCGGACCTCAGTGCTAAAGTAGAGTGCATTGCGGGCATCCTCCTCCCAGTTGCCACGGACGATTCCACGGAACCCGTAAGCTTACGTTTTGGTTAAGGCTCCTAGTTTATTTTGTTTTTAAGTATCACTTTCAATGGAGTTGCTAGAGTAATGCGAGCTCACGTGATGTGAGATTAGGATAATCTTGTTATGCCATCTATTGTATTCATCATGCTTATGGCAGCTGTCTGTGCTGTGCAGCAAAGCAGCCTTTTAGGCTTCATTATTTGTGCTTGGCTGTAAAGATGCCTTGTAATTGGAAGGAGGCTTCTAGAGAGTATGCAGATGTCTAAGCAGCAGTAAACTTTTATTCAGAGAAACCGAGTGAAATGATAAAAAGTGCCAAGGTGCCCTACTGGAACCCGTGAGAGGGGCATTACATTTGGAGTCCCTAACAGAAAGTCCTTGCAGGCTGCATCATGCAACGCAGACCGCGTACCTATAGCGTCTGGACAGCGCTCTCTGCGCCTGTTAGCAGAATGGGTTGCCCAGGGTGGCCAGAGCGGAGGTGCCCTCTTGACGGGCCCTGTTGGATGTGGCAAGACTTGGCTCGTGGAACACCTCGCGGCACGGACGGGACATCGCCTGCTGACGGTGCAACTGGGTGATCAGACAGACTCTCACACGCTCTTGGGTGGATACGTCTGCAGTCAGCTGCCCGGCAAGTTCATCTGGAATGATGGACCACTGGCAAGGGCACTCAAGAATGTAGGTGCCTGTTGGCATTCCTCTCGTTTCCTCTGAAACATTTATTTCATTTTCTCAGGGCTATTGGCTTCTACTAGAGGACCTAGACCTAGCACCTGGAGACGTGTCTGGGCTGCTGGTTCCCGTTCTGCGAGGCGGTGCTCCTGCAGGACTGCCGAGGGCTCCAGGGTTCCGTATATTTGCCACTTTGCGGTGGCCGCCTACAGGTGAGCTCGTGCAACCGCACTCAGCATTTTTAAACGAGGACTAGAGGAGTGCAAACACATTGATCTGCTTGTGCAGCTGGTTCTGCAGGAGGCATAGGGCAACCTCAGCACCACAAGGAACTTCCGACCGAGAGGTTGTGGAGGACCGTGGTCGTGGAACACCCGCCAAAGGAAGAGCTGCGACAGGTAATGTCTGCTTTTGACGCAAAACGTGGTAAATATCGGGGGACGAAGATACACACTGCAGAAGCCTAACGCTTTGTGCGATATATGGTCGATAGACATCCTAGTTGTTGTGACATTTCAGATAATGGTGAGCCGATGGCCCGTGCTGAAACCACTGGCCGACCGCATCCTGGACCTGTTCACCATTTTGCGTAATGACAGCCCCGCCATCAAGAGAGCACTCTCGCTCAGGTATTCTGACTCGAACTACAGTCGCCGACCGATTTTTCGGACCTCGATTATTCGGACTCATTCGCAGAACGGCCGCGGGTCCCATAGAGATGTATAGGAACGTCCAAAATTTCGGACACCGTGCAGCCCCGTCGCTCGATATTTCGAACTCTGTTTGCCCAACCAGCGAATTTCTCTCTTGGGGTGACGGAAAATATTTGTATAAATGTATATAAAATTGTTGTAGAAGAGGTCAGTCGTAACGCTTTTGCGTCATCGTTTTTGGCCAATGGCCCAGCATGTGCTGTCCGCCCGCGAGTCGCGCGACAGCGCTGTAAAGCGAGCTTCACCTAAAGCACGCATGCATTATGTGAAGCCGACTTGCGGACTTGATGACGGCGGTGCCTCTGACAGTGTACATTGACGAAATGTCGCTTCGGGAAATAGAAGCTAATGTTATCAGGCAAGAGCTGGAAGTGCGTTAGGAAAGCATCGAAAAATTTTTCCAGCCTACTAGGGCTTAGTAAAGGTTATTTTGAAGCGAAATTCGTTTTTTCGGACTACTCGATTATTCTGACTTTTGCGCGATCCCCGCCGAGTCCGAAAAATCGGACGGCGACTGTATTTTGAATAAAGCGAATTTTGGGACTTAAACGCCCTCCGGCTCCACGCCGATGCAAAACTTGCAGGGACCTGTGCCGGCTCTGCTCCCGTATGTCTCGCAACTTCTCGCTGGAGTCTCGCGAGCTGGCATTGGGAGCCTTTCAGGACGCCTTAGACTGCTTCTGTCAAAGCGTGCGCGACGTGGAAGCTCGGCTCTCCCTGGCAGCCACGGTGGGAGCCAGGTTCCAGTTGACCAAAGCACAGGTATAGCCACCAGGGTCACGACTGCCGCACCCGAACATTAACCTTCTCTTCAGGCACAGCACTATTGCAGTGGACACAAGCCAGCTGTCACAGAGACCGAGACAACCGTCGTCATCGGAAGGGCCACGCTCCCACGTAGCACTCTGCAGTCGAGGTACGTCGTAGAACGGGAGATTTGTCTTTGCGGCCCACCGTTGGTCCCTTCGATTTGGCTACCCTTGCCGCACCGGTTCTGGAAAGTTCCGCGATGCTGCAGCGAGCATGCAGTGCCGATTCAGACACGTCAAGCGCGACTTCGACGCTAGCGCCCCCGTGGTCATGTCCAAAACGAAGGAGCCAGTGTAGAGATCTATCTTGTTGTCTGTACCATCCTTACTGTTCTGCTCCTTGTGCTTGCATTGTTGGTTTTCGCGTTTTAAGCGCTTTTCTTTTCTTTAATATGCTGTTCCAAAAATTTTGCACATGATTGGGATGTCATTTTCTACGCCATCCACGCGACACAAATTTGCCAATTTGCAAAATTTGCAGAAATTAAGTGCTTGCGAATATTTAATTTTTATTTTTTTTTAGATTTTTAGCGTCCATTAGATTTAGAGTTCAATTTTTAGATTTAGATTAGATTTATATTTTTATATTAGATTAGAGTTAGATTTTTACATCACATTACGTCACATTGCTGTTATTTTACGACGCTCCTCAAGCCCTAGCGTAGCGTTCCAGCTGTGCCGATTGTATCTGTACTGGCCACATTCGAACTTGGGAGAGTTCATGGCATCCTTCCCAGTCTTTCCCCCGTTTCCCATTCCCATGTTTTCTTCCGACGTCATCCCTTACGGTCTCTGTGTCTTGCAGGGGAAGCGCACCCGTATTTGCTCACACGCACCAGTCTCTGACGTTACTGGAGCGCATAGCCGTGGCCGTCACCTGCGCGGAACCCGTGCTCCTGGTCGGAGAGACCGGCATCGGAAAGACCGCCGCCGTCCAGTACCTTGCACACCTGACTGGTGGGTCGAACCCTCCATGGGTCCGCAGGCTAAAAATTATGATTTGTCCCGCCAACAGGCCGCGAGTTGAGCGTCGTGAACCTGAGCCAGGCGAGCGACAGCGTGGACCTCGTGGGGGGTTTCAAGCCCCTCGAGCTGAAGCTGGTGCTGGCGCCCCTCAGAGAGGACTTCGAGCGGCTCTTTTCCTCGACCTTCTCGCAGTCGCACAACGCAAAGTTTCTGGGCCACATAACGGTCAGTATAGGAGAGAGTGGGTCTGACAAGGGGAATCTGATTACAAGGGATGGGCCAATCGAATCCATGAATCCTTGACAGGCAGGGATTTGAGGGATTTGAGGGATTTTCCTAGGCAGGGATTTGAGATTCTGGAATGTGAATCCCAGTGCCCGAAATGGGGAATCGAATCTTTCGAATCCACCAACCACGTTTGTTTGTTTTTAAGAATGGAGCCTCTGGAGTCGGCCGAAAGCCTGATTGGCCGGCGGGCCCGGGGGTGCCCCAAACTCTTAGCTTAAAGCTCCGACATTACAAGTTTAAAAGTAACATGGTTTTACTTTTGATTGTTTGATTTTATGGAAAGGATTCGTGCTCGAGAGTTAATGTGATTTCTGTGGTCGATGAACAACACGTTAAAAAAATTACATTTTGGAAGTAATATGGGTCTGTTTTTTTCCTGAAACTGAACTATTATTTATAATTTGTTTTTCGTTAAACAAAGATATCAAAGATAAATTCTGCTTTGAAACACTTCAGCAGAAGTGTTTTTTTCCCCTGGCCTCTTAAACTCTTTTTTTTTTCTTTTTTTTTTAAGGAAAAGATTCGTGATACGTGGATTCGCAGAACCTTCCGCGGATTCGGATAATTCTGGATTCGTCACATCTCTACTTATTACGTTGTACCCGCAGGCATGCTTCCTTCAGAGACGCTGGCAGGACCTGTTTGGGTTGATGCTGCACACGCAGCAGTCTGCGCTGAAGAGGCTCAAATCACGTGAGAAAGCGCTTCATTAATAGACCAATATAAATAATCTGGACACTGCATATCTACCATCGATATACCACTCCATTTGTTTTTCAAAACTTCTCTTAAACTGAATATCTATCAAAGTCTACTACGTATTTGCGACTTTGTCCCGTCGACAAGTTTAAACACTCCTCATATTTGACGAACCCTTGCCTGACTTCTATCAAACCGCACACACTTTTGAAAACCCGATTTTGAAAAAAAAGAAAAGAGAATGCCTAGAACTTACAAACTGTTGTTATTGTAGCTTAATGAAGTAATCGTGCATGTATCTAGCCTTTATCTGGATAAAGCTGAGCATGTGTGAATATTTCTTCATAACTCAAATATGAGACATACCCATGAAGGATTTGTTGGCTGATCTGCTGATTTAAGGCGATAAGATGGTTTCGTTTGACATTTTGTGCCGTATGTTCCACAAAGATAGATGGGGATTAGCATTACCATGAATGTATCTGTGGCGTCTGTGCGCCTGCTGTTTTTGCATCTGGGTGGCTACTTACCGTGTAGTGCTAACGCTTGTTCATAGTCCTTAATTCTTCGTATACGTATGCTGCTATTTCATACCTAAAAGGAATCGTAGAATCTGTTCAATCCCAATTACTGTCGAATTTTCAGAAAAAGAACGGTCAGCAGAGAACGTCAAGGAACTGCGGGAACGCTGGTTGCTCTTGGGCCGCCAGCTGCGCCAGCTGCAAGCACAGCATGCTGAAGACAACAGCCTTGCCTTTGCTTTTGTCCAGGTGAACGGCTGCCAGCATTGACATTACCTTGCTGTGCTCCCTGTTAACGAGCCACCATTAGTTTAATGTTGCTGTCCAAATTTCTGTCCAGAGTTGGCTCGAGTTTAGCTTTACTTCGCTCCAAGTTTCACAAGCATACTGTTCGTAGGGGACGCTGGTGCGAGCCCTGGAGTCGGGCACGTGGATCCTCCTGGATGAAGTGAACCTAGCCGAGGTGGAGACCCTGGAGTGTCTCAATGCCCTCCTGGAAGGGGGCTCTTTAGTCCTGTTTGAAAAGGGGTACGTTTTTTGCACGCTTCCCTTTTTCGTTTTGCGCGCATGGACAAGAACCGTTCTTTTGCGCAGGGAGCAACGTCCCGTTCGGCGACACAAAGACTTTCGCCTCTTTGCGTGCATGAATCCCGCGACAGACGTCGGCAAGCGGGACCTGCCAGTGGGTGTACGAAACAGGTAAGTGTGGGTCTCGGCGCCTCCGTCTCTATTGGGATTTGGGAAAACCCGGGAAATTTGAGGAAGGAGTTTGAGAAAACAATAGTGAAGATAGACAAGAAGGTAGTAAAGAAGGCACTGCCGGAAGATAAATGATAGGCATTGCCATGAAAGACAATCTTGCGCTTGCACAATGTTGCAGTGCATAGCACAGTGCAATCCTGTTAGTAATTCGAATTCGAAGGAGATGGAATATTTGTTCTGATAAAATGGAGTTCGGACTAAGGGGAGCTGCTAGCTAGCTGCAATGGGAGACGTGTCATGGCTGGCTAGGCCTTGCCACACGTTCGCAGTGACACGGCGCGATGCTGGACACATAGACGGCTCATCGATTCCGAAATATTTATGTGCAGCCAAGCATCGAAACATCTCAGGATGGAAAATGATCTGTTATGTGCGGCTGCATTCGTTTCTTCAACCGCGACTCAATCAACATCGTTCGCGATGTTGAGTGAAACCCAGTCACGAACCCGCGAATGCGAAAATTGCGTTCGCACGCACCATTGCAGTGATGCGTTCATTGTTCCTCGTATCTCTGGCACAAATGTCACTTTTATAAACCGATGTGCACGTTCATACGTTCGAATTTCGGGCGTTGAACGTTGGGCACTGAAACACGCATGGCTTTATGGGACCCGAGCATGAAATCAGTTCTAATTATCCGTAAGTTCAAATTAATGGGATTGTGCCGTATAGCATACTCTAGGATACGTTTTTTGCTAAAAAGGCACACAGGCACTGCATGTACAACAGCATTTGGACTATATTTAAGACTCTAGGATACATAAGGTTTTGGTGATAATGGTGGCACTAGTTACATGCTTCATATATCATGCATCGTGTAAATGTCACAAGGTCCAGGAGCCTTCTGAGCACGTTAAACACACCCTGTTTCTGGATAGGTTCACAGAACTGTACCTGGAAGAACCCCTGGAGTCGTCCGACCTGGAACTGGTGGTGCGTGCCTACGTGGGTGGCCTGGCACGTCCGAGACAAGCTGTGGACTTGTACCTTGAGCTGCGCAAGCTTGCAGAGACAACCCTCAGCGATGGGACAGGAAGGAGACCCCACTACAGCTTACGTACGCTCTGTCGTGCTCTGCAGCATGCTGCCAGTGATCCATGTCAGAACCTACAGCGCTCCCTTTATGAGGTAATTCTCAGTCCGCATGTTTGAGGGTGGATGTCGCTTGGTCCTAGTTGTAACAGTATCTCACGTAGCCTTCACATGTCCTCTTTGAAAATTGACCTTCTGTCAGTAGCACAGTGCCATAATTTTCGGTATATAAGACGCGCCTGTTGACTTCAACAGGATTTTGACCCGTCACCAGCCTGCATGTTATACAATGTCACTGGTGGTCCTATGCGGAAATGTATCGATGTACAGCAAACACTTATAGATAACACGCATGGCCTATTTTTCCTAATTTTTTCGTGTATAACAAGCGTGTTATACGCTGAAAATTATGGTAATGCAAAGAAACCCAGCTGTGGCTGGCACACATTTTTACCTTATCTTTTTATTTTACTAACACAATTTTACCAAAAGCTCATCTCCCTATTTTAGTACAGCACAAAGCCCTTGATGCTTACAATGTTCTGTTTTCATTTAGTCCATTTGTGTTCTTGCCTTGGATTGGTTGCTTCCAATCATGTTCATCAGATGCTGCTTGCTTTCTTATGTGCATGCGCATGTGATTGAGAAAAAAGAGATTGGAGAAGAGGTTGTGTGCAACGTCCTTTTCTGTCTGAACGAGTGACATTTTGTTCGGAAGTCACGATTAATGCGTGTGACCAGTGCTCAAGAAGTGTAGGCTCAAAATCCTGCCGCTGTCTGACTTTTTCACAGCTGCCTTATTTCGTGGCGCTGTAACCCTGTTACAGTAAAGCCTACATATAACAAACACGATAGTTACATGGCATTTCTTCGTTATATCCAAAGCTTGTAACAAGTGGAAGTCTCATAACACGGCCAAAACTAATAAGTGAGACAAGGTCCAAGTATGAAAACAAAAAGTCGCTTATGCAGGCCTGCATTTGGAAGGTGCAGCTTGTCATGGCACTTCCTAGCTCCTCTTCAGCCACATGACCTCGCTTTCGTGCATATTTTATCTTGCCCCTCTGCCTTTCACTAACTACTGGTGTCCCCCGAGACACCAGATTCTACAGTAAACCTCTACAGCGAACACAACTGGATTTCAGTTGTGTTCACTCCACCTATAATGCTCTAGCACACAGTTGAACACATTGACACATCTTAGCATGACACAGTGCGCTGCTGGAGCTCCCTTCTTACGGAGATCTCCTGTGCTATGCAGGGATTCTGCCTCAGTTTCTTGACTGCCCTGAATCGAGAGTCCCACCCCATGGTAGAGACATTGATTGGGGAGCGACTGCTGAGAAAAAAGGCTCGTCCCGCTCCACCTCCCGCGCCACCGCCTTCATGCCCCCGCTCGGTTCTCCTGGAGGGATATTGGGTTGGACTGGGGCCTCTGGAGCCGCACGAGCTCCCCGGCTACGTACTGACGCCGACAGTCTGCAGGAACCTGCGAGATCTCGCCCGAGCAGTGGCATGTGGCCGCCACCCGGTGCTGCTTCAAGGAGAAACCTCTGCGGGTAAGACGAGCCTGGTGCAGTGGCTCGCGGCACGGACGGGCCACATCTGCGTAAGAGTCAACAACCATGAGCACACGGACTTACAGGTACCTCGAGCTCAATTTTTTTTTTTTTACCTTTGATGTTTACAGCGTGTAACTTTTGACTATGTCTGCAGGAATACGTGGGCACGTACGGAACTGACCCTGAAGATGGAAGGCTGGTCTTCAAGGAAGGTGTC
Organism: Ornithodoros turicata; assembly: GCF_037126465.1. Lineage (NCBI taxonomy): Eukaryota > Metazoa > Arthropoda > Arachnida > Ixodida > Argasidae > Ornithodoros > Ornithodoros turicata. Next base: position 8,849,100 of record NC_088203.1, on the reverse strand, counting down.
CTGGTGGAAGCCATGCGGAAAGGTCATTGGATAATTTTGGATGAACTGAACTTGGCCTGTTCAGAAATATTGGAAGCCCTCAACAGGGTAAGAAACCGTGCTGGAGGAGAAGTTTATCGTGAATGATGCTCACCACTTCTTGTGCCATCAGGTTCTTGACGACAACAGAGAACTGTTTGTGGCAGAAACCCAGCAAACAGTAAAGGCTCATCCAGGCTTCATGCTGTTTGCAACTCAGAACCCTCCAGGTCACTATGGAGGCAGAAAGGTAAGTCTGCTTGGGGATTTGATATACAATTGGCCAGCGAGGCTGATCGCCATCTTTGTGCAGGTGCTGTCTCGAGCATTCCGTAACAGGTTCCTGGAGTTGCACTTCGAAGAACTGCCCCCCAAAGAACTGGAAGACATCCTCCATGAGCGCTGTGCACTTCCTCCATCTTACAGCAAGAAGCTTGTCGCTGTCTTGCTGGAACTGCAGGTGCGTCGCAGGGAGAGCGGAGTGTTTGCAGGCAAACGAGGGTACATGACCCTGCGGGACCTCTTCCGCTGGGCTGAACGGTATCGACTCACCACTGACACTGCAGAGAAATTCCACGACTGGGAACAGCACCTAGCGGACGAAGGTCGGTCTGATCTTGATTTCCAACTCGCTCGTGCTGATGCGGGTGTTTTGCCATAGGCTACATGCTGCTGGCTGGACGGGTGCGCAGGCCACAGGAAGCCGAGGTGATAATGCAGGTGCTGGAACAGAAGCTGAAGCGAAAGGTGGACCCAGAGAAGCTGTTTGCGGCAGACTCGCCTTACGCGAAGATACCGAGTCCTGCCGGAGACACAGCGCTGCCGCAGCAGTTTCGCCACCTTGTGTGGACTTCGCATGCTCGGAGATTAGCTGTTCTTCTTGGTCGTGCCCTCCATTTTGGGGAACCGGTTCTTCTGGTGGGGGATACAGGGTAAATTTTTTTTTTTGTGTTGCATGTTCTCTATGAACGTATGAAGGTCTTGCAAGTATACTTACAGCCTGAAGTTTTCGGGAAATATTTTTTTTTCTAAATTCGGGGGGTAAAAATTGGGAGACCAGCTCCCATGTCATAGTAGTTAAGATGATTGCTTTCCACGCCAAGACTGGGAGGTGACACGGGTTCGAATCCTGTCGCCGGCTGTGCTGTCTGAGGTTTTCCCTGGGTTTTCCCGAAGACTTTCCGGATGAATGTCGGCACAGTTCCCCCTGAAGTCTGCCCAGGACGCGTACTAACCCCCCCTGTCCCCCACTCGTTTCTGCTGTCCTCTCTCCATCTCTCCAGGTCTGTACGCCGCTCATAGCCACAGTTGCTTTGCGGCGCTAACGCGGAATTAAAAAAAATAAATAAAAAATCGGGTAAATAAACATGTGCACTAAGTACATCCGAATTCGGGTGAAAAAAGTTCCAGTATGCTAAATTCAGGGAGAAATCAGGCTCAGTTACTCAAACTAACTATATAGCAGTTTGGTACAAATGGAAATGTTACTGGATTTGCTTCCAAACAAGTAAGTTAGTGCATTCCTACAGACATCCCAGTGAGGGCAATTTCCCGTGTAAAAATCGGGTTTCAACCTAAAGAGGCAGCCTTCAATTAGTGCAAATTAGGGGAAAAATCAGGTGAAACCCAAAAACTTCAGGCTCTAGGTATGCTGCAGGTTTTGTATGTATGTACAGCTTTAATTACTCAACTTCTGGCAACATTGTGCACACACTGAGCCTGGTGATAATGTAGTTGCGGCAAGACGACCACGTGCCAACTCTGGGCGGCCCTGAAGGATCTCGTCCTGCACTGCGTCAACTGCCACATGCACTCAGAGGCGGGAGACCTTCTCGGTGGACTGCGGCCCGCTCGAGGAAGCGATGGGAAGTTGTTCGAGTGGGCTGAAGGTCCCCTGGTGACAGCTGTGCGTACGGGCCAGGCTTTTCTCTTGGACGAAATTTCACTGGCTGACGACGCGGTGCTGGAACGACTCAACAGTCTCCTGGAGCCGCAGCGCACTCTGCTGTTGGCCGAGCAAAACGAGGCTCTCGTTGCTCATCCCGAGTTCCGTTTCATGGCGACGATGAATCCCGCTGGAGATTTTGGCAAGAAAGAGGTAAGCTGTAACGTTTTCAGGCTGCTCGGCGGTTGCGTTAAGTAGGCGCCCACCTTTTGGCGCACTCAAGTCGGGAGTACGAGACACCCGGGGAAGCCGCTAAACAGCGAAATTTGGAGCGCTACACTGCTCGCTCCACGATGCCGCTTCCTGTTGTCTGCTTGTGCAGTGCACAGACTGAGGACACGATGGCTTAGTTTGGTCCTATAATAACGTTGGAAGAGGCGACTATGGTTACGAAGACTTCTCCTTGTAACAGCGAGGGAAATGGAAAAGATGGGGATTTGTAGCAGACATCATAGTGAGCTGTTTACTGTAAAGACGGCTGCATGGCATGAAGATGTCCGCATTAAAGCACCGCATTTCCCGCGAATAACTGCCGATATCCGTGTGGAAGTTGTCCACTAATACAAAAGCACGATAACTGTTATAAAAATATTACGCTTTACTGAAATCGGAGCATCGGGCAACATAGAAAGTCCGTATTTTGCTTCCGAGCACACATTTCGAAGGTCGTCCTGCCGACGCTCAACAGGAAGTACGTCACGGAAAATCTCATTGACCCAGGCGCTTGTCGCCTGCTTCAAAGCCCGCATTCTAAAACGGGTGAGTGGGGAGCGGCTCGGAGTCTCGCACTGCCGGGTGCGCGAGTGGTGCTTGTGTCGTGTTACGCGAGTGGAGTCTGAAACACTCGCGCTCCTGGGCGCTATTTAACGCAACCAATGTTGTTGTCCCTGTGTCTGTGATCACGGCTGTACTGTAAAGTGTCATCTAATCACAATTGTAACATTCCTGCAGCTGTCGCCAGCACTGCGTAACCGCTTCACAGAAATCTGGTGCCCAAGCGACGCTTCCATGTCTGACATGTCTGCTATTGTGGAGCACAACGTCTGCTCAGATCTGGGAAAAGACATTTGGGGACCACGTATCGCAGACTTTGTGTCGTGGCTGGGACAGGATGCCGCAGGCCGCAGGTAATGCAGGCTCAGTGCAGGCTCAATGCAGGCTCTGTTGTGCAGGAAAAGGTTACGGAATCATTTTCGTTTCCGTTACTGCCTTTGTTCCTGGCCCGTATTTGTTCCTGTTTCTGTTTTGGTTACCACCGTTGTTGTTTTTGTTTACGTTACGGTTTCTGGTTCACCCTCCCCAATCTGTTGTTTTCCTTTTTTTGTAAGTGCTTTGAGACTGTGACAAAATTCTCCATATATTATCTGAAGTCTATTATGAGGACTTTGAGGACACATGCACAGGAGAGACAACATTTAGTATTCAAAGATATATACATATATGTGGTCTCTTTAAACACCTAATGTGAACGTGGTTTCCACAAATGTTACTCACGCTTACAAGCCGCAAGTCACCACGAGCATATAAGAACTATGCTCCTTCTATTCACTACATACATACTATTTACTTGTATGCCTCAGTTTGATAGTTCAGTTTAGTTTTAGTTCATCAGTTAATTTTAGTTGGCTTCATACAGCTTTATTTCATAAATTCGTCTACATGATACAGTAAAGGATTTTAATCATTCTGGTCCAGCAGTGCACAAATTATTATAGTAAATTATTTTTGTTTCTGTTTCTGTTTCCGGCATTCTTAGGGCCTTGTTCTTTGTAGTTAAGCCGCATCATCATCACGTAGGGAAAAACCCGAAAAACCTCAGAAAAGAAAAAGGCATTGTCAAAGTGCAAATTCACACATAGCACATGGCTTTCTGCAGTACCCATATTGGATACTGCAGAAAGCTATGTGCTGCACATTCAGCATGGTCGTTCTGCACCTCGTGTTCAACTAAAATGAGATAAACAATCTCTTTTTTTTCATTTTCTATCCGAGAATCTGCTTTTCCACCCGATACCTCCCGGTCTGACCCTACTTTCGAAACACCCTACTACCAAAACAGAACCCGATCCCCCCGTATTAAAAAACAAACAAACACACAACCTGATTACACAAGGTCCTAGTCATTCTGAGTGCGCGATATCGATTTCCGTCACTGTTACCTTCTATATTTCCGGTATAATTACCGTTTCTGTTTCTGATACCGTTTCTGGTACCTTTCCCTGCTGTCTGCGGCTTGAGAAAAATTGGCTTTTCTCTGTACGTGATTTCTTTATATGAATCTGAAGGGTGAAACAATATCTGTTCTCTTGTCAGGTGCGTTGTAAGCATTCGTGACATCTTAGCCTGGGTAGAATTCATGAACCTTGGTGCTGAGACCGCAACCGACGGAGAGACTTTGCTGAGCCCTGGGGCAGCATACGTACATGGTGCCTGTCTGGTCTTCTTAGATGCCACTGGTGAGGTTGAATCCTTGCTTCTCACATTCAGCTGCCTAATACAGTCGCCGACCGTTAATTTGGACCCTAATCATTCAGACTTTCCAATAGTTCAGACAAAATCTTGGACTCAATCAATAGCCCCCATAGAACCAATGCATTTCAGCTTCCAATAATTCGGACCTTTTTCGGGGCCACAGCTTGATAATTCGGACGGATTTTGGCGACGGGATTTTCCTACTTTTTGTGAAAATCCACGCTACTAAATTCAAAATCGGAACCTCGAGCTTCCGACTCCCGCCCGCCGCCGGGCTGCCCCTCCAGTAGCTCCCTCGGAGCGCCGCCTGCGGGGAGAAGCGCGGGCGCCCGCGTGAAGTTCGCGTTCATGTGATCGACGTTGCTGTTTAGACGTGAACTTCAGATGCGACAATCGAAACTGTGGAAATGTCGTCACAAATGTCGTCGTCGTCACCGATGATGAGATCGTCGCCGAAGTTCTGAACCTGCCTGCGGATGGATCGGACAACAACGAGAATGACGACGAGAACGTCGGCGAACCTCCGTCTACTGCGCAGATCCTCGCGGCCATCGATACGCTCGGACGAGTTTATTCCGACAGTGTGACATTATCAGAAATGCATTGTGACGTTCTGTCTCGTGCGCACGCTGCTAGGCGGACGCGTATCGACACTTTCTTCCGTCCCGTGTAAATTTTTTGTAATAAATGCCAGTGTGAGAGTGGATTTTTATGATTAACTACTAATTCGGACTGCTCGATAATTCGGACAAATCCCGTGACCATTAGAAGTCCGAATTAACGGTCGGCGACTGTACTTTGACTTGGGTGGGACTCGATATATTGTACGTGCACGAGGGGGTTCAGCGTGTTCCTTTTCCGCAGGAGGAGCACCGGGTAGCTCCGAGCTGCGTGGCCGAGCACTAAAATTTTTGGCGGCACAGCTGGGGGACGGATATGCGGACGTTCGCCAAGCTCTCGATGAAACGGCTGATGTCTGCATTACATGGGACGAGCATGGACTGGCTGTAGGGCCTTTCTTACTTACACCGGGTATGTAACTTTGCTAAGTAGAGTTGGTTGACTTCAAATTTTTCAGGATCCATTCAGTCATTGCTCGCGCACGTAACATGTCGACTGATTTTTCGGACGTCGAATATTACTCCGGCGGGGAACCGTGACCTTCTCCATAGGATTAATACATTTTTGCTAACGTTTTTCCAGTCAGATCGAAGTCTGAAGGCCCGATTTGCCGGACTAAAACGCTTGCGAACAAGCACCGACACAACTGTTTTCAGCAACTTCCTTAAAGTGTACTTGGCGGGAATGTGGAAAATGTAGACACAATGCGGTACAATATAGGTAAAACATAAAAAGACACATAGAGTCTTGCCTCGTTATTATGGACACTTTTGTGCCCGACAAGAACTGTCAAAAATTTATTGAGGAAGGAAAGCAGTAATTGGGATTTGTTCATGTACATAACAATGTGCAATTCAAAGCGGACAAAATCTCAGCAACAAGGGCTGCATGGTGCTGGTCGCCATTGTCCTAAAGAAAACACTGTTTGCAGCGCCTCGTGAGCTGTGACAGCTGTAGTGGTGATCTAAAGATGCCACTCAATGTAATTTTATTGTCAATTCTTCGGACAAGTTAAATGGCCATCTGTGCAGGATCTGTGGCTGGAACATCCCATTCAGGACCCCACATCTTGTTGTTTTGTCTTTTGAAAAAGTTGTTTCTGTGTTGCATGCAACGACATGCTTGCTCAGTGATGGATATGATCTTTCATCGATACTGATGTCGTCCATAGTAACGAGACAGAAATACGTGGGCCTCTATAGGTTTTGTACCTCAATGCACTGCCCATTGTCCAAACAGCGAATTTCCATATTAACGAGACGTAAGTCCCCTCAAAAAGTTAGGTCACAGAGAAAATACAGTAGTCTATATATCTAATTGCCCATATTAACGAGGCACAACTATATAATCCTGCGGATGTTCCAAAGAAGGAAACCGTAATTAAACTGCAAAATAAGGATAGACATTTACGCTGAATGACAGAAATCCGACTTTTGTTTGCTGCCAAGCTGGCCTTACTTTGACAAGAGCAGTTGCAGGTACATTTATGCAGGGCTATCCAAACAGGATATCCAAAGAGCACTCACTATGCAGCAGAAACGACCAATTTAAAGGAGCAGTCTAGAGGCCCACAACTTTGTTTCTGTTTTTGGTCAGTATAGAATGTTAGGCGGCCGAAAACAGTTTTCCCACAATTAGTGCAACCGTAGCGAAATTGGGATGCCTGCAATAGCTCCCCGAACCTCCCGTGCGCAATACACCCTCCTTCGCCTTCACGATAGGCACGCGATGAGCGCCACCACGCACGTCACTATGTGATGCAAGTGGTGAGGACGCTCCTCATTGGACTTGGGATCACATGATCGAGGTGAGCAACATCGCGCAGGCCGGAGCGTCTGCTACCGCTTCGGAGACGCCATGCGTTATCCGGCTACGTGATGTCCGAAATGGCGGGTTTGAAGGCTTTCCACGACACAACCACGATTTTTTGCGACCGCAGATACCACGGGAAGAACGAGTGGTGCAGCCCGAAATTAATTGCGCTTGTACAGCGAAAACCCCGTGCTTCTCGACAACGTGCAGCCTGTCCGACCGTTTTCACCGCGCAGTTGGTTCAGTGGCTAACAGGTGGCACCACAATACCGCCGCCATCGCTTGCTTTCTGCTACTGTGAATTCTGAGATTGCACAGAAGCCACGGATATATTACTGTTGTGATCGTAATCTTATTTTCTCAGGCTGCATATATGTTTTGTTTTTGTTAGAAAACGTGATATAAATCATATGAAGAATAGAAGTCAACAAGAAACAGCTTCCAATGTTCGTAGCAGACGGTTTTTCCTGCGAACGAATGAGGGGCTCTCTACCACCAACGTCACAGTAGAGTGGGTGTGGTCTGCAGTTGGAGCGCTCCGGCCTGTCACCGCGGCAGCGATTTTCCAAATTAATTGCACCGTGGTGAAACAACTTTGGACAAATATTTTGTGGGAATGCTTTTCACATACTGCTTTACAAGATGACAGCAGTTTTTGGCCATGTCAGATACCACTTTAATGCTCCTTTAAGGAGGGGCTCCCTTAGACGTAACTACCGAGGTTCCCCTGCAGTGTCCTAACTGGGCCCGACGGGTTACACAGGTACAGGGCAGCGTAGAAGCCCCGAGGAAGGCTACACCCTGCTGAAGGCTGGAACGCCAAGACGGAATGCCCTGCGCCTGGCTAGAGCCATGCAGCTGTGCAGGCCACTGCTGCTGGAAGGAGACCCTGGAGTTGGCAAGACCAGCTTAGTAACAACGCTGGCTGCTGCACTGGGACATTCTGTGACTCGCATCAACCTCTCCGAGCATACTGTGAGTGTCGCTTTCGTTGAGTGGGTTGTGCCTAGCAATGCCTCTCTGGTAGAACGTATGCAAATTCTAAGCTCTTGCGTGGGATACAGTAGGTCCATTCTTTTCGGATGAAAAGTTCTGCACAAGTTCTTAAGTACATGCGAGGTTTCTGATGAACAGAATGCAAGAGGGTTGCACTCCTTGAACTAGTTCAGGACGTGCAGGCAGTTCAGGCGAAAAGAATGGACCTTATGTCTTTGTGCATATACAAGAGTGCCTTCCACCCTTGCAGGACATCCTGGACTTGTTTGGCGCAGACCTTCCAGTAGAAGGTGCTTCCGGTGGCCAGTTTGCTTGGAGGGATGGACCTCTACTGCGTGCCCTCAAAGAAGGGCATTGGATACTTCTGGATGAGGTAGTATAACGGAAGAACTGGCCTGGAGACACAGCCAGATCAGGGTGTTGCATATCCGCGTCTTTATGTTTCGTTGTCTTCTTGGGGCGCAGCTGAACCTGGCATCTCAGAGTGTACTGGAAGGCCTCAATGCCTGCCTGGACCATCGTGGGGAGGTCTTTGTGCCCGAATTGAACCGCACTTTTCGAGTTAAAGCTGGACAGACGCGAATCTTTGGTTGCCAGAACCCTCATGCCCAGGGCGGAGGCCGCAAGGGTCTGCCGCGTTCTTTCCGCAATCGTTTCACGCAGGTGAGTATCTGTGCAGCATAGCAGAATAGCAGCAATGTCTCAGATGCTGAGACACTGTGTTGTGATACACAGGTGCATCTTGCCCCTCTGACACCGGACGACTACTTGGGAATCCTTGGTGCCACGTGTCCAAGCCTTCCAGATACCCTGCTCTCCTCTATGGTGGAGTTCAATTGGAGGGTAGGTGGAGTGTGGTATGAATATGGTGCTTATAGTACGATAATGACGTCTGTCATCTTTAAGTTGGTGACAGAGGTGTGCGAGAAAGGGACGTGGGGCTGCAGCGGAGGCCCCTGGCAGTTCAACCTACGCGACCTCTCACGATGGGCCCAACTTACGACGGCTGCTCCCAACTCGGACCCAGCACTACACGTTGAACTGCTCTATGCCAGTCGCATGCGTTCTTCCGAAGACCGTCACAGGGTAGGTTGTCCATTGTCGACGCCTCAAAAGACAACCGCAGAAGATGCATTGCAGTTGACCTCGTCCTGAGAATGTCCTATGTGTCGCATTCGAAACATTGTAGGTGCGCAAAATCTTTGCTGAAGTGTTCGGCCGTGAAGCCGCGCAGCGTGGTCCCCAAGTGATCCTGACGGAGACTCGACTGCACGTGGGCCTGGCACTGCTCCCACGTTTGGGCCCTCGCGAAGTGTCCGCATTTCCTCGGGAGGATCTCAGAGTGCTGCACCGACAAGCTAGTCTGCTTGAGGTACGGACAACAGATGCAGAATCTGCATCAGAAAGTGCCGCCTGTAGAATATATATAAAACTTGCGGTACTGCCATTGCAGGGGATTGCACTGTGTTTAGAGCACAACCTGGTACCCCTCCTGGTGGGGCCTTCTGGTAATGGCAAGGGCTCGGCGGTGCGTCTGCTGGCGCATCTCAGCGGAAGGCCCCTTGCTCAGCTGCACGTGACTTCGGACATGGACACGACAGAGCTTCTAGGTGGCTTTCAGCAGGTAAGCTTCTGTTGCATTTTAACCTACTAGATTATAGCAACCATGTCATAATCTGCAAACCCAATGAGGAGCCCGTCCACACGGTCCGCTAGGGGCGCTACTCATCGGTCCACAAGATCTGCATCATGATTGGACGATGGAAACTTGACTTTTGAACGCGCAGAAGTGGACGCACGATTACCGTAGCAGACGACAGCAACAACACCTATGAAAACGCGTAGGATGATGATGGTAATCGAGTTTAGAAGGAAGCCTCTCTCATGGGACATTCACTGCTTGTGAGAAAGCACTAGGGAAAGCTAAAGTGCAGAGTACTGTAGAAATTGAGTAAGCAATAACTGGACCGATGAGTAGCGCCACCGCTAGCCTCAAAATGCGGCGCTGGGAAGGGACCCACACGACACGGTTCCTATATTCTACAGGTTTTCCCGGCGATTTTAATCCAAGTTCCAGCTAAATTAATCCATGCCCCATAAAGTTTCCATGGCACGTGGATTAATTTCGATGGCGCTCGGATTAAAATCACTGTGAAAACCTGTAGTAGGTCGTGCCAACGCCACCTAGGTACAGAAGGCCTGCTCATTTCCCCCTCTCCCTCCCTTCGCTACGTGCACATGAAGAGTCGGAACTCGTCTGCTACTGCGATTCACCGTCCAGATATAACTGCATCCACACACACACATCTTCTATGAGTGACTTCACAAAGACCAGGGGTACCATCAACATAACCGTAAATCTTTTTGGACGTTGGTACACGTACAAAAAACTGTTACATCGTGCATGAAGAGGTATTCCGTGCCGCAGGCTCTCGGTAAATGCGTCGTACAGGATACGATAGAACCCCATTGTAAATTGTGAAAATATTTTGTCTGGTAAACTTTCAATTCTTAAAAAAAAAAAAACACCTTAGACAGTAGGCTTCCGTTAATACAACTGCCAATAAATTTTTTTTTGCTTAATTCGATTGAATTTGAAGGTCTCGTCAAATGCCCAGATGTTTCTATTTATAAAGAAGCTCGTTATTTCGAGCGTGAAAGTAGACCACGTCGTATTCAACCAATACGTCCGCGAACCGGGCATCCGCATCACCCACCTTGCACCGCACATAGCGACAGAAAAGTTCGCCCTAACGCTCCAGTGGCAGACGGCGACGGAACAGTACCGTTAATATCCATACCGATAATGGTGGGGGTTCCGGAATTTTAGACTGGCGTTTTGCCGCCGTGTTCTCGCGCTCAGCCCTGACCTTGTTGGTTTCGATAGCCCTGGCAGTGGTGGCAGCACGAGCAGCGAGCGTGTGCCCAAATGCATTGCCAAGGCTACTGAGGGGGCCCCTCGAAGCTAGAGGGATCCCTCAGGGCGGAGCGAGAATACGGTGGTTAGACCGGCCAGCTGCACGCTGGCACTGTGCCAGCACTGGGCGAGGAGGAAACATCTTTCTCGTTTTTGTTTTTTCCGTTTTTTGCGTCGTGTTTCATCTGACTTTCGCCTTCTGTTCGGAATCTGTGGGCGCAAGAAGAGGCCGATACACAACGTGCCCTTGGCCATGTGATGTTCGATGTTAGGTTCCACTTCTTCGAAGTGGACTACAACGTTTATGTGTAGGGACCACGTTGGGATGCCTATATTGTGAGCAACGTCCGCCCCCCCGCGAGAGTTTGCGGAAGCGAAACTGAAGACGATTTCGCCGAGGGCATGCAGTGCGAGAGACCAAGTGCAGCCGACGTTGAAGCCAAACTCAGCGCCCTGGAGCTCTATAGTAGACAGCGCCGAAAAGACGTTCCACCACGTCGATGCTCTGCGTGGCATGTTTTCAGACGCGTGTGTCAAGCGCATTCGACAGCAGACGACCACAGACTATTTTTGCTAACAGAAATGACATTGACCTCGTTCATTCTTCCGCCTATTCTTGAACATGACCTCCAGATAACTCTATCCAATTTGGCGTTCCCGTCACAGTTGGATTAACGGAAGTGTACTGTACGGCAAAAAATAAAGTTGTCCGTATACGGTTGGCTAGTAAATGCATGAGATACGTGGTGTTCCCCTGTTTTACCTTGCGCATTGCGTTTTCTCAATCACTAAGCCACGACCGCATTGTAGTGTAATAATATATTAGAAGTTCAGGATATTAAGCTCTTGGTCACAAAGCTCGTTTTAACACTCGCGAGCATGAAAAACTTGCATTTACTGGCTAGCGCCTCAATGTGGTTCTATTGTATTAGGGTTCGGGGTTTGCCATATGTAGCCTTGATGCTTGAATGATTGTCTTGATTGCTGAAGTCTCGGGTTCCCATCAGAGGGCCGTCTCTCTGAAATGGCAAGGTATAGACATTTCATCAAAGTAATCTTAGGAAGGGTACTAGGTGGCAGTATCTGCTCGAGGGGACGTTTGGGAGACTCGTAATAATGTAGCAGAACTTGGCTTTAGCTTAGTTTAGAGAAAGCTTGGGCTTGGGTGCAACAACAACAACAACAAGGGTGTAATGTTACTCTACACAACACGAGCTTAAGCCAGGAAAGACAGATTTATTTACACAGACATTCTAACATTTACGCCGCAGACACACTGAAACTAATTTACAAGCACCTCGTAAAAGAATGGGTCGCCAACTTGCCGTAGCCCTGTTTACAACGTTAGTATCCCTTTTTCACCTTCTAATTCTCCTTAGCGCTTGTAATCTAGTTTCAGTGTGTCTGTGGGGGGCCTGTGTATATATTGCAATGGCCTTTTAAATAAATTGTTTTTGCTGGTTTGAACTCACGTTGTGTGGTGTTAGGTTCTGCTTATGGCAACCAGCCTACTCTGCATGTAGTATTAACACTTTCATTTCCTATTCATGACTTGCATTCTTTTTTTTTGTCTCATAATCGACTTTTGCTTCTTCACATGGCACACTGAGTGGATTTTGTGAGTTGTTGGTCATTGCCTACGAGAAACATGCTTTTGAGCTAGGGTCATGTATTTCTGCGACTGCTAGCTATCCAGTTTATTCAGTAGGCCATTCAGCTCTGACAGATCGTATAACAGTAGCGGGTGTCGTCTGTACAGCGGGTTAAAAAATGCAACGCCATATAACAAAAGCGTCACAACACATTGTCCTCTGATGCGGTTAATGGTCCGTGAACTGCAATCCAATCAAATGCAGGAGAGCCTGGACCTGTACACAGCATTTGTCTCCTACGACCAGTCTTAAACATACTAAATCATTCCTGCTATGTCATTGCTGGAAGAATGGGTCATAAAATCTTACCACACTCTATTCTCGTCAAAGTAGTCGTCCTCAATTACCTTATATCTCGCCCGTCATTGGTCGTTACATGAAGAAGGCGTGAAGAACTGAGGTGAATGCCACGTGACCTCAACCAACAGTCGAACACTTGATCTTGCACTCTTCGTGCTTCGTCTACTTTATCACGAAGATTGCATGATCAAGAGCTCGACCATCGGTTGAGGGCGTGTGACATTCATTTCTGTTCTTCCCGCCTTTTTTTACGTAACGACCAATGACAGGCGATAGACAAAGTAATCGAGGCCGATGACTTCGACGAGCATAGGGCCCCGAATGCCCTGCTGTTGCTGGACTGCCAGCACTGCCAGCCAGTGAACATCACTCCTCCAACCCTGATTACAATGAAGCCGAGATGACAGCACATCTTCTGGGAGCTCTCTTTCGAGGAAGCTTATCATGCACCATCATCGTTCTTCACACATTACCATCCTGGCTTTGGTGCTAGTCACTCCGGTACTCTCCTCCGTCTGCTAGTCACTCCGGTACGATACCCGAACTCTCCAGAAAGAGGGGATGGCACTCACAGGCGTGTGAACATGGGCGCTCTCGGCGTATCGTGAGCCACGCAGCTAACGACCGTGCTGCGTCTGGGTGGCCGGAGGTCCGTGTCCAGCACGAGCACAAGGGCGGGGTTGACGGCCGCGTGCAGGAACGCGACGTGCAACGCCACCTGCTGGGGGAGGAGGGTGTTTGGGCGGACCAGGGCGACGCAGTATAAGGGTCCCCAGAAGACGAGGTAGGCCGCCAACAGTACCCAGAACATGTGCAACCGCCGCAAGCCCCTCTGCTCGCGCTGCTCCACATAGCTCTGCAAGCCAGGCATCTTACGGGTCAGACATTCCACGAGAAGCTCGTGGGCTTTTGGCATACCTGGACATGGTCTGTGTCTGCGGCAGACGAGAGCATCATGGCAGTGACGAGCGAAGCGACGCGGGCTGTCTCGAGCTTTGACCTGCACAAGTCCTTGTGCATCTTACGCAGGTGCAGCGCAGCCAAAAGCAAGCAGAGAGAGTTGACTCCGACCCAGAGGGCTCCCAGCACGTGGTGCCTGACAGGGGCTAGGGTCCTGGTAGAAGTGCATCGTTTTGCGGTTAGAATCATGCCAGACTAATAAATGATGCTACACATGAGGTTTATCTGCGCAGTGTGGCAACATATGTTGCATGTGTTTGGGTAGGACTGCGGATAATTTGGACCGCCGGGGGGTTCTTTTGACGTGCGCCGGAAATCTCCGACACACCCCCACATTGCTACCGCCCTCGGCCGGGATGGCCAGACAGAGATTGTCGACACTGGTAGACATTGAGACCTGGAGACCTACTGCAAGTCGCACGCCCTGTCATGCACAGAGAGTGAGGGAAGCGTTCTCCTCGCACCACTGATCGTTCCTAAGGGGGCACATACAGAGACGGTAACATCTGGAAACCCGTACATGAAAGTATACCAGTATGTTCGGCATCGGCAGTAAAAATATACTTTGCTAATATGGGGTGTTAAGTTGGTGCTCTGGGCACGCCCCATACGTCTCATGCCAGGGAAATGCGGTTCCACTTGCGGGCCGTGACGCATGTTCCGGTGTACGCGCAGTTCGGTGGGCTTGATTGGCGGTTTAAATTCTGCCGCCTTCGCCATGTTTACAGAATGCAGACGACAGAAGGAAGCTCAATATGTGGAGCGCGTGCGGAGCACTCGACTTCCGGGTAGCCTCACCAACACCGTTAAGTTGATACACCAAGGGTGCGTTCCCCGAGAACCCGGGAAAGGACGCTCGGGAGCCTGCTTAACGCGCCCAATAATGTTTTCGCCTTTTTCCGGAGAGGGAATCCGGCATGCTCTCAACATTCGGCGTCTGCTCCTGTCATGTATTCCATCAAATATCAGTCACACCTCGCCACTATTTCGCGTGAGATTTTCGATACCGTGGTCAGTGGTCGGAAAATGACAGGATAGTTTCGAAATCGACTGTCCATTGTCCTGTTGTGGAACTGTAAGCCAGCGCTTCTGTGTCCCTCAAGGCCGTCATTCTGACAAGATTATATTGCCCTGGAGGGAAGCATTTTCACTTACCGTGGGGGAAGCACATTTTGCCTTGGCGGGCAGAGGAGAGCCGCTGTGGCTCCCGCCAGGAAAGTGGGGCCCAACTGTATGGTGGTAGAAGAAAACCAAACGAGGAAGATTGCGAATGCTAGGCAAGCAGGGGCCGAAGGAGCTCCGTCGCTTAGAAGCCACGTGAGCTGATTCACAGTGGACACGGTGGCCAGGAGCAGAAATGCAGCTTCTAGCAAGGAGCAGCGAGGGGACTGTGTAAAACAGATTCGCGTAAATTTTTGCTCTGATCAATTTTGACACGCCAACACATGGTTATTGCTTTCCCTCCATAGCTGGTCGACTAAGTTCCACAAAATCTAGAGCTTACCCAACTAGGAAGGCGAGGTGGGCACAGGAGGAGTGGGGCAGCCCCTAAAGGTAGGAGCAGGACGGCGCGCGTGCAGTCTATGAGGCCCTGATGGAAGAGTAGCCCTTGAGCCCAGCCGCGGCGTCTGACGGCCACCATGGCCATGAGTAGAGTGTTTGCCCCAATGCCTAGGGCGGCCACGGCCAGTAGAAGACCTGCCTCGGCCGCCGTACCGCATGGGGCTGGTGCAGCGGCTGAAGACGCGGCCGTCAACGTCACGTTGGCCCACACGGCCTTGTTCATCCCTTGGGAATTTTAAGTGTACAGAAATGAGTGGTGGTGAACCTCAGAAATTTACACGAGCAGGAACTAGGAATTAACCGCTTTCACGCACTCTCTTCTTCTGCGACTGCATCTTTAGCAGACGACACTAGCCCATGGCGTTCCGGGAGTGTCGCAAGCTTTATTCTCAGCTCGAGCGCACGTAGAACGTGAAGTGTTTCTTTACTCTGCATAAGTAAACACCCTCCTCAGAGTAATCAGAGAAACGAGAAGAGGCGTCCATCGATCCGTGAAACTTCGCTAGGCAAAAATAAGAAGAAGAAAAAAAAATGGCGTCGTAAAGTTAGCTTTCCCGCAGTATCACCACTTGCGCGGTGATGCACGCTTTACAGGACGAACGCTGCTCGCTTCTTCGATTCGCTCGCTCGCTCGTGCATACAAAATACAGAAACGTGAGAGGTTTCGAAAGCGAATTGTAATTGCAACATAATTTTAATTTTGTGTTAAAACAAACACCTGCTCGCACAAGCGCCTGTTGAAGATCTTGAAATTGTCAGCAGCGAGAACTGACGAAAGTTTCGATATAAGTAATACAGTTGGCGAGTACCGCCTTATCTTGTAGCTCTTATATCCCTGTCGTTCATTTCGGACCGTTTGTTTCTTGACATGGTTTCGTAAGTAAAGGGACAAGTTCAGTGTACTTCGCCCGCTTTTCGTGTACGGTCGTCTGCTACGCTAACGTCAAACGCGAACTGTCGTCTGGTAAGAAATGATGCAGACTCACCTCCGCCTCCATGTTGGTTTCGTGCGCTGCCGCTCGGAGGCAGAGGATGCGAGATGCCAGGGATCGTTAAGTGTAAGCGCCACACGTCAATGACGAGACCTCGAAAAAAGGATTTTGGGCGTCTGCGGCGTGCCGACGGCTCTGCTGAAGGCCACTTGTTGGCGCCACCGAGCGTCATCTTCTTCGCGGCAGTATTTGAAATCGTTATGCCTGTACGGGGTCGTCTGCGAAGTTGGTGCGTTGTGACGTGTAATGTGATGTCATTTTGGAGGGCTGGGTCTGAAACGCATCCCTGACAATTCCCGCGGTAAAATAACACAATTGACATTCCTACGCAGCGTTTTTTTAATTATTATTATTGAAAGAATCGCGAAAAAGCAAGCGAGAATTTATAGAATTTATATTGCTGAAATCCTGAGACGAGGGACTAGAGCACTGCACGGGCCGACTTTTCCGGGCCCGACCCGGCCCGGTCGCATCGAAAAATGGCCCGGCCCGACCCGGGCCCGGACCTTCATATTTTTATGCGGCCCGGCCCGGCCCGGTGACCCATTGACTAGAGCCCCCACCCGGCCCGGCGTCTAAGCAAATAGAGCCCGGCCCGGCCCGGCCCGGTGATCCCGGCCTAGTATTTCCAGCCGCGACGTACGCGTTTCTGGCGATTATCAAACAAATTTATAAGTAAATTTATAAGGAGAGAAGACAAACATACAAGTGATGGCGGTTTAACACCGTAACCGCACGAGACCAAATTAAATCCAGAACGCACGGGGCGTTATCGTTAAACTGTCAAGATTTTGCGGAGATAGAGCATGCTGTCGACAAACTGCTTCTCCCAGTCCCTATCCCTCTCACCAAGCTTTGCCAAAGTGATTGTGAAATATGTGAGGAGTGAGGAGCAATGTAAAGTGGCTTGGAGAATGTTCTAGAGGGTCGAATCATGCATAATGCAGTACCCTTTGCTTGTCTTTGCAAAATATGCACAGGAATGACGCAAGCGCATGATGATATGAACTAATGCATCTCCAATGTGTGGAATTAGCTGCGTGGCCCGGCCGGGCCTGACTCTCGGGAACATATTTGTCGGCCCGGGCCCGGCCCGGCCCGCGGTGGTGGCGTATTTTAACGGCCCGGGCCCGGCCCGGCCCGCGGTGCTGGCGTATTTTGTCGGCCCGGGATCGGCCCGGCCCGGAGCACACAGCCAATAACAAGCCCAGCCCGGCCCGCGGGCCGGGTCGGGGGCCCGGGCCCGTGCAGTGCTCTACGAGGGACTACAAAAACACACACACGAGACAAAGTCATGGACACATACAGGGTGTGTGCAGAAAAACATGACCCGCATTTTTACATGTAACTCGTTGTCTACTTAGCCGAAGAACTTCCGGTGGCGCACGACGGCGTATTTATGCGTCCGAAAGCTACAAAAAAATCCTGGAAGCCATACTCAGTGTAAAAAAATAAACAGAGCGCGAAAACATGGGCTTCCATGCATTAGAATAGGGCAGTCATGACAGTGCATTGTAGTGCATTTCCGTCTCATGAGAGTTATGTGCAGGCACCGCTAGGGGTACTACCGATGAGCATCCATGTGGGACATCGTTTCGATTTATGCACCGATAGCTCCCCTAGCGGTACTTGAACACAACTCTCCTACGTGCACCATGTTGCCCTTCCACATACACCCTGTTGTCCACCATGCTGCCCTATTCTGATGCACGGAAGCCGACGTTTTCGTTGTTCCGTTTATTTTTTAAGCTGGGTATGGCTTCCACAATTTTTCTACAGATTTCGCACGCATAAATGCGCCATGGTGCGCCACCGGAAGTTCGTTAGTTAGGTAGGCAACAAGCTATGTGCCTAAATGCGGGTCATGTTTTTCTGCACACACCCTGTACTTTGTCCGTGTGTGTCTCTTTTTGCAGTCCCCAGTCTAGAGGTTTTAGTAATATGAATTCTAATCACCAGCACATTTGCTTTTTCCTTTTTTTGCAATTCTTTTATTCCCTTCCCTATGGAAGCTTTAAGCAAGCTCTATGCAAGCTGTGTCCCCAATTTTTCCTGTTTTCTTAATTGAGACTTTGTCCTTGTGTGTTTTCATAGTCCCTAATCTGGGGTTTTAGTAATATGGAAAATATTTTATTGCTCCATATACAATAGGTAGACTTAAACCTGCAGCTCTCAGAGCTGCTGCAGTGTGCTGTACGTGAGCTACAGGGACACCTACTGGCAAGTGTAGACTCAAGCAGTGATGCTCTGCTGAGTGCAAGGCACCAATTGCAAGAGGCTGCTCTCAGCAAAGAAGTTGATGCCCCCGATTTCTTGGCAAAATTGGACCGACTTGAGAAACTTCTGCAGGGCCTACCTCTTCACGACAAGGGTGAGTGAGCATTTGCCAGAAGTAAGAAATTTTGACACGAAGTAACGTTGACCTTGTTGAGGCGTCACTCAACACAGTCTGTGGTGACTATATAAATAACAGGGAGAAGTACTCGGAAGAAAGGTCTAACAAAGACTAGCTTCCACGCAGAGTCCACTTCAGAGTTCGCTTCATCAATAAAAATGGCACATATAACATATGTAGTTGAAAATGAGGGAAAACTAGAATTATAAATTAGAATACGAAGTAAATCGCCTAATTTACCGACTTCGTTATACGGAGTTTTAACTGTACAAACAATGTTAGAAAGCTGTATAAACGGGCTACATTAAAAAAAAAAAAAAATTGGGTGTCTCTTTGTTGGAGAGGTCCGCGAGGTTTTGGGCGTTGACTCTTAATTGTATTGATTAGTTTTATTTTACCCATTGTGTTAACTGGTTAACTTAATTAAACCAAACCGTAACACCAAGTCGTTACATAAAATTCCTTAAGCGCGAGCCACGCGGACGACGAGAAAGACAAATTCTACGGGAAAAAAAAGAAAAGAAACAGACAAAACAAACAGGTTTTTAGCTTTGGGACTTTCTGGTATTTACTTGCTGCACGAACCTCCAGGCACAGGGCCTAAATTTGAACCCGGTGCAGGACGGAGCATGGTTCAGGCTATAGGATATATAAGCTTTATATACCAGTCGAGTCCGTTTATAAGGATATTGACGAGAACGCGAAATCTGATCGTTATATCAGAGTATCGTTAAAAACGAGCTTTCGAGAAAAGTAGGACGCCGCTGAACGTGCGCGTTTGTTGTGAGCGCAGAAGCATTTTATCTAGCTCTATATTGACGCAGCTATGCGTCGAAAGCTTTTGGATAACGTAACCGCCGATATCGTGTGAGGCGCCGTACCTTTTGAGATCGACGACCTCGTCCATTGCTCGTCATCCAGTGCCAGTGGCGGATCTAGGGGAGGGGGGGCGATCCCCCCCAAAAAAACGTCAGTTTAGACATTTCCCTCACCCCCCTCCCCGACCACGTGCTCCGACAAAGAAACCGCCCCCCACCCCCCCCCAAACCGAGGGTCTGGATCCGCCCCTGTCCAGTGCCGTAGTCATCACCCCTCTCACGATCGGGACTGCGTGGTCCATCAGAATGCGCCTCCGCCACGGGTAATCCGTCGACGCGTGTTTAGGTGGCGACACTTAACTGTCGTTAACGTTTTCGAAGCCGCGGTACTTAACGCGGTTTTGCACCAGTGCGAAACCCGTAGAGCGAATGCAATTTCGGGTCGAGCCACGCGTCTCTCCTCGTCAAAAAGCGTCTCGGAACAGCGGACGCCATCGTAGCAAGCACGCAGCAAAACAAGAAAAGAAAAAAAAAAAAAAGCTTGAAGACGAGAGAACGATGTGGAGAGGGAACAACCTCCTCTACTTCTCGCGAGCTCCTTCCGCCTTTTCGAAGTCGCGTGCCTTGCAATGCACGCATCTAATCCCCGGCAATCATGCGCGGATAAACGCACTGCGTTCTCACTTTAGCGCGCACGGAGGCGAAGGCTCTTGAAAATGCCAATGTAATTTGTTTTCAGTGAAATAGTGCAATCTTGTTTTCTAATTTTCACGCGTTTTACCGACCGCCGGGAAAATTCCGATCGCTATATGCGAGCGAGCGCTTTTGCGGCGATCGTTATATCGATGTTTTGTTTACATTTAGTTCAATGGGAGAGCTGACGGGAACCAGCAATTCGATCGCAATATCGGAGTTATCGTTCTATCGAAGATAGTAATAAACGGGATCGACCGTATATATAAGATATATATACAGCTCTCTCCTTTCCAGGCTGGAAGAAAGATGTCGTGAGCCAACTCGCGGTGCTTCGAGAAGCAGCACGCCGTGGAGGTGCGCTGAGTGGCGGAGGCCAGTTTGAGTGGCGAGATGGTGTACTCGTCCGCAGTCTCCTGGAAGGAAGCTGGCTCCTTGTAGAAAATGTCAACTTCTGCAGGTGCGTGGGTTCTGCATTAATGTGTGCGATTATGCAAAAACAACATAGAGATGCGGGCACGTGGCCTTTATTTCCCGCGTATTGTGTGATATTGTTATTTATTGTGTATTGACTCATATGAAAATGTATGTATGCATTATTGTGTGTGAAGGGGTGGCACATACCCTAGTGATGCCACTGAGTATATGCCCATGGATCTTTGCTTAAAGAAGCACTAATCTTCCTTGTTTTATACCTTCCCTCGTAGCATTTGGAGGCGTACGTCTTGGAACTATTTGAACGTATACGGTTCAGACATTCCTTTGGTTCAAACGTAGACTTCTATATTTGATTCAGAATTTGAATTAAATAGACAATTATTCACTACAGTGTTTGAAAAATTCAGATATTTGCATAGCCATCAAAATTTGGTTTCCCAACACTTTCAACCGCCCTCACCCCTCCAAAAAAAAGGAGAGTTACCAGACCACCACCAACCTGAAAACTTGACACTTAACTGTGCGCACAACTTTTCGTCTACTGCAGCGCTGCAGTGTTGGACCGTCTCAATGGACTGCTGGAACCAGGTGGAGTACTGGCAATGACTGAACAAGGTGTAGTCGGAGAAGCTCTGCGAGTCATCGTTCCCCATCCCGACTTCAGGTAGTTGACAAAATACAGCAATATGCCATACTAGAAGCTCTGCATCACCAAAGTTCCCGTTGACGCTGCTGTTGCCCTTACTTTTGGGATCCATGTAATGGATTTACGTCACACTGCACCTGCACCACCTTTTTAGGCTCATCCTGGCCATGGACCCCAAAAACGGTGAAATATCGCAAGCAATGCGCAATCGCACTGTGGAGACCTTTGTTCCCGGTGAGGTGAGTAGCTGTGCCTCCCTGTAAGTTACCGTCGTTCCACAAAGGTCTGTTCAGTAGTTAGAACAACGCTTAAAGCTTCTCAAATGCGTGGGCAATATGAGTGGTCGTGCACCACTGAACTGATTTCATGACTAATCTGTGAATTTTTTTTTAATTGCAGGAGGACGGAGAGCCCTTGGACCCCTGGGATGGTATGGCCCTTGTAGCCACTGCAGGTCTCGCTCACACTGAAGCTTTGCACAGGGTCTTGTGCGCTCATTCTGCAGTGCAACAAGTAAACTCTGGTAAAATACTCTCAACTAATATTTTAATAAGCTAGTTGACCAATCTACTGCTGATCTCGTCTAGGCTTCCATCGACGCTCTCCCAGCCTGCTGGAACTGCACGCAGCACTGTCGCTGGCGGCTCAACGAATAGGCCGCGGTTGTTCTGTGGCGGATGCTCTGCGACAGAGCATGCAAGACATCTATGTTTCAAATCTACCTTCTAGAGATGCTGAGGTATGTGGCCTGCTGCTACATGACAGAGGCTCCCATTTCATTACATCCCGCTATGTCTCCTTTGCAGAGGATACAGCTGGCACTGGAAGAAGCCCTCGAGGGAACTGAAGCATGCCAAGTGCAGGCGGAGATTCGTTCCCTTATATCTGCAGTGACCTCTGCACCGCTGTCCACGCGCATCCTTCACTACACGCTGGCACAAGTCCAGGAAGACTCGCTCCCTCTCTGTGCAGCTCTTGTCAACAACACTGCTAGGTTAGGGACACCTCCTTCAGACGGTTTAGACAGGTTTTAGGAAGTGCTTCGACACCAGCCGACTCAAATGTCTTCTGTTGTAGTGAGCTCCTACCTGTAACACTGCCATCAAGCCCTGTGGGTCTGTCATTCAGCCTCTTATCTGTGGCAGCAAGGCTGTTCTTGGAACGAGCTTCGGCAAAAGATCTCGAAGCACGACTTGGATGGATGGATCACTTGCTGTCAAAGTTCCCTGAACAGGGTCATTGGGTGTACATGCTAGGGAGGTGCCTCTCGGAGGCATTGGCAGGTTGTGTTCAGCAATTGAGCGACAGTGCTGGTAAGGCTTAAATTAGTCTGTGGCAGTTTATTTCTTTTAGCACATTTTTTGGTTACGTGCTCAATTGCCATTTGGTTTTCAGTGTTGCACAGGTTAGAACTGGAAGAACTCCCGATAGACCTGTACCAGTGTCCCGAGGTGAGGTCCCGCTGGTCAGCAGAAGCGCAGCAAGTCAGTTCATCATCACTAGGTGTTCAAGAAGAGGCAGTGGTAGAGATGGCTTTCAGGTGACACTGTCCTCCTGATAAATTGCATTAAGATAAACTAAGGGGAGACACAGTTGATGGATTTCAGTATGAAATCTGAATGCTGAAGTATCTTATCCACATTGGTCTTTCTATAGAGTCCAGTTGGCTCTTCGCCATGCTGAACTGGTGGCCCTCCAAGAGAAAAATCTCCCCAAGGATGGATCACTGCTATGGGCATCGATCTACAAAAAGCACGAAGCCCACCCTGCTATCAGTCACCTGGAGCCATTGCTCAAGACGCTGCAGGTCGCCCTGGACTCTTGGCTCACTTCCACGAGCATTGGGTCAGCTGAGATTTACAGAAATGTAAGATGCGCTGTGAAGCCACGTTGCAGGGCAGTCAGTTTCTGTCTTATGTATTCCTGTAGGCAAAGGCTGCACTGTGGTGCTTCCACAGCTGGGTGACGGCATGCACCACCCTGCGCGAGGCCGAGCCGTGGCTCGGCAGTTTAGCAGTGCACTGGGCGTGGCTTCGCAAATCTACCCTGAACCAGTTGTACCCGGAAGGACAGTGAGTATCCCCAGGCTATCAGCATGCCCCTAAGAATAAGTGATTTCTCTGTGAATGAGTAACGTCCATTAAAATCATCATCATCACCTTTCAGGCTTCCATCAGAGCTGGCTGCGGTGGTAGCTCGCCTGGAAGCTGACCTCGCTGCAGAACTCGTTCCATGTTTGCGCACTCAAGTTGGGCGACGTTTGGGGCTTCCTAGGCCACTGCGGGACCCTGAGTGTCTAGCTGTCTACGAAATGGCCTGCAGGTACATTTGCCGTTGTGGTCTCTCGCCAACCGGCCAGTGCTGACACGTATCTACCCATCTTTTTCAGGCTGTCTCAGCAGTGCTTGAACCTGATGAGAGGCCACCCTGCCACAGTGGAGGTCATGCTTGAGAAGGGCCCACCCTGGCTGGCGGCACTAGGCAGCTGTCTGGGAGCAACTTTAGGAGGGCAGCTTCCTTCTGGTTGGTGTTGCTTATAGTGACCTGGTTCACATTGAGATGTCTGAGAATTTATTTCAGTGGATCTGGCCTCGATGCAAGCTGACATGGATGCATTGCAAAAGACAGATTACGAAGATGAAAACCCACTAGTCCGGCCACCTCGAGACGACCTCTGCCCCAGACGTCACTTGGAACCCCTATGTGCCTTCGTATTCTCCATTGTCGAAGCAGAGGTCCTGAGGTGTCACCTGTTACCTGGGAATTGTGAAGCTCGTTACGACCCCTTGGTGTGCTCTACTTTACACCCATTGCACCAGATGGCGTTAGACGTGTCAAAAATGGAGGGCATTTACAAGGTTGGAATTATAGCAGCAAAAGGGTCACAATGACTTGCACAAAACAACTGATCTCTCTTGACAGGGCGGGCTGTCCGTGCTTCTGTGTGAGCACCTGTCGCACCAAAGGACCTTCCTGAGACATTCAGAGGAAGCTATGACCTGGAAACCGCCTTGCTACGTCAGCGAACCGCCTTGTCTTGTGACCGAACCAAAATTACAGGTACTTGTGGGCATAAGTCTGAGTGGGTACTGACGGTTTGATCCATGTTCAGGATCACCTCGTCTATCTCAACCCCACGGTTACATCCATGTCCTGCATGTTGGCCGTGCTCATTGTGGAAGAATCGTCGTCTAGTTCGGCAGCGCTCGGTTCATCCCCGTTCAAGTGCCAGGAGGCCGACCAGCAGAAGGCAATTCTCTGGCGTTGCGGAGGACGTCTGTTTGACTCGTCTCGTTTCTGGTATGTTGTGCGTCTCGTGCTTTCACGGCCTTGCACGGGACCCTTTTCTACACGACTGAAGGTTTTCATATGATGCACGCACCGCTTCCGCACTTGCTCTGGGACTGTGTCCAGACTGCGAGGCTGTCACACGTTGTTCCTTTACAGGACCGTTCAAGCAGACGTCCTGCGCGGATGGTTCCGCAAGCTTGTATCGAGCGTGCCCGGTTTTCCCGACGGCGTGGATCCCGTGACGGCACCGTGGGAGAGCTGGGGCAGCAGTCTGGACGTTCAGCAGAAGACCTCGCTGGACATGTTGCGAGAAGCAGCATCTCGAGTGAGCTCCCTCCATGAGGAAGACTCCAACGAGTTCGCTGTTGGAACGGCATGGGCTCTGGTGGGACTGAGCACGCTGACTCTGATGGTACCTTGGGAGCCCCTGGACCCAGCTCATAAGGTGGAACTCAAGTTAGGCTACACCACACAGCAGGTAGGGACATTGAGGACAAACGCAGAGTGTGGGTTTGCGAACAAGCAGCTCTCTACACTTGCTCCAGCTGAACCAGATCCAAGAAGAGTTGTCTCTGAGGAGTTGGGCATGGGAAGCACGCACCGGCCGTCCCTGGGATTCTGGCACACACCCAGCTCTGTCCTGCGAAGCGCACGAGCGGGACCGGCTGCAGCGGCGAGCGTTGGACCTGCGGAGCAAGGTGGCCAGCAGGCCCAAGGTGTCTCAGGTCAGTGGACGCCGTTTTTCAGAAGTGGAGTATTGAGTGCTAAACAACAGGGTACAATATACAAGACATGAAGGGAATTGCCTCAGGATGAGGGCTGCAGATATTTCATATAGAGACTGTTCTTCTTCTGGGCACCGTCCTCATCATTGGCATGGTATTGCTAGTTGAAAGGGCTAGGTACGACACGTTAAAGGTTCATGCGTCATACCTAGAGCCTGAAGTTTTAGGGTTTGACCCGTTTTGTTGACGAATTTGCACCCCAAATTGAAGGTCGCCTCTTTAAGGTGAAACCCGATTTCTCCCTGAATTTGGCATACTGGAAGTTTTTTTCACCCGAATTTTTCTGAATTTAGAGCACACGTTTATTTACCCGATTTTTACACCCCGAATTTAGAAAAATATTTCCCGAAAACCTAGTCCTAGTCCTAGTCATAGAAAGCCTAGTAGTCATACCTAACACGTCATACCTAATCCTTTAAATACCATGCCAATGATGAGGATGGTGCCCAGAAGAAGAACAGTCTCTGTTCGAAATATTGGTGACTCTCATCCTGAGGCAATTCCCTTCATGCTTCCTTGCTGGTTCGATGAATTTCTACCTGTCCACATTATACAAAACAGTATTTGGAGCTCGCTCGTCAACTGCGCCACCACTCGTCAACCATGGGTAGCTTGGACCGCGTTCGGGGACTGCTGGATGGCTTACGAGCTGCCTGGGAAGCGGGAGAAGCCCCCGCACCCAACGTGGCCTCGTGGCTGAGATCGCAGGTGGAGTTTGCGGACAGGCTGAGGCTCACGTTTCCTGCGTACCGTGACATTTTCTACCCTTTCCTCTGTGGTCTGAACCAGGTATGACGTACATTGAGAGCCTTCACGTCTGAAGTAAGACCCGTCTCCGTTTTCTCGCAGCTCATTCATGGCATGCAGATACTGTGCCATCTAGTCCATGCTAAACACAAACTTTCTTCGGTGAGTCATGAAGCCCGGTTGTATCCGTGTTGAAAGTCGCGTAAAAAATGTCGTCTACGTTACTGATCTGGGCACTCGTTTGTGCAGATCCCTGGTTGTAACCAACTTGTGGGATCCACATTCGCGTTTCCCTGCGAGAGCCATCCCGCATCGCAGCTGATCACCGAGCCCGGAATGGAAATTCTGTTGTCTACGAACAGGAAGTCTGCTCAGAGATGGCTGAAGGCCACGCTGTTGCAGCTGCTCGACGGATGTCTTCTAGATCATAGTCTTGGGACCGAGTGGTTTGCAGTAAGTCCCTCCTGGAGGTGCCTGACCGTAGTTGGTGCCTCGAGTGCTTCCAGAAGTGCATGACTGCAGTCAGCCTTGGGTGCTAGGCCTATGTGCTAAGACATTAACCGGGTTACTAATATGCGCTGCTGTTCCGTAGGCATTGCATCCCCTCCTGGCTCACGTCTCGAGTGTCTGGGGAGCTCACCAGGAGGAGCTACGACAGAAGGAGGAAGCAGAAAGGAGCCTCTACGAATACCGTCACACGGCACCAGAGGAAGAAGACTATCACAAGCACTTCCCCAGCTATGCTCAGGTTTGATTTACTTCCTGCATGTCTCCTGCAGCACTTTGGTTGTTCTGCAGTTTTCTTGCACAAAGGCACCATATAGCAAACCCGATTCAATTAATTCCAATGTTAGCCCACAGGCAAGTCACACTGCAGCAGTATGGTTCTTTCTGCATACAGCTTTAAGGCTAACGTTCTGCAGTTTTCTTGCACAAAGGCACCATATAGCAAACCCGATTCAATTAATTCCAATGTTAGCCCACAGGCAAGTCACACTGCAGCAGTATGGTTCTTTCTGCATACAGCTTTAAGGCTAACTGGAAAAAGTTAAGAGGTCAGGGTTAAGGTAACAGAAGATATCAGGACAAAATCTGACCTCTCATCTAATCTAATCTAATTTCTCACGATGAGCTTCCATTTAGATTTGCACAAAACTATAGAAAAGCAGGGGCTTTAGATCTGAAGGAATCAATTAACACTTCAACACATTGCATCCTTTCAATCTCGCAGGACTTTGAAGACCTGGCAGAACGTAATCTGCTGGATGACCAAGTGAAGCCCCCTGAGAAGCCCATGGCAGAGGATGAAAAGGCTGCTCAGGCTGAACTGCTGCAACAAGACCTGGTGGACGTCTGGAGATGGCACGGCTGCATCGTTTCCCGCTTGGCGCGTAGCACCGCGCTGATCCTCCCGGTTCGGGACTTCGGTGCCGGTACAACAACTGGGAGAGGTCACATGGCCTGGTTCCTCCTTCGGTACAGGGTCCTTCAAGACGTGATGCGAGAATTCGGGCATGTCCTGGGTAAGACCTCGAAAGTGCATCAAGTCATGCTTATACAAGATACAAGCAGTAGCATGTCAAGTGACGTTAGCATATGAATGTTTGTGCTGCAGATTCCTCATTGGACAAGAAGCTTCTGGGTAGCAACCTCGTGGCCGCGTCATCATTCCAGTGGGCTCAGCAGCAAGTAAGTCGTGTTGCTCCACTGTTTCAACTGACAACTTTTCTCCGTAACTCCGCAACAAAATAACCTTTGGGATGCCAGGAACATGTATACGAAATATCTCGTTCCAAAACTGCGCAGATTTTATTCAAAGGGGATTTATTATGAAGCAAGCGCTTCGCCCAAGCAGCACAACATCTTGGCCCGATATGGGACCAAGATTGGACCAGTATTGCCAAGATTGGTCCAATATTGGACCAACATGCTGTGCTGCTTGGGCGCCTTTGTGAAGTGAGAGGGCGCTGAAAGCAACACACTGATCACATCTTCCGGCATCTTTTGCCGGCGCTGCTTCATTTCACCTGCTGTTGGTTTGGAAGGATAGAACCTTTTTCGAAAGCGTACTCACTTCTATCCCATTGCAATCGATGTCATAATGCTCAGCTCAATATGTTACATGAGTCGTTGCGGCATTCGCTACACGACAGAAACGGCAACTACATTTTGTTTCCTTCAAACCACAATGGAGAATGCAAGTTTCGAAGCAGACGACAATGCTGGGTGTGGTCACGGTATCCTGCTCCCGACGCACCGCCGTAGTATGGAGCTCTGTTTCCTGCTCTTCGCATTTCTATTTCAGTTTGCTGTTGTCATCATTTACGAATTAATTACTCGCGCAAAATGAACGCGAATGTTGTATTCGGTATGAGATGGGGTGGTTCATGTTCGGTTTGATGCTCATCTTTTTGAATCCTTGCAAAGTCTCCCTGACAGATTCTGTTTGAATGCAGGTTCCATCAGCAACCAACTACGACTTCTACAAGGATGCCAACGTGGCAGAGACGAGCCGTTGCACTCCGGTTTTGAACCGATTGGCCACCAGGGTGCGCTCCTTGCTGCAGGAGTTCCCTGACCATCCCGGACTGTGCCAGGTTTGATGCCACTGACGTCTGCTTTCACTGCTTCGAGTGCTCGTGAAATTTCCCGAACTGGAACCTAAAAAACTTTGCTGAAAAGAGTTCTTCCTCTTCAGAAACACGTCCACTAAAAATTCTTCCGCAGGCAGCTAAAACCACCTCCGCATTCCTCCTTCCTCTCGTGTTCCTCCTCTCGCTTCTTCACTACTAGAACATGAAGAAAAAACAATGTACAAGTTTCCGGCGTTGCAGAATCAAAAATAACAAAGACGGTTAAGAGTTTACTATATACATAAAAAACAAGACTTTCGGGCAGTAGGCTGCACTTCTTCAGGTTTGAGGACCTGTTACAAGTGGTGAAGCATATATCAAAAACCAAGTCACATGGTACAAGAGAAAAGGGTAAGGGTGAAGAGAACTACAAACGCAATACAAATATCAACAAAAATGAAAAACAAAACGCAAGCAATAGGAAGTGGTTGGACAAGGTCAGACAGACATACAGGCGAGTCGGAGTTGTACGTGGAGGAAACTAATGAACATCACAGGAATAGGCACAGCAGCCAGTTGGCACAAAGAGCTTTAGAATGCATACTAAACGGGCAGTTCTCTGTGTCCCATTACGTTGGGTTTGGACACTGCTCGCAGAAATGAGCACCTGCATGCTGAAGCGTGAGACCATTCTCCTTTCTTCCCTCCAGATTCTGAAGATCTGCTACCGCATCCTCGGCTTCTCTGTGGGTAGCTCTGTCATGAAGGTCCTCACAGGCCTTGAGCTCGTACTTAGTACTGCACAGGTAGGATTGTTTCATTATGCAAGACAGATTAAGTGCTACTGTGGCTAACACGACGTTCTCTGTTAGGACTGGGAGACAAATGCCCATCGTGGCGTGACTCTGAGAGCAGAACTGGATGAGCTGACGGCGCTGATAATCCATTTCCGCAAACTGGAGCTCGGGTGAGTGGCAGACGATGTTTCTTGTCATTGAAGCTGGCACTGACACAGCTTGCATGCAGGTGTTGGTCCGGGTGTCTGGACACCGTAGCTCGGCGGCGGCATGAGTCCAACGCGTCGTGGTGGTGCTACCTACACGACGTTCTTGCACCTTTGCTCCTGGTAAGGTCGACTTTCATTCTGTACATCTAGGGAGTGACCCTTTCGGGTGAAATGCCTTTTCCGATTCGGGGGTAAAAATCTTCGGGTGTTGTCGGGTGTTTTTGTTTCTCTTCTCGCCTATTAATAGAGCTTGAAGCTTTAGGGTTTAACCCAATACTTCCTCGAATTTGCACCCCGAATTGAACATTGCCTCCTTAAGGAGAAACCCGATTTTTACCCGGGAAATTGCTCTCACTGAGGCGTCTGTAGGAACAAACATGAACTTGTTTGACAGCAAATGCAGTGTACCTCACTGTGTGTACCAAACCAGTACAGTTAGTCTGAGCAGCTGAGCCCGATTTCTCCTCGAATTTAGCATTCTGGAAGTTTTTCCACACTGGAATTTACGTGAATTTAGAGCAGACGTTTATTTGCCCGATTTTCACCCCTAAGAATTTAGAAAAAAATATTTCCCTAAAACTTATCTATTAAGTCCTTTCCTAATATTTTTTTTTTTTTTGGGGGGGGGGTTGACCTACCCGTGCTAATCCCTGAAGGCATAGACACTGCTGACACATATGGATGTATTGCTGGGAAAATAAGCGACCCATTCTTACATGTGTTACACGTGGCGACCTTTGTTCGTCTTCAGCGGAAACGTCACTTGAGGATTTCATAGTGACTGGGAAGACTCATTCAGGGAAAAATCGAGTCTAACCCGAATTGGTCAGAGGTCATTTCGGGGGGGAATAACCGGGCGGAATCGGGTTTTACCAGAAAGAGTCACTCCCTGTGTATATCTCATGCACCTTATGATAGAAGACTTTTTTTTCTGACGTCCTTTGATGTACCTTCGTCCAGGGCTCCCTCGAAAACCAGTCCGAACTGGACGACGCACGGACAAAACTTTTAGGCGAGCTCTTGCAACTCCTGGAGCAGTCCCATCTGGGAGATTTCGAGGCACGCCTCCAACTTGTCGCCACCTTCCTCTGTCACGTCCTGTCGGCACAACCCACCAGAAACTCCAGTAAGCCGACACAAATTCCGCCTCCCGTAACGCCCTCTAAACGAAACTTCGCTTTCCAGGGTCAATGGCAAGCCTGCTGTACAACGTGTACCATTTCTACCGGCAGTACCTGCAAGCAATCAGGGCCAAACTGGAAGCAGACCGCAAGCCCATTGAAAAAGATCTGAAGGTGCAGACCTTTCGTAATAGTATATCGTAATATAATATTCGTAATTTAATTTATTCGTACTTAATTTAATTTGTAATTTAATTATCGTATTAATTTCATTAATATAATATTTGAATATATAATATCACGACCTAGTATATTATAACAACCATGTCATAGGCACCCCTTCCCAGCGCCGCATTTGGAAGCTGGGGGTGGCGCTACTCATCAGCCTGGTTATTGCTTCCTCAACTTCTGCAATACTGTGAGCTTCAGCTTACCTTAGTATTTTTGTACGAGCAGTGGATGTTCCATGGAAGATGCTTCTTTGTAAAGTTGATTTTCATCATCATTCTACGCATCTTCATAGGAGCTGTTGCTGTCGTCTGCTACGGTAGTCGTATGTCCGCTTCTGCGCGTTCAAAATTCAAATTCCCATTGTCCGATCATGATGTAGATCTCGCGAGCCACTGAGTAGCACCCCTAGCGGACGGGCTCCTCATACGGGTTGCCGACTATGACGTGGTCGTTATAATCCAGTATGTCGTGACTAATATGTACGCAGTGCTGGGAGTCTCAGTTACGACGCTTCCCGCAATGCTTTGCAGGAATTCGTCAAGATCGTTCGCTGGAAGGACGTCAGCTTCTGGGCAGTGAAACAGACGATAGAGAAGTCTCACAAGACGTTGCACAGGCACATGAAGAGCTTTGAGGTATATGTCCGTCTCTTGTGTGCCTGGGTCGCACGTTATGAAACTGGCTCTTGGGGAAATTTCAGAAAGTCTTGGAACAGCGAGCCAGTGATGCATTCATAATCCAGCAGAATGATGAGGATGACGTATGGGAAGATCCAAAGCAGACGTTTCAAGTAAGCTTGGTCAAGTAACGCAGATATAGTTAGAGCCTGAAGTTTTCGGGAAATATTTTTTCTAAATTCGGGGAGTAAAAATCTGGTAAATAAACATGTGCTCACGATTCGTGTGAATTCTGGGGGAAAACCTTCAGTATGCTGTATTGGATTAAAAAACAATTAAAAACACCCAGTGCTGGGTAGGACAAGGACAGAGGATAAAAGGACAAGGACCGGCACTGAACTGCAACCAAGTGAAGTTTATTTTTCGAGCAAACCAGTGACACCCCTCTCACCTCGCAACAAATGCTGTATTCGGGGAGAAATCGGGCTCAGTTATTCAAGCTAACAGTACTGGTTTGGTACAAACGGTGATGTAAAAGCATTTCCTGCCAAACCAGTTAGTGTGCATTCCTGTCTCAGTTAGGACAATTTGGCAGGGAAAAATCGGGTTTCACCCTAAATAGGCAACCTTCAATTCAGGGTGCAAATTCGGTGAAGAATCGGGTTAAACCATAAAGCTTCAGGCTCTGGATTATAGTGCAGTAGACTTAAAGGGATGGCGACAGGTTATTCGAGATAAACGTAAAAGATGGTTCTTCGCACCGATGCGATCCTGCATTGAAAGTTTCATATCGAAGGGGGTTATAGAAGCGGAGAAAATGGGCACGGCAAATACCAAAACTCGTGCGGCTCTGACATCACAAATTTCGCCACCGCCAGTGAGGCAGCGCACGACAATTCACATGCTTACGGCTGCCAATGGGAATGGACACAGCTCTGAGCTCTGTGACGTCTGCGCTTTGCTCGGGAGAATGTCTGGGGGCCTGTATCTCGCTGAGTACGACACGTAGGAGAATTATTCTTTTTTTCCTCAGTATCCTAGCATGCAGTACAATGCGTCCATAACGTGATGAACCATGTCTATGAATGTGTCCCAACCCCTTTTAGTCTATTAGTCTATTCAAATGCATCAGCACCCTAAGGAGCATGATTACGAATGGACGTTTTACACTTACGCCTAACGACTCGTTTGAGAAAGAAAAGTGACCCTGAGTGGTTTCCCATCACTTCTTTAATTCAACTTCCAGATAATATTGACTTATATTTGCGTGCCCATCAAGGTTCAATTAACAGAAGTCTACTGTGAGGTGAAATTTGAAAAAGCCTTTCAAATTCGGCATCATGTCATTGAGCGCAGTCACCTAAAAAGATGTATAGAGTTTTTTATTACTTCTGAAGCCTTCTCGTGTGACATAAGATTGTATAAAATGCAGATACTCAGCGCACACACAGAGATCACTTGCACCAGCAAACGTCTAACCACAATGAAGCAGCTCCTGGAGGCGGTACTTCCTCACAGGCAACATTGGGACATGGCAGCTGCTGTCGATCAAGTGGCTTGTAAGTATCTTTTTCTTTTTCTTTTTGGTTGCGTGTTCTGTGCCTTCATGCTGATAAGCTCTGTTTGCTGCAGGTGAAGTGGTCTCAACAGTCAAGGAGTTTGCAAAAGATGACGAAGTCGAGGTGAGTTCTTTACCAGGGTTTCTACCAACCTGGAAAACCTGGAAAACGGGGAATTATTGGGGAATTTTGATGTGACTGGAAAAGTTAGGGGATTGTCAGGGAATTTGCCAAAGAGGCAGCTGAAGTCAGGGAAAAATGAAGTCATGATGCGCAGTGAATTGCGAGTGTTGATGAGGGGTTGAGCGGCCTCGCCGCAGCAACGTTGCCGAGAGCAGCGTGTTTGCCAATACGACAAGCTCAGAGGCAGAAAAGTAGGCAGTCTTACAAATTTCTCAGTAAACAATCTGTTTTATTAGGGTTGTATCAAAATGTAGCAGCAGGCACCAAGTTCCCTTTTGTTTTGGTCAGGGAATTTGCTGATAGTACTGTCTTAAACACGAAAGATAAAAGAGGAATCTTCGGATACAGTAACATTTGTTCGATGATCCCGATTTATCTTCAGGAACCAGATAAAGAAAAACGGAAGAAAAATGCTCGCTTGATGCACCAGTGCAAGCGCAAGGCCCTCACGGATCTCTTCAAGGCCCTGACAACTATGGGTGAGCATTTGTGCAAATGGTAACGGACTTCTAAGCGCCTTCTGCACAACATGTCTTCCTTGTAGGCCTGTCGTACCGCAAGGGCCTCGTAGCACATAAAGAAGTGGGTCCACGTACAATGCTGGCGGCACCAGCTGCAGACGTCGAGGGGTCTCTCCTTCAAGTAGGGAATGCTCCTAAGGCCCTCGTAGATGGCTGCCACAAGTACTACTTCAGAAGTGTGGCACAACTAGCTGCTTTTGAACGTGCTGCTGCAGCACCGAGTAAGGTAAGCACACCCCTCTTATGGGCCCCTGCATGCAAGTGCCAGTTTAGGATTGTGCGTAAGCATCCACTGTGCAGAGGCCCCTCTGGGGCTCAAGTGCTCTGCAACAACCATTCGATCCTGTCATGTTTGGTACTACCATTGAGTGATCTGGGATTTTGCCTAGGAACTGGAGCTGGGCGCACTTGAAAGATGCAAGGGTTTCTCCCTCCACCTTGCCGCTCTAGTCCTGTCCCAGAGGAAGAGCCTCTGTCGCAGTCTTCGGGACATGGTTCATCTCAGGTGGGGAGCTTACTCATTGGTCGCTTGTTGCTATCTCATGTTTGGGGCATCTTTTGTTACTAAGTACTGGTGGTTTCAGGAACGTCCTGTCAAGCTTGGCACGCGTGAAGGACGACCCGCTGCCCTCGCAGCAGTACTTGCATGAGTGGACCGTAAGCTTCTCTTCTGTGGTTGTGTGGTCAGTTGTTGACGATGTGCATAAATTCTTCTTCAGCAACGTGTGAACGAAGTTCTACTGAAGAGTACATTGCTCCTGGAACAGTTCGAGCTCCTGCTGCGTAGCTGCCCACCGGCGTCCCAGCCCGTACCACCCTGGTTGCCTGGAGGAGGTGCTGAACTGGAAAACGCTTCTTACGGAGATCCTGTCTGGACACGGATTTCAGAGACCGTAGCTTCCCAGTTAAGAGTCCTCGAAGCGCAGTCGCAGCTCCTGGAACCACTTCATACTCAAGGTGACGAGAACGCCTGCATCTCTGCACGTGGTCTTGAAGGCTGTTGTCTAACTCATGGGTTGTCGTTGCAGAGTTAAAAGGAAGGGCAGCCGTTGACACATTGCAGAGCATTGTTGACAAACTGTCTCAAGTAGCCGCTGAAATGGAGCAAGTGCAAGCTGCCTGTGGACCAGCCCTGGGTGGGTCCCTCGGGTCACTGGTGGAGTTGCTGGAAAGTGTGTGCCGCCAATGGGAGCCGTCGTTGGCAGTGCAGGAGGCATCGAATGAAGCAGAGCAGACGCGCGTAGCTGATGCACAGGGCAGTCTTGTAGCACGCCTGCTGTTGGCAGTCCAGGAGGTACATGCAGCCCTGCAGCAGGGGTCATGTGGTAGCTCTAAAGAAGTATCGGAGAGCACCTCCATAGAGCCTGCGCCTGAAACAGCTATTGTTGACCCGAAGAACGTTCCAGAAGACGTAAGTACGCACAGCATGGTACCTGGACCTAGGTCCTCTTTACTTGAATGGCATGAAGCACACAAAGTTCACTATTAGCTGCATGCAAGCAATAGAAGTTGCTTTTTGTGCACACTGAGATCTTTTTAAAGAAGTTTACTCTGTTATCAAGCACCAGTAAGTTTTTCCTTCTCGTGTCCTTACGACATGGAACGACTCTTAACAGGAACATCAAGTCGACAGACAAGAAGAAAGCATTCCACATGGTTGTCTCACACAAGAATCTCTAGAAAAGGCTCTGAACTGTTTGGCTCTCAAGCAAGTCTCCGTGCATGCAAGCCGTTTCATCCAGGAACTGACTTCATCAGGCCAAAGGTGGTGTGCTATGT
Source organism: Ornithodoros turicata (assembly GCF_037126465.1). NCBI lineage: Eukaryota > Metazoa > Arthropoda > Arachnida > Ixodida > Argasidae > Ornithodoros > Ornithodoros turicata. The sequence continues at coordinate 8,813,449 of NC_088203.1, read as the reverse complement.
CGAGTGTGATGTTACCACGTGCTTGACATTCGTTTGATCTCCTTCAGGGTTGACAGGGTGACGATCGCACTTCTGGAGGAGTACCTCACGGGTGCTGCGCAGCAAATATTGCAGGTCCAGCTTCTGGCACACAGAGCCACTCTCAAGCTACTGTACGTGCTGCTCTCCGTATTCACATCACTAGCGACGAAGGTAGGCATCTCGTAGTTGTCTGTTGCAGGGGTGTTAATGGAACGTTGGTGTGTCTTCAGGGCTTCTGCTTACCGGAGGAGTTCAAGGAAGAGCTGCTGAAGGAAGGGGCTTCGGAGTTCCAAGACATCGAGGAAGGCGGCTTGGGAGAGGGCGAAGGCGCGAAAGACGTCAGCGATCGTCTGGAATCTGAAGACCAGCTGGAGGGCACGCAAGGCGAGAAGGAGGAGAAACGCGACTCTAAGGTACTTTAAAGGACGGAAAAGTCCTTGTTGCCTGCTAAGGTGACTAACGTGGCTCCGCGGTCATGCAGGAAGAAGAGCACGGAGTAGAGATGTCGGAGGACTTCGCAGCAGACGCCAAGGCACCGGAGCAGCAAGAGGACCAAGAAAATAACGAAGACGATGGTGACGACAGGGATGAGGACGAGTTAGAGGACCAGATGGGTGAGGTTGAAGATGACGCTGCTGAAAAGCTTGACAAGCAGGCAAGTGAATTTACGACAATGTAGATATTTGTACTACTGCGTGATCCTTAGGGCTGTGGGAGCAAAGTTGCTGTTGCTTACCGTTGTGTGCTGCAGTTATGGGAAAGTGAAGGGGAAGAGGAGGAGGAAGAGAACGAAGCAGACGGAGGAGGTCAGGACCAAACGCAGGAGGAACAGTTGAAGGCCAAGGAAGGGCTCAAAGACCGAGAAAAGGATCCCTCGAGGAGAGAAAAGGAGACGATTCCGAAGGATGAGGCAGATCCGTTCAACGAGGAGGAAGGGGATCAAGATGAGTATCAAGGAGAGCGGGAGGATCCTTACAAGACACAACAAGAACAGGAACAGGTCTGCACAGCATATTGTCTTTGAACAAAAGAACTGAAAATCCTTTTGTCTAGTGGTTAATGTTCCGCTAACTCATCTTCTGTTCTGAAGGCTCCAGAGCCGATGGAACTCCCTGATGACATTCAACTAGATGATGATGAGGCCATGGATGATGACGACGACGGTACACTTCCTGGTAAGTGTACCCTTTCTGTGAAGCTTTCGTTTGCTGATGTTGAGAATTCATTGCCGATCTGTGCGCAGGAGAAGAAGAGAAGGGCGAGGAAGACGGAAAGGAAGAGCTGCCCGAAGAAGAAGGTGCGAATGAAGAAGGTGAGGAGGAAGATGAGAAAGGGACTAAGGAAGGAAATGAGTTCCAAAAAGTGGATGAGCCACAGGAGATGGAAGAAGAAGGGCAGGAGAAACAGGAGGTTCCTGATGAGGAAGGGAACCAACCAGAGAAGCAACAAGGTGAGCTGGAAGATTCCTTTGCCCAAGTCCATCGTTGCCGACCAATTACTTGGACTTTACAATTTTTCGGACAGAACTGTCGGCATCGACAAATACCCCGTAGAACCGATGTATTTCCGCATCCAATAATTCGGACCGTTCCTTGGAAGATGCGCTCGATTGTTCGTACTCGTCTTGCTTTCAAACCTGCATGGCTCTTGGGATTCACCGTCACCCGAGCGCCAGAAATATTGCAAAAAATGTACTCCCGCGTACGCATGTACGACGCATGCGTAGATGCGAAGCGCGCATGTTCTGGAAGGCGGAGCTTGTTTGTGCGCAACAAGAACATTATGTTCCGCTTCAGAGGCATTGCAAGAACTTATCTTTCAATACGCGTGTCTTTGACTATGAGTACCTTTGAGTATCGAATACTGAAACACCGACCTCTACTACAAGTGACGACGTCGATGATGTTGCTACGATAGATGTACATAAAAGAAATAAAATTAGAGATATATATAACATTATATATAAACATTTATACATTTTTACAACATATATAAACATTTTATATATATTTTCTATATATATAAATAGCGATGTAAATTCATCGACGATGGAGACTAACATGGCGTCGCTGTTTGACACTTCAGTTTCAGCAGCATTAGCATCGAAGTCATCTTTGGTGCCAACAATATTTAAAAATGTAAACACAACGGCAGCGAAGAGGATGATGTTGATGCACCCCTTCCACAGGGGGCAATCCTTGCTGTTGTGAATACACTGATGATACACTCACCGAAATTCTCCGCGATACGGTGTTGCGCGTTTGTGCAGCGAAGTGAATTTATGCATTTCACTAAAAGTTCGGACTGCCCGATAATTGGGACTAATTTCCTGGCTCCTAGAAGTAAAAAAAAAATCGTTCGACAACTGTATCGAGTGAACTTACTTTATTTTACTCTTCAGAAGACGCTGCGCAGCACAGCGCTCGAGAAACCAGTGCTGGACAGGAAGCCACGCAGGCACCTTGCGGTATGTCAACATCAACGGGGGAGGAGAACGTCCAAAGCGGCGAGCAAGGGAGCGGATCCCAGGAGGACCACACGGGTCGTGCCTCTACCGCAGACCAAGGTACAGATGAAGATAAGGACAGCTGTTAAGTTTTGATCTCTACATATCTTACGCAACGTTGCAGGTCAGTTAGGAAACCAGACAAGCCAGGCCGAAGAGAAAGGCCCCGCTCAGCCGCAGAAGAAGCGGTCCATGTTACAGGGCTCCGAGGACCGAGCCCTGGCAGACGACCCGAAACAACCGGCACGCCGCAGGAACTTGGTAAACTTCACTTGTCGTTTGTTGTATTTTGACGCTACAAAAAGTTACTGCAGAGCAGCGTTAGGTGGCATCTGCTACACAGTGGCGTAGTGATACTTTCAACTCCTCCCACCGTGAGGGGTGGCAGTGCTACAAAGGGGACGTCAGGATGAATCACTTTCCAAGCTTTTATAATGAATTAGTGACTTATCAGTAGAGCCTGAAGTTTTAGGGTTAAACCCGTATCCGCCCGATATTTACCCCCCGAACGAAATCTGTAAAATTCGGGTTTAACCCGAATCTACCCGAAAACATCCGGGTCGCGTGGCACGCTCATAAGCGTGCATTAAAATAAAGTTTGATAACATTGCTAAACATTAGTTCCATGTTAAGACAAATTTTCATTGAACAAACAAAAAATCACCTGAATACACCCGAATTCCTGACGACAGGATATGCCGTAACGGGATTTAACCCGGATACACCCGAATTTTCGAATGAAAAATATCACCCGATATTTACCTCCCGAATTTGGCCAAAAATAAAACCCGGAAAAGTCATTACCTACTTATGAGTAGAGCCTGAAGTTTTATGGTATAACTTGATTCTTCCCCGAATTTGCACCCCGAATTGAATGTTGCCACTTTAGGGCGAAACGCGATTTTTACCGGACAAATTGCGCTCGCTGAAACATCTATAAGAACGCACACTAGCTTGTTTAGCAGCAAACACAATTACATCATCGTTTGCACCAAACCAGTACAAGAGCCCTTTTTCCCCACAAATTTGGCATACTGGAAGTTGTCCCACCCGAATCTGCACGAATTTGGAGCACACGCTTAGTTCCCCAATTTTTACCCTCCAAATTTGGAGAAAAAAAAATTTCCCAAAAATTTCGGGCCATGCTTACGAGCGAGGATCGTGCAGGTACAAGGCGACGCAGGCGAAGAGAAAGCCAACGCTGAGCTTTTCAGACACGTTCGGGAAGAGGAGGAGACCGACGGTGAGGTTGCCCTCTCCGTTGCCACAGAATCCCAGGCGCAGAACAGGTGGGCTGAAGATGAAGACACGGAGACCGAAGATTTTCCTATGCTAGAGGACGAGAATGAGGAGACGAAGGTGGGCAGCGCGCGGTTCCCTAGAGTGCCTCGAGTGACCCTACTTGGTCGTGCAGGAACAGAACCAGAAGCCGGTAGATGCAAGCGGCAACGCAGCCTCTACGAAAGAGACGAAGGAGAAAGAAGAGGAAGAGGCACCAATGGAGATAGAAGGAGAGGAAGTTCTCACTGCCAAGGTGGAAAGGGGAAACGAAAGCAGCTTCTTCTCCCGCCCCGAGCTGCTGCAGGCAACCAGCCGGACGGAGGAAGCTGTCTCGCAGGGCGAGCTGCCTCCTCCGGTGGCTCCATCCAGTACAGGTGGGTTGCTGTCGCTGTCGGCAGTAGAGGAGTGGGTATTTGCATGCGGTGAGAATAATACTGTCGTAGCGCTGATGGACCGTCCCGTGGATAGTCAAATTGTATGGTCTGGAGGAAGCCACGCGGGCCCAGCTTGTGAGTGTGTGCACGCGTGCAGCATTTCTGCACATGCACTGTGTCTGCGACACCACCAACAAAGCACTCGTATATCCAAATAATGAAACTCAATTATCAGGCTAGGTTCTACAGTGCCTCCAGTTTTCGGGTGACTGATGATGCAGTCTGAAAAACGAAGCAAGCGCAAACCAAAGTACATATGTACAAACAAAATCGAGCTGTTCTTTTGATGATCAGTCCGAAATATTTGAAACGAAAATACATTAGACCAATACAATAGACCAATTCGCGGTGCCAATATTTTTGTCTGGAAAAGAAAAAAGAATCACATTTTTGGAGTTCGAGATAAATTGGTCGGTGAGTGTACGTAAGGAAGATGCGTTGTAGGGTTACCACTACACGCATTCTGCAATGTTGGGCGACTGGACACGTATCCCCTGGTGAGGCATTGTGGAACCCAGTGTGAGAACTTCTGCAGCGTCCCAGTACATACTCTGGTAACTCTCAATGAAAATTGGTGCAAAGGAAGGTTGCCTTACTTTCACACGTAGAGGGCGTAGAGTTTGGTAATTGGCAGTTGATTGTGGGTCAAAATTTGGCTTCAAGATGCAGCAAGGGAGGCCTGGGAGGATGCTGAACGAGCTGTAGCTCCTCTTGTGCAAGAACTTTGCGAGCAGCTGAGGTTGGTGCTCGAACCCACAAAGGCCTCTAAGCTACGAGGAGACTTTCGCACGGGCAAACGTCTCAACATGCGTAAGGTAAGAGTCGATTTTATCTTTTGAAACACACTTTATGATTGAGGAAGGGAGTTGCCTCAGGACAGAAGCCGCCGATATTTCGAACAGAGACTGTTCTTCTTCTGGGCCTTCTTCGCTGAGAAGAACAGTCTCTGTTCGAAATATCAGCTGCTTCTGTCCTGAGGCAACTCCCTTCCTACATCTCTACCAGTTCGCTGGATTTCTACCCATCTACTTTATGATTGAGGTTCTTGCATTCCTTTTGAGCTGTATGTGTGGCAAAGTCCAAATTTTTTCACAAGAGCATTGCCTGGACAAAACATCAGTTCCTTGAAAAGCTCGACAACACATAGCGTGGAATTGATAGTGTTGATTGATTTTGAAATTTGTCTTACACTAGTGGAATAGCTGGAGCCTTTATTACAACTACATTGTCGTTTGTGAAATGACCGTTGCTCCCGTATTGCGATTAGGTGATAGCGTACATCGCCAGCCAGTTTCGAAAGGACAAGATCTGGCTCCGTCGCACGCGTCCATCGCGACGTCACTACCACGTCGTGCTGGCCGTCGACGATTCCCGCAGCATGGGAGCGACGGGTTGCGGACCATTGGCCCTGCAGTCTCTGGCCCTCCTGGCCCAGTCCCTGCAGCTCCTGGAAGCCGGAGACCTGGCCCTGCTGAGCTTCGGAGAGCAGGTACGGCTCCTGCATCCGCTCGGACGGCCCTGGACGACGGAGGCCGGAGCAGCTGCCGCGGCGGCGCTCAACTTCGAACAGGAGAGGACGCGTGTGGGGCCCCTGTTGAGGGCTGCGCAGGCGGTTCTGGAAGACGGGGCTCCGGGGGCGAGGCTGCTGCTCATCGTATCGGACGGTCGGGGCCTGCGGAGCGAAGGGGACGAAGGTGCTGCCGTACGGGAGGCCCTCTCCAAGGGTATCTTCATGGTCTTTCTTGTCCTGGACAACCCTAATTCCAAAGTAAGGCATCATTTCATGTTGGCCATGTTGCACGCTTATGGCAAGTTGACGTATCGACGTATTTCGGATTGTCTTCTCGCAGGATTCGATTCTGGACATTCGCATGCCAGTGTTCCGACCCTCTGGAGAGGTACGTGCCTGTCTTCTCATATTAATGTTGACTGTAGCCTGCGGACTTGTCATTGTACAGTGCAAGCCACTTATACCCCTGTCAGACCGGCGCACTTACGGCCTTTGCGGTTATGGCCTTAAGTGTATACGGTCATTAAGTTGTTGCCAGACGATCAGCCTCCTTTTCCAGCTGCGATCAGCTGGCTTTTGCGACAAAATGAGATGTGAAGGCAACGGAGTTCCCGCAACACAGTTACGGCAGTCCCTCAACAAACTGCCAAAGCCTCGTTACCAGACGCCACGAACACCCAAACGCAGAATTCTTTGAATTCGAAATGGAATGTTTTTACGACAAGTATTATGTTGTCAACTGTTTCATGTTATACGCCTGGCATTTTTCTAATGCGTTTTTACACTTTGCTTCTTTTTTTCTCCTGTGTTCGGTTCGTAATGACGAACTCGAACCACTGCTCACGGCATCGCTTCGCGTTACGGCTCGTGGAACGCTGCTGGATACGGCTCAACAAAACATCCAATGCTCTTCAAAGCGAATGTAGTTTGCTGTTGTATTTCCAAAATTGACGAAATACCAACGAGACGTTGTTTCAGCATACTCGTAGCGAGAAAAGGATGTGACTTCGCTGCATTCACTTCAATGTTCGCAGACGTGTTTATTGGTGTAGACATCATCAGCCAAATGCCTTCACACGTACCGTCTGGCAGCTTCCCATGGTTTAAGGCCATATTTGAGGTACAACCTTGTAATGCCGTAACATTATAGGCCCTATATGTGCCCGCCTGATACCTTCTGTCAGACGGGCACATATACGGTCCATAAGGTTACGATATTACGAAATTACGTACAACCGTACGTGAAATATGGCCTTAAATCCTGGGAAGCTGCCAGACTATCTGTGAAGGCATTTTCCCAATGATGTCTACATAGATAAGCATACCTGGGAACGTTGAATGTAATGCAGTGAAGTCACATTTTTTCTCACGGTGAGTACACAGAAACAACGTTTGGTGGTATTTAGAAAATTTTGAAAATACAACAGCAAACTACATTTCCCATTGAAGCGCTTTGGATATTTTGTTGAGCGGCGTACGGATTTTCGGATTCAGACGACACAGATCGATGCCGCATGCAGTGGTTCGAGGATGTCATTAGGAACTGAACAGAGGAGGTAAAAAGCAAAGCAAATTCTAAAAGTGCATCAGAGAAACTCAAGGCATTGAACGCGAAAAAAGTTGGCACAACATTAGGTCTCATGCAAACATTTTATTTCGAATTGAAGGAATTATACGCCATCTTGTTCAAGGCGTTTTGCAATGAGGCTTAGGTGGTTTCGAGGGAACGCCGTAAACTACCTTGCATGAACTCCGTTGATCTTACACCTCAGATTTGACGCAAGGGCCGTATCGCTGACCATCTGGCAAGATATTAATGACACTTAAGGCCATGACAGTTAAGGCCGTAAGTGTGCCCGTCTGACGGGTATAACAGAGGTATTAGACTGCAACGATAATTTCCCCGTTGCTGGCACTTGCATTATTCCACTAATTTCCTTAAACTTTCCCACAGGTGGAAATTCTAAGCTACATGGAGCAGTTCCCTTTCCCTTTCTACGTCATACTGAGGGACGTTGCGGGGATGCCGACGGTGCTAGGCGAGGCTCTACGCCAGTGGTTGGAGTTGGTGTCAAATGACTAAGATAGAGTGCTAGGGTGGAAACCATTTAGGTCAATTGTTTTGTCAAATGTTTGTTGTACAGTGTACAGCATATGGATTAACTGTTGTGTACATGTTGGTTTGCAACTGTTGGCATTTTTTTAAGAAGGATGTTGGATAAAACGAGACTTTTATCTTTCCTGCGGTCTCACTGGCATGTCTGCAACATGCGGAGGTTCTGTAGAGGCAGAGTACAACCTTTATCACGAATAATTTACCTGGTACATAATTTATTTTTACAAATTTTGGAATTACAAAATAACCCTGTGAATCTCTAATGCCTTTGGCTGGGTGCCTTGTAAGGGAGGTCGAGGTACTCGAAGACTTGTTTCTCATCCTCAATGGGTACAGGCTCTCCAGGTACCCCCGTGCAGCCGATGGGGCGCAAGGAGTACTCGTTGAGCATGAAGCCGTGCTTTTGAGCGTGGGCTCTCATTTCTGTGTTGAAAACGTCGCTGCCAGTGAAGTACAAGACTCCGCACACGTACTGGTCCTGCGGTATGAGACGCATATCCAATCTGCGAAACGGACAAGAGTTATCGAGGCGACAGATGCCCATAAACTTTGTGTCGCCCAGCGACAGCGTGTCCGTGATGAGCGCCATCCCTTTCAGGTGGTCAACGACCTTCCGGAGGCGCTCGGGACACTTCTTGTCTTTGGAGGTGAACTTCTTGTGGCATAAAAGCACATCAATATCACCACTGTCGGGCAGACCTCTTCGATAACTGCCGCATACTGTTGCCTCGTAGTCCTTATCTAGCTCGCGACATGCGTTTTTAATTTTAGACTCTATCTCAGTTATTTCTTCGCGCGGGATTCGTTTTTCAAGATCTTCCAAGTGTCTCAGACAAACTCTTTGGTGATGAGTGAGTTCGTCCTGATGTTTTCGGAGATCATCTATGCTCTTGATGCCGCGTTCAATCATTTTCTTCGCTGCCGCTGGTCCGATACCAGATACACGAGTAAGCGCTCCGATAGCGCTGCTGGTGTCGTCGCTACGGATTTTTTCCAGCTTTCCTAATTTCCCAGTCTGTAAAATCTCGTCGATCTTTTTAGCTATTTTGTCGCCGATTCCTGCTAAGCTCTTGGCTTCCTTGCCGTCCTTGATGCGAGTGGGGTGTTCTGCTAATGTCGCAGCTGCCTTGCGGTACGCCTTATGCTTGTACATATTGTTCGAGACATTTTTCTCATATTCGGCAAGTTCTAATAATAAAGCGCACAAGTCACTGTTGGGGCAACTCGAATGTCCCTTCTTTCCCATGCCTATTTCCAGACAGCGAAACGAAATCTGCACACAAGCTGAAGCAGACGGACATTAAGGTACCAACCACTGCTACTTCCGGCGCTAATATCGTCCTCTTCATTTCTGGAATTTTAAAAACCATGCGCATTAATAAACTGTCTTTAATGAAAAATTATACAGCCAAAAATCATCCTTGTCCTATGACTTGCGAGGAAGGCGGGCTCATTCGTACATGAGTCAACTTCCGGTGTCATGCTTGTTAGTAATCTGTTTTGGAAGTGAAGACAACTGTCTGCAAGCATGTTTTCTTCAGGACCAAACTACGGCAAACTAAAGACGAACCTGCGACTGACAGTGAACAGACTGAAGCTATTAGAGCGCAAAAAGACGGAACTCGCTCAAAAAGCTCGCAAGGAGATCGCCGATTACCTGGCCAGCGGTAAGCCCGAACGCGCTAAAATACGCGTAGAACATATCATACGGGAAGACTACCTGGTCGAAGCCATGGAACTGGTCGAAATGTACTGCGATCTGCTACTGGCCCGCTTTGGGCTCGTCCAACAAATGAAAACCCTCGACGAAGGCTTGGCAGAGGCCGTGTCGAGTCTGATATGGGTAGCTCCCAGACTCCAAGCTGATGTTGCCGAGCTGAAGGTTGTGGCAGAACAGCTGACACTGAAGTACGGCAAGCCCTACTCGCAAGCAGCCCGTGACAACGGCTTGCAGTCTGTCAACGAAAAACTCATACATAAATTGAGTGTCCAAGCTCCGCCCAAGATGCTGGTGGAGAAATACCTAATTGAGATCGCTAAAAGTCACGACGTGCCGTACGAAGGCGATCCAGAAGTCCTGCGGCAGGAACCCGAGGTTGCGGAGGACGCCCTGATCGACTTCAACAACGGCCTGGTGCGACCGCCAGGGTTTGTGGTGCAGACATTCGGGGACGGGACGTACCCACCTTCATCTGCCCCGTACCCGCCATCGTCGTCACCCTACCCACTTCCCATTTCGGGATCTTTTCCAGGGGCCACCGCACCCCATCCCCCACAGGTACCCTTGTAATCCATTTAACGTTGTGGGAAAGCATGCTTCGGCTTTGATGTATTTTCAACCATTCGCACCTGCTTTGGTTTCAGGCACCTTACACCCCACCGGAGAAGCCTCCGCTCCCAACTGTTCCCCCTTCGGACCCGTTCCCAGCAGTGAACCCTCACACCATCGGTTTTGCGAACGACGGACCCCCAGCCTACAACGATCTTCCAAACCTTCCCTCTGTGCCGCAGCTGCCTTCCGTGCCCGCAGGGAGCCTGCCTAAATCTTCAAAGGAAGACGACATTGACTTTGATGATTTGACGCGTCGTTTTGAGGAACTCAAGAAGAGGAAGTGAGGGTCGATGTTGGTGGCATGTCTCGGAGCGGCAACAATGTACGCGTTAGTCGCAGACCTAACTATCCATTTGTTAATGTGAAAACATGTTGGCCATATTGCCATATTGGGCTTTTCCTCGCCTTGTTTTGATGGCCTTAGTTTATCCTGGGGATGCCACGGAACAAGTGATCTTTAGAGCAAAAAAATTGTACAGTTACTTCACCAATACATGTGACCACTCTGGGCCAATGAGTGTGCTCGGTGGCATCCTCGATGCACTACTTAATCGAAGGCCTTCTGCTGATGTTGCTTTATTACTGTGTAAAGTTTGAATGTTGTAGAGTTTTAACACAAATATTTTGGTGCGAGGCTATATCTTGATTTTGTGTTGTACAGATCTTTGCGGATATATTAAAGAACTACGTACATATTCCAACTCGGGGAAAAAATTTGAGGATTACATACTTGCCTAATGTATGTGTTACAGCATATACACAAGGCAGTGGTTATAAGTGGACTCCAAAGAATGACTCCCACCAGACAATGCTGGGTCTTGCCTTGTGCATTAAATCTTACGAAAGCTCATGCAAGGTTACGAGGAAGGGGCACCAACAATTGAGCAGCATCTTTTATTTTTACCACTCTTTAAGGTTCATGAAAATAATTTTTCACAAGTTTTGTTCTGATAATAAACCGAAGAGTAATCCCAAGCAAATCGACACATCAAGGATGCTGTCGTAATCTCCCTTGCCGAGGAAATTTTTAAATGACCTTCCTGCAACAGGTGTTCTGCACGCCCACTCTTAAGTAGTCCTACTTTCATAAATAAGCTCTGCCCTTATCATACACACAAATGCAATAAAGAAAGAACAAGGCAAGGCATCCTCATCTACCCCAAACGGAGCTACCGGGAAAACCAAAAGTGGGAGGAAAATTTTAGAGTACACAGATGAGGAAATAAAAAGGGAAAAAAAAACATCATTACGTTTGAACGTAGGCCAGAAACAGAAAATATCTGCATATAACAAGATACAGGGGATAGAAACAGTTTTTGTCTTTCTCCGTGACACTTTGCGATAGTTTTGAAGGCGTTCTCAGGAAGGCAGCATGCCGAGAGACTTCCGAACCAGACGGTCTGCTATTCGGTTGAACTGTTCCCGATCCTCTCTCCACATCTTAGCCGCATCTACGTTGGCTCCACTTTCATCGTTAGGTTCGGCCAACATGGAAACCACAGACAGGAGAATCTTTTCGACGCTCTGAACGGGACTCCACCGCTCCGCGCTGGATTCGTAGCCCATCGGATCGTCACCGGGAGCGTGAAGGATGGAGATGCAAACGCGTCCGTCTGCGTAGATGTTCGGATGGTACATCTCGCACGTGAACTGCATCTTGGGTGGGCTCAGTGGGTAATCCGGGGGGAAGGTTAGTTTCGCCGGGAACACGCCGCCTTCGAAGCAGGTGCCTTCGGGGCCCGTGATCAGGGCCTCCCACTCGAAGAAGTTTTCTTCGTTGATGGGTCCCGCGATGATTCCCTCCGGTGGGTTCAGCGTCAGCTGCTTGTATTCGGCCATAAGCCTGCGTAGTGCAGACCCAGCCATTGCTGCTTGTTTTTACGCTTATATAACCCGAATTACAGCTACGGCCTACGGGAATAACCGCTTGCGTGGCCGCAGCACGGCAGACGAGATTGACGCGTTAAAATGCATACCTGTTCGTGACGCCTTGAAACATGCGCGGTAGCATGCGCGGTGGGGAGCGAATGCGATTCTAAACAACAACTCTTCTGAATTTATTCGTTTCTCGTATGGATTTTATGAAAGCAATAAATAGCTATTGCTAAACATGTTTGCACTGTTGTTGTTGTTGTCACGATGTGTTTAAATTGGTTTATTGCGCGCATGATTGCGCGTAGGAACACTTGTCGTCATAGCGTAAAATTGTGTTATCTTTTTCCTGTTGAAAAGTACAGACAAAACGACTTTATCCGTGCGTATTTCATAGATTTACGTCAGAAAATATCTCAGCACTTCTGAAACTACTATTATTGCACAGGAACTTATAAAGGTGACAACCACGTGACACCCATAACAGACGACAAATCCCGCGCTGTTTTGATTTTGGACCTATTTGGACCGAGCATCATGTCTTCTAGCGTGTACGTCAAATTTGTTTCGAAGAAAATCAACAAAGTTCGTCTGAGACCTCAAACCCAAAGTATATTAAACGACAGATCAGTTTTTCTAGTGTCTGGAAGCTGGAACGATCGAGTGAGTGTGTAGCAGAGGCGATTCACCGAGACGAGACGACTTTTTATACACAAACTCCAACATTTATATTCCAGCCAAATGAGCTGCACCTGTGGCGCTGTCAGAATTACGAAGAGTCTGTCGATGCAGCTGAGCTGAAGAGCTTGCACAGCGTCAACATTGACGCAGATGTCACTGATTTGTGCGTGAGTATGTTTCATGTTTCCTCTCAGCATTGTTGCAGAGCAAGGACACATGTGGGTATAACGATGTGATCTCAAAGTTTGCAGGAGAGGATCTTCTGGCTGCCTCATTATCATCGGGAGCAGCGCGCCTTTATCGATGCGGCTCGCAGGTAACTGACATCTTTATGGTGGGCATACCTGTGGGACTGACTGAAAGCATATTCGTAATATGCTATGCAGCGTATAACAGAAGCCCAGGAATGGAAACCTCTGCACGAAAATCCAAAGTCTGGACATTCCATGCCCTGCACTGGGGTAGCGTCGTACAGGACGGACTGTCTGGCCACCATAGGAGAAGATGGCAAACTGTTTCAGCTGTCTCCGGGCGCAATAAAACCAGTAACTGTCGTCGGTGAGTCCTTGCGCCCTAGTTTCGTTTTCTCGTTCATTCCGCATCGTTCTTATGCAACGCAGGCAATGCAGCCAGCAGCTGCATGACGTGCGTCACTTTTATGCGCCAGAACGTCGTTGCCGTAGGCACTCTTGGAGGTTGGTTGCGCGTCTGGGACTTCACGGCTCCGCAGAAACCTGTACAAGACTTGGGAATGTAAGTTCTTGTTTCGGGCTTGAAGCGCACAAAGTTACAGCCGTCACACCCTCCTCACCCTGACTTCGAACGTTGAAGGGCCATCAAGAAAAGAAAGAGAGTTGGGCACAGAAAAGAGGTTGAACACAGGCGACAACAACTCAGCAAAATACAAAATAATACGAAATATATCAAAAATCTATCAGTTCATCCAATTTATTAGCATCATATCTGTTGCTACTACCGTATTTTCACGCGTATTAGCCGCGGCTTATGTGCGATTTTTTTTTCTCACGGGCGCCCTGCGGCTTATCCACCGGTGCGGCTTATCTAATGACTACTTTTTCCTGGTATTTTCCCCATACGCCGATTTTAACGAAAGGGCCGGCAGTGTCTCTGGAACAGCACTGCCCTGCCAATGCATGAACAGTGCGTAACAGGGACAGGTCCACATTCGAGTAGATTGATCTTCCTGGTGCATTCTCCCAAGCAGCTTTAAGGAAAGTGGTGACAGTGATTCACGTCTTCTGGAAGATCACTGACCCATCAGTCCACGAAAAACACCCGACAAGGGCACAATTCGATCTTGGTAGAACTCCAGAACTGACCTCCTCTGTTGTACACTGTGCCGATCCCGGAGTATGGACCAGGGGGTTTATGGCCTTCTCTATGGTCTCCTTTGTCTCAAAAATCAGTCGTCTCGTATTGCCCGCGGCTTATCTGCGGGTGCGGCTTATCTGCCAGAAAATGTTCAAAACGTCCCAAAAAATGTGTCCTGCGGCTTATCTGCGGTGCGGCTTATACGCGTGAAATTACGGTACATGTCGTCTGCAACTGTGTCGAGCAACTCGGTTGCAGACGACAGCACGTGGTGATTCTTGCATCAAGAGTGTTCACGTAGAGATATTGCAGGCACGAATTAGATATATACCGCACCATGTTTTTGCTCCTTAGACATGGATTGTGCAGCGTCTGATTATAGAGTACGCAATACAATACCGTATGGTCCACTAAAACACTGTGATTTGGTTCATTCCACTGCGCAGACGCGGGGAGAAGTTGACCTGTCTGAGCAGACATCCGAGCCAGCCGCACGTACTGGCCACAGGATGCTACAGTGGTCGTCTGTGCGTGTGGGACATGCGTAAGGCCGACCAGCCCACTGCCAACCTGGTGGGCCCACGTTCGCCCATGTCCGAACTAGCTTTCCACCCATCCCGCCCGGGGGCGCCACTGCTTTCGTGCTTCCATGACGGTTCCTTAATATACTGGACCAGTAGCCAGGGTGGGTTCCACTCCCTAATTGTACAGCCCCTGTCAACCTTAATAACAACGCTGGAAAAAAATTCTGTCTCATTTCTGAGCATAATAACAGCCACCAGGGGGCACTGCGGGAATGTTAAGTGAACAAAATACTTGCATTAAACTCACAGAATAATTTGGTTCAGTTAAGATTTCCTCATGACCCCAAGGGTTGCTGTAATCGTGCTTGGGAACGGTATGATTTTTTTTTTTTTTTTCAGTGTTGTTATTAAGGTTGATGGCAGCTGTACCTGTTTGTCAGTGTTCGTCATCGAGATGATGACTTGTGCCCCGCTGTAATCTTGCAGGCTCGTCGCAAGTCTGGAGCCAGTCGGACGGCGTAGAAGCGACGGAGCTGGTACCGGCGTGTGGCCGACCGTTAAACAGCGTCGACGTGCAGGGGTCCCTGGTGGCTTGTGGGTCAGACACGGAAGCGATTTACCTGCTGTCGGATGGATTTTCCTTACAACGCTCTCTCATGAGTCATTAACAAACTAGTGTATTTTTGTAATGTTGCGTGTGACAGATGGCAAAAAAAAAAAGCAAGGAAAAAGCCTTTTTGTGCTTTTTTTTTTGCATTACATATTTTTCTTTTGACTACAAGCAAAAAGTACCGTTTGTATATGGTAACACACACTTTTCTGCACATACATGCCCTGATGTGCTAAACGTGGAGCAAGTGTGACAAGGTCAAATACTGCAACATTTACTGTATTATGAGATAGACATAATTTCTCGATATGCTTGACATCAGATGAACAACAGCCTACAGTTGTGCAGGAATCATGCATCAATATGGGATGTTGTTCGGATGGTTCAGAGATCATGTTTATGGATAACGACCATGAAGGTATAGAGTTATATTTGAGGAAAGGCATTATTAAGGCAGTCTTTCACCACTAGTGCCAATGCTAGCTGGATACAGAAAGCCTGTTTAAAGCCCCTTCACTAAGTGAAAACAAGTTGTGATGTCGTCTGCTTCTGCCAACCTCTGCAGACAATTTCAAACGTAGGCTTTCCGTGGCTGCCCATATGACTGATGATGGCTTGTTTCCATAGCTACAACCTCGGATGCAGATTCCACAGCGCTCACAAGGACAACTGCACTTCAATGTGTTAGAAAAGATGCCGAAAGCATAGTTACTATACGTCCTCGTTCGACGGCTAGGTGAAAATTTGCGAGATTCACGATGGGGAGACGAATGTGGCCTCGTTCAGGGATTGAGAGGCACTTGAACTCTTATGCTGACTTCTTTTATGTCTGAACCGGTTACTGCTGTTCATTTTTTCCGGTTCTGCTCTGGTTCCGGTTCAACAGTGTCACGAAAATTTTGGTTCGGTCGCGGCAAAAATAATGGTTCGGGCACGGTTTTCGGTTTGACACCCTGGTTGTATCGGCTACTTTGTTTACTATTGCTGATTAAGTTGAGCACAAATCCAGACATCCGTCATTCGTCATGGGAAACATTTTATTTAATCGCTCAGTCACTGGCGAGGTCCATGTCTCCAGACTTTGCGCTCTGCTGGCTGCTGTCTTCCTCCAGTACCGGTGGAGCCACTTCCGGTTCGTAGCCCTTCTCTTCTTCGTCGTAATCCCTGACAACCGGCGCCTTTTCTTCCTTGACCTTGCTGCGATACTTGCTACCCTTGGTGGAGGGCGAACGCGAGCGCCGCGGGCTTCGTGACTTTCGCCGTTTGTGCTTCTTTCGCAATGGGGAAGGGGATCGACGTCTGGGCGAGAGGGAGAACTGCCTCTCCCGTGATGGACTCCGCTTACTTCTCTTACGGGGAGAGAAGGATTTCTTGGAGCTTCCTTCCTTGGATCTGCTTTCCTGCAAGACGTGACGAGCAATGGCATTAATGACTTAAACGGGTCCTACTACATTTCTAAGGGGGGACGCTGCAATTTTTGTTGCAATATTTTCTTCAGCGAGTCTGCTACGCAGATTTAGGTAGCACCGGTTTTAATTCAACCACTGGAAGGTTGTTGAGTTAAATGACTCGCTCGCTCAAAGCCACGCTTTGAAGCTTACCTTTCTTTCGGGCAGCGGATCGTCGTCATCCGACCCTCTCCTCCTGGATGATTCCTTTTTCTTTTTCTTCTTGATGTCCAACTTCCCTCGAGACCTAGACCGTGATTTCCTGGAACGACTTGTGCTCCTTTTGCGGCTTAAACTACGCTTGCGGCTCAGACTCCTCTTACGACTTAGGCTTCTCTTTCGGCTCAAGCTCCGCTTACGGCTCAGGCTCCTCTTGCGACTCAGGCTTCTCTTACGGCTCAAACTCCTTTTACGGCTCAGGCTCCGTTTGCGGCTTAGGCTCCGCTTACGGCTAAGACTTCTCTTACGACTCAGGCTGCGCTTGCGACTCAGGCTCCTCTTGCGAACGTGTGGTGAAGGCCGCCGAGACCTCGACCTTGATCTCGACTTCTTTCTGCGCCTCACTGGAGTTCGACTCCTGTGTCTGCTTCTACTTCTCCGCCTGGACCTGCTCCGTCTTCGGCTCCTACTTCGCCTACGGCTCCTGCTTCGTCTACGACTTCGACTTCTGCTCTTCCTACTGCTCCGGCTGCGTTTGCGAGAGGAAGAGCGTGAACTCTTCTCAATCTCTGGTTCAATTGCCGCTGTTATGAGGGATTGTGCCTCTTTGACTCTCTTCATAGCTTCGTCAATTTCCTTCTGCGCTGCCTCGGAGCTCTTAGCCTGAGGCTTAACTATGGCATTGTTCGAGTGGTTAATCTTGATGGCTCTGCCAGCCAGTTCCACTCCATTAAACTGAAGGGCTCGACTGACAGTCGCCTGATCCGAGAACTCGACAAATGCGAATCGTGTCGGCTGGTTGTCACCACCGGCCATTCGCACATACTTCACTTCGCCCATCTGGCTGAAGAACTTCAGGAGTTGCTCGCTCGTCACTGTGGAGTCTAAATTTCCAACGTACACGGTTCGCCTGATCTCTTCTATCTTGGCGGGATCCATGTTGGCAGGTAGTGGAGGATAAGGGGGAAGTCCCAGAAGCGTTAACTGTGGATCTGTCGTCTGGATCACCTAAAGACAAAGAAGAAAAAAAGTGTGTATTCGGATGTACTTGAGCCGTCTGTGTTGTCTCACATTTTCCGTATGCCCACACCCAGGCTTTTCATTTGTATAGTATTGGGATGATGTTCTTCGTCTTTTGTCTGAATATCTGGGACGCTTACCTGAATTCCGCCAGCACCCATGGCCACCTGGTTTATAATCCCAGACGACGGTGTACTCTCCAAATCCGGTGGAGTCGCGGCCGAGATGGGCGCCGTCATGGTAAGAGCACGGCTCTCGTCCGGGATCTTGCCATCTGCTACAGGCACCACGATCAGTGCTCGGTCAATGAACACGGTATTAGTCAAGTGCTGTGCCACCCCTACGCTCCATGATTCTTCGTACTTGACGAAGCATACTTTTGCGACGGGGTGGAGCATCAGATCATCGGCGGGGTACAACTTGATGTCCATTATTTTGCCCAAGAAACCGAACAGCGTAGACATCTGTTCCAGCGTTGCTCCTGGAGCAACGTTGGTGATCTGAATGACGCAGGTGTTCATGTTTCAGCAGTATTAACTCTGCATTAAAGACAAAAGAGGTCCGGAAGGACAACAATAGGCACACTTTTGACGCTGGCCATAAGGAATAAGATTGGATTGGATTGGATAATTCAAGGATTTAATCAGATTTAATGATGTCGCTGGCCATTGTGTTTTTATGACTGAATCGGAAGAAAAAGTTCCGTTATTTCAAGAAACGAATATTCCTCAATTTATCGAAGCATTTCATTTATAAACGCGCTGTACCATCTTGAAGCCGAGTTTTGCTATGCCATCTGCAATCTATGCCTCTTTCGAAATAGCAGAACAGCGGAACAATGTTGTGGACGACAGCGATGCTGTAAACGCTGTAAATCTGTAATCGCATGCATCACGTGAAAATGCATCAAGGGTTGCGTGTGTGTACGTCGTTGTTGTATGTGAACTCAAGCCTGTTGATCTTATCCATCTCTTCAACTTTAAACTGGTCAGTTAAAAATCTGTCAGACGGCACTGAGAGTACCGTTCGCCGGTTCTAACCAGTTGACACTCGAAAATCATTTCTACTTCTCAGCTGACAAGACCGAAACATGGATCCCCTTGGAGCCGTGCCGGATGTTGTTGACCTCGGCCGTTTTAAACGATGGTCTGAAATTGCACCTAGAGACTTGAAACTTGATGCAGCACAACAGACGCCAGAAAATGTGCACGAAACTACGCCGTTCCCCATCAACGAAGGTATTAACAAGAAAATAGCCTTGTGGTGAGTTGGGAGTGAGTTGTTTGCAGTCAACGCCCCGTATGGGCAAGTATTACCTGCCCTGACTCAAAAGGGAACAGACAAACCTAAACCTATGCGTCGTTCACATGAACAGGTGTATTGTCGTCTGGGATGGAATAGTTACTCAGTATGATTTTTTGTGTGCCTGACACACTGCTCCTCAAACTACACGAACTTGGAAAATGTGTTCTGTTCCCAAAGGTGTGGAGACATCTCTTGCATAAGTGCACACGCCATTGTGAACTCTACCAACGAAAGCCTAGCCGAGAAATATCCGTCCAGTGCCAGGATCCTGGCCAGGGGCGGACCACAATTAAAGCACGATCTCTTTACAGAAGTCAGAAGTGAGTGTTTCTGATTGCAAAGAATAGTTACTTGGCTCGGATTGACTTTGCACTGCAAGTTATCTCGTCTGCTTTGTAGCATGCCGCACGGGAGAGGCCAAGCTGACGAAGGGCTACAGCCTCCCTGCACGCTTTGTGATCCACACCGTGGGACCCAAATACAACCAGAAATTCCACACGGCTGCAGAAACTGCACTGCATTCCAGTTACTGGAGAGTCCTGCAAGTCATGCGAGAAAACCAGCTGACCACGTTGGGCCTCTGCGCTATCCACTCAACACGTCGGGGATATCCAGCTGCTGCTGGGGCACACATAGCACTGCGTTCGTAATTGAGACTTTTATACGTGTACCACGACCATGTCACACGGACCCCTTCCCAGCGACGCACTCGGAGGCTAAAGGTGGCGCTGCTCATTGGCCCGGTTATTGCTTCCTCAATTTCTACAGTAGTCTGTACCTTAGCTTACCTCGGTATTTTTGTACAGGCGATGAATGCCCCCACGAGAGATGCTTCCTTGTAAAGTTGATTACCGTATTTTCACGCCTATTAGCCGCGGCTTATGCGCGATTTTTTATTTTTCGCGGACGCTCTGCGGCTTATCCGCGGGTGCGGCCTATCTGATGGCTATTTTTCCCTGGTATTTTCCCCATACCCCGGATTAGACGAAAGGGCCGACAGTGCCTCATGTTTTTTCGGAGCAGGACCGCCCGGCCAGTGCACTAACAATACCGAACAGGAGCGGGTCCACATTCGAGTGGACTGACCTTCTGAATACATTCTCCCGCGCAGCTTTAACGAAAAGGGTGACAGTGATTAATCTCTCCTGGAACACCACTAACTCGTCAATCCACGAAAAGCACGCAAAAAGGGCACAATCCGATCTTAGTAGAACACTAGAACTGACCTCCTTGTTATACATTATGCCGACACCGGAATGTGGACCACAGGGTTTATGGCCTTCCCTACGGTCTCCTTTGTCGGCAGACCCACAGGAAGGGCTCAATACACCTGACATCGGGATAAAACGTGGTCAGCATTCGCTACAGTGCCAAGCGTCAGTTCTCATTCGACCAGAGCAGCAGCATTCGTGGGCACGGGCACGGCAGTTAGAGGTTAGGCATGGCTCCAACGCGGAGGCACAGCTACGACAGCGGCTTCAAACTAAAAGTCGTCGACGTCGCGGACCAGTACGAGAACAGGGCAACTGGCAGGGAGTACAGCGTCGACGAGTGTTGAGCGTCTATATCGATTTTGTTTGTGCATCACTGGTTTAGCGCACAAAGCAGTCGCGTCGTATTACCCGCGGCTTATCTGCGAGTGCGGCCTATCTGCAAAAACATTTTCAAAATGTATCTAAAAACGAGTCCTGCGGCTTATCTGCGGTGCGGCTAATACGCGTGAAAATACGGTATTATCATCATTCTACGCGTTTTCATAGGGGCTGTTGCTGTCGTCTGCTACAGTAATCGTGCGTCCGCTTCTGCGCGTTCACAATTCGTATTTCCATCGTCCAATCATGATGCAGATCTCGTGGGCCGATGAGTAGCGTCCCTAGCGGATCGGGCAGACAGGCTCCTCATTGGGTTTGCCGATTATGACATGGTCGCTATAATCTAGTAGGTTGTGATGTGTACGGCTTCGTGGGAACTCTGAAGATGTCCAGATGGCAACGCATGCATGCCGAAAATGTGGAACATGCAAATGTGTTGTTCCATATGCAGGTGTGCCCTGTGGTCCTTGCGGTCACTTTTAATGGCTGAATAGCCAAGCCATTGGTAGCAGATATCTGTGGATAAGAGTCAGAATTCAGGCTAGCTGGTGAAACATGATGACAAATGAAACCCCGAGACAGGAACATACAAACACAACAAATTAGCTGACGAACATAAAAAAAAAAAAAATTGTTGTATCTGTCCCTTCGGGTTCCTCTGTCCTGGGGTTCCAGTTTGCATCAATTTAAGTTATTTACCTTCTGATCCCCTCATCACAATTTCAAATACTTGAGCATATTTAACACTCATAAACTCTATTGCAAAGCATGTATGCATAGAGCCTGAAGTTTTCGGAAAATATTTTTTTCTAAATACGGGGGGTAAAAATCAGGAAAATACACATGCGCTCTAAATTCATGCGAATTACTAACTAAATTACTAACTAAAAAACTGACCGTACTGGTTTGGTACAAACTGTGATGTCACTGCATCTGCTGCCAAACAAGTTAGTGTGCATTCCTACAGGAGTCTCAGTGAGGGCAATTTGCCGGGTCAAGATCGGGTTACCCTAAAGAGGCAACCGTCAATTTGGGGTGCAAATTCGGGGAAAGAATCAGGTTAAACCCTAAAACTTCAGGCTCTGTGTATGCAGTATTGTCCCAGCATGTCCCATTATTTTACGCATGCGGCTGGCAGGAGTACCTGGACATCCCAGAATTGCCTCTAAGCTTTAAGGTGAATACATTTCACAAGCCGTATGCATGTAGTAATCCGAAACCTTCGGAATGTTTTCCCACACAAAAATCTCAGGTACGGTACGCCGGTTCTTGGAGTTGCACGGAGAGTCGATGGAGTGCATCGCATTTGTTGTGGAGGACATCGAAGTTGGGACCTACGAGTCCCTGCTGCCTCTCTATTTCCCTCGTATCCCTCAAGAAGAGGAGGCAGCCTGTCGACTGCTTCCGAAAGACATTGGAGGTGCTTGCGGGGAGCCTTTAATTCCTGAGAGGCAGATACGTATCGTCGACAAGCCCCTTCATGATGGTGAGTTGAAAAATGGTGCGAGGAGTTGTGACATTGTATCTTAGTAAGATGGTCATGATCAGAGATGGGACGAATCCAGAATTTTCCGAATCCGAATCCAAAGAAGCTTCTGCGAATCCATGAATCCTACGAATTTCGAATCCGTTCTTAAAAAGACAAAAAGTGCTTAAAAAAGCCACGTGAAAACATTTCTATTTAAATGTAACTTATTTAACACGTTGCGCTTCGACTACAGGAAATATATATATTGTCATGTCTGAACTGTTTCCATAAAACTAAGAAAGAATCAAAAGGAGAAGATCTTAGTAAGAAACGTCACCAACTTCGTTTTATATAACCTCGCCTGTGGCACACTTCGGTTTACGAATGCAGCTTCAGATCTATCGGAATACATTGAGTTTTGTGGGATATCTAATCAAAAGATACGGGGCACGCAGTGCCACAGCGACAGCAAGGGGCGTGGCAGACAAACGTCGTATAAAAGCAGGGGTCTCGGTAGAACTGGGGTCATTTTTCGCTTGGCTTTTCTCGACGGCTGAAGGTAAAATAAACCTGTATGTGTTCTGATTGAATCTGTTGTGCTGCTTGTTCCTTTGCGCGGGGAACGGACGGACTGATGCCCCGAGGTTGTGGGAACTTAGGTTTCCACAACTGGCGCCCAACGTGGGGCTCGGTTCCCCAGGGATGACGTCTGGGGGAAGCCTCGTAAACCCCACACGCCTAGTTTCGAACAAAAATGAAGCTTGAAAAAAAAAGCTGGATTCAACTCGAGAAAAGCCAAGCGAAAAATGACCCCAGTTCTACCGAGACCCCCGCTTTTATACGACGTTTGTCTGCCACGCCCCCTTGCTGTCGCTGTGGCACTGCGTGCCCCGTATCTTTTGATTAGATATCCCACAGTTTGTAAGAGATGTCGCTTCACCACGAAATTCGAGCATATACATAATACTGTATATACGTTCATGTTTCGCCTATCCGTAAGTCAGTTAACTGGAAAACTTGTTATCCGAACTGGAACAAGAACCAGTTCTAGAACAAGAAACTGCAGCATCCCTGCACTTGATTCATTTACGTTTTCTGGGACACCCTGTATATAATATTCGAGTATACTCGTAGAATTCCACGTTAGATTCGGAATTCAACTGTTTCACTTTGCTATCACAATTGGGTATACTAGTACAGCCCTATAAAAAACAACAACAACAACAAAAGTCTGGTAACAGATAAGAGGCAAACACCCTTCGCAGTGGATGACGACGAGAGTGTCGACATCAACCTGGACAGCTCTGTGTGCGTGGGAAAGACTGCCTTTGCGCGCATGCACGGTGATGTCGACCACAGGCGAGCAACTCTGGGAGACAACCTGACTCGTGAAGTCCATCGCACACAAAGGTTAGTGAGCGAAAGCGTCCATGTGGAGCAGAACAGGCGAGAACGTCTTCCGGTACAAACTTCCAGGTACGAACGTCTGCTTCGACGTGCGAAACAGGAGGACCTGTCGAGCATAGAGTCCCTGCACTGCTTCTACCTCGGAGGCAAAGATCGACGTGGGAGGCCCTTCTTTGTGTTTGTTGGTCAACGGTTTCGTCCTCACGAGGTTGACCTGGAGAAGGTGATGTGTGGTGCTTAATTCACACACTTTTTTGGGATTGTGCGCACATTCTCGGTATTTTGGCAGTACACAGGAAACGTTTGTGTACATGCTGTAATGAACGTGAACATAGAATTATGCGACGCCATTTTCTTGTCAGTTACTAAAAGTAGAGTAAAGTACATAGCGGCAGTAAATCGTGGAGAGGCACAGCATTCTGAATGGCGTATTTTCTACGCCAATCGATACAGGCATTGCTGTACGCGATTGACACCATGGATGGTGTGGTGAGCGAGGACTACAGCGTAGTGTACCTGCACTCCCTCACCACGGGCGAGCATCACGTTCCCATATCCTTTCTTCGAGACGTGTACGAGAGCATGGAGCTGCGTTACCGCAAACGCTTGTCAGCGGTCTACATGTTGCACCCCACGTGGTGGACAAAGGTATGTCTGTTCAACCCTTCAGTTTTTTTTTTCTGGCTGAGACATTGAGCCTGAACTTCATAGATATCGGATTCATGTTTATTGTGACATACTTGCTTTGACTACTCTTGGGTAGTAACTAGAGTTACTGAATAGCTTCAGAGTACTGCAACTGATGTACATCTGCAAGTGCGAAGTATTTATAGTCTCCGTCTGTGTCTGCAGAAGTGTCTGGTGCTTTCGGGTAGCTTCAGTCGTCAGGTTTCTCGGGATGAGAGTGATGTGAACTGGGAAAGTAAAAACGGATTTTCGTCGGGTTTACACCAAAACACGACGCTCTTCACACGCATTCGCATCGTGCAACTCACATATGGGGGATTGTGACTCCTTGAATCTCTTCAGGTGGTGACTTGGTGGTTCACCACGTTCACGGCGGCCGAGATCCGACACAAGGTTCACCCCATACGTGGAGTGGAGGACCTCTACTGCATCATTGCTCCTGACCAAATTGAGCTGCCGAGGTTTGTGCTCGACTACGATTACTTGGTAAGGTCGTCCGATTAGTCATCCAGGATAATCGAAGGGGCTGTGACACTCGAATTTGTGTCTGCTTTGATTGACGTCCCAGATAACTTGTATCGGAGTAGATGTTTTCGATAAGGCGGTTCATAGAAAGTGAACGAAGTGGAGAGGAGTCACTGCTACGCCTCGGGACAAGTTAACTCCCACAGTGCTGGACAAAAGTTTACGGAACACACTCCGACGCATTCCTTCCTCAGAATTTCTTGCTTTGCGGCACAGCATCATCCAGGAGATACGGTTTTTAGATAGGGAACACAGCCGTATGGGGGGGGGGCGATCCCCCCCTTAAATCCGCCCCTGCCTCAGAGTGACGTGCTAACAGCGAATGAACCGTGCGAACAGGTGACTGGTCCGTAGAGTCCCATTCGCTGCTACCACGTCACTCCGAGGAAAGAATGTGCCGGAGCATGTTCCGTAAACGTTTGTCCAGCACTGTACAAGGTCAACTCTGCCGATAAATCTAAAGACTGCTGTGGTAGGCCGGGTTAGACAGGCTGATGACGGCTCCAAGTCACAACGTTATAGCTTCTGCGGCTGTAGCTCTTACATTGTCTCTGAGTATAAATTGAATTGCCGCTACGAGGTAGTTAGGTATGGCGTAAAAGTACGTGACGCAGGAGAAATTGCTTTGCAGGGAACCACGGCGTGCGTAGCTACGGGAGCCTAAAAAATGAAGTGTCACAGCCCCGTAGGGGTGTATGTACTCGTACCTGCTTACCGCTCTTGTATTGCAGGTGAATGGAGTGAGGTACTGTGACGTTCCGATCACACAGTCGTCGCGTCGCCAGTGAAGGGGCCCTCTTTGATTGCTGGGGGCTTGCAGAGCTTCTTTTTTCTGTTTTTAATTGTGTACATAGCTTTATGATTGTACATATAATTTTTTAAGACATGCTCAGTCAATTTGGGGGTATGACTGTATGAAAGACACGCTACGGGTTAATAAATTTGTACATTGATTTCATTTGTTCTCGGTGTTACCGTTAATACAGTTGCGTTCAACCTAGGTAAGTTCGGCAGTTCCTCCGGAGAAATAACTCCGTTACGGTCGACTGACATCATTTCGTGCTGTTCTTAGGCTGAACGTGGGTATAGATAGGCCCTATTGGCTGTCCAAGTGACAGCAAGTGCCTGTAGGAACCCAGTCAGCACAAATTGTTGCAGTGACATTGCACCAATATTGCCGTGCAATATTGATGTTACGTTGCTGATGACAGAGTTCATTATGATGCAACAATGTTATGGAAACAACATTGCAAAAATGTGACAATGCAACATTGCCAATGACCAGTTATTTTACATTGTGGCAAAGTTATGAAAGCAACACTGGAGGAGCACTGCAGTGTTGTCTTGGTGATATATGTGCTATGTGGCACAGTATGCTTACATATTCAGTAATCGTCCTGGGCAGACTTCAGGAGAACAGAGCCCACTTTCGTCGGGAAAGCTTATCGGGAAACCCTGGGAAAAACGCAGACAGCACAGCCAGGATTCGAACCCGTGTTACCTCCCCGTCTCAGCGCAGAAGGCGATCCTTCTAACCACCGACGTTATCGAAGAACGCCGTATGGATGGTCGAAGCATGCATTCGCATGTGCGTAAGAACGGATTGTAATGAATTTCAAGTTCTGTGTTAGATTAATTTTCTTTGAGCATATGTTGTCCTCGTCTCGATCCTTTGGTCCATAGTCATCCCCCATAGTGTGTCCGCAGCGTTGTCCCAGAATATAATTAGGGAGTGACTTTAGAGATTTAAACATAGTGCCCGATTTTTACCCCCCGAATCTGAAAAAGGCATTTAACCCGAAAAAGTCACTCCCTAAATATAATGTCTCTCAAAGTGTGCATTAATTCTTCCCATAATTCTCACACTAAACATTCTCAGATGTCTCATATTTTCTTTTTTCTTCGGTATATTGCCTGCATTTACTTTTTTGTTATTTAGTTTTCAGGTCCCACTGAAAGTCTGTTGTTGCCCTAGCATTGCTACAATGTTGCTTCAATAGCATTGCATCAGCAATCTAACTGTAGTGTTCCCTCACTGCAGCACATGAAACATTTCCTCAGCAACGTAATTGTAATGTTTCTAAAATGCAACATCTGAAATGCTGCACCAACGTTGAACTAGAATCATTGTGGTAACATCCCATTTGTGCATGAAGCGTTGCTGTAACATTTGAGCACATCGTCACAAACAAACTGATAAATGACGGGTGAACATCACGGGAAGTTCCGACGATTAGATTTCATTGTCAAATGGTGGGAATCATGGATAGAACAAGATGGTGCATATGTTGTGTTACTGAAACACTGAAGTGCTTCAGCAATGTTAGATTCCAAAAGTGCAACGTCGCAGCAGTGTGTTTGTTTCAATGTCTCTGCAACGTTTCAGACGTCGCCTCGAGGTAACATCTCTATTACACGTTGTAACTGCG